>NW_026019842.1:1200000-1689516 GCF_900185275.1 Solanum verrucosum | reverse complement strand
ATGGTTAGGATTTATAGTTTTGGATTTAGGGTTTAGGGTTTAGGATTTAAGGTTTAGGGTTAGGGTTTACAGATTGTTGTTTATGTTTTAGGGTGTAGGGTTTAGAGTGTAGGGTTTAGGGTTAGGGTTTAGAGTTTAAGGTTTAGGGTTAGGATTCAGGGTTTCGGTTTTAATGGTTACAGTTTATGATTTAGGGTTTAGCCTAGGGTTTATAGTTCGAATTAAGGGTTTAGGCTAGGGTTTATACTTCGAATTAAGGGTTTATTGTTTAGGGTTATGTTTTAGGGTTTAAGATTTAGAGTTTAGGATATAGGGTTTAGGGAAGGTTTAGGTTTGGGCATTTCGGGTTTAGAGTCTAAGATTAGGGTTTAGGGTTTAGGGTATATGGTTTATTATTTAGGGATTAAGGTCTAGGATTTTAGATTTAGGGTAAAGGGTTTAAGGTTTGGGTTAAGGGTTTAGGGTTTAGAATTTAGGGCTTTGGTTTAGGGTAAAGGATTAATGGTGTAGGGTTAGGGTTTAAGGTTTAGCCTTTTGGGTGTAGGGTTTAGGGTTTAGGGTTTTGGGTTATGTTTTTAGTTTAGGATTTAGTATTAATGGTTTTGGGTTAGGGTTTAGGGTTTAGGGTTATAGGTTTAAGATTTACTGTCTGGGTTTTGGGTTTTAGGGTTTAGGGTTTATGGTTTAGGTTTAGGTTTAGGGTTTAGGGTTTAGGGTTTAGAGTTTAGGTTGTAGTGTTTAAGGTTTAGAGTTTAATATTTAGGGTTTAGGGTTTAAGGTTTACGTTATGGTTGAGGGTTTAGGTTAGGGTTTAGGGTTTATGTTTGGGTTAGGGTTTTGGGTTTAGGGTTTAGAGTTTAGGAATTATGGTTTAGGATTTTGGATTTAGGGTTTAGCATATAGATTTTAGGGTTTAGTGCATAGAGTTTAGGGTTTAGGGCATAGAATTTTGGGTTTTGATTTTAGGGATTGGCATTTAGTGTTTTAGGTTTAGGGTTTAGGGTTTAGGGTTTGGGTTTAGGATTTAGGATTTAGGTTTTAGGGTTTAGGGTTAGGGGTTTGGCGTTAAGGGCTTAGGATTTATCGTTTAGGGTTTAGGGTTTAGGGTTTCAGGTTTAGCATTTAGAGCTTAGTATTTAGGGTTTAGGGTTTAGGGTTTAGGATTTGGGGTTTAGGATTTGGGGTTTAGGGTTTAGTGTTTAGGTTTTAGGGTTTAAGTTTTAGGGTTAGGATTTAGGGTTTAGGGTTAAGTGTTTTGGGTTTAGGGTTAAGATTTTAGGGTTTAGGGTTTAGTGTTTGGGGTTTAGAGTTTAGGATTTAGGGTTTAGGGTTTAGTGTTTAGAGTTCTCATTTAGGGATTAGTCTTTAGGGTTTAGGGATTGGAGTTTACGCTTTAGGGTTTCGGGTGTAGGGTTACTTGTCTAGGTTTAGGGTTTATGGTTCAGGGTTTTGGGTTTGCGGTGTAGGGTTTAGTGTTTATAGTTTTTAGTATAGGGTTTAGGGTTTAGGGTTTAGAGTTTATGTTTAGGGTTTAATGTTGAAAGTTTAGGGTTCCAAGCTTAATATTTAGGGTTTAGGGTTTAGGGTTTAGGTTTTAAGGTTTAGGATTTAGGCTTTTCGATTTTGGGGCTAAGGGTTTAGGGGTTAAGGTTTAGGTTTTATGGTTCAGCGTTTCGAGTTTAGTGTTCGAGGTTAAGAGTTTAGGATTTTTTTTTATTTTTTTTAAAAGTTTAGGATTTAGGGTTTAGGTTTGAGTGTTTAGGTTTAGGGTTTTGGATTAATGGTTTATGGTTAGGGTTTAGGCTTTAGGGTGCAAAGATTAGGGTTAAGGGTTTAAGTTTTAGGTTTTAGGGTTAGGTTTAGGGTTTAGGACTTAGGCTTTAGGGTTAGAGTTTAGGGTTTTTTATTTTTTATTTTAATGACCCTTGAATGGGTTAGGGGCTTAGCAACACTCTCAGGCCTTAGCATAAATAAAGCAAAAAAAATACAAGGAGGGGGACATAAACCTAACCTCCGATCCCATGGTGGTTCAGTGGTTGACCTACCTAAGGGGTTAGTCAACTCATCCCCTTACAAAAAGATGAACGAAGAAGCTAAGCACCTAAGAGAGGACTGCTCTCGATACAAAGAATCTAGACATCAACTAAAAATTAAAGTTATAAACCTATTCAAAAGATCTATAATTTTTAAACCACAGTTAGGTTGAAAAGGTTGGACACCAATTCAGGGGGATTCTTTGATCCTCTTAATTTTCCTTCTCCTGAAACTTGCCATCTCAGGCTTGTCTAATTGGTAGTAAGCTCTTGCTTCCTTTGGTAATTGCTGACTGCTGCAATATATTTGTGGACTTGTGATCCTGTGGGTTTGTTTTGATAGTAAATCGGCAACAAAGTTTGCTTCTCTGAAGATATGTTTCCATCTAAAGTTGTGAGTCTGTCTGATGAGTTCTTGAGGTTGTTGTACCTGTGTGTTGTTATTCCATGGGGGCTTGGCTTTGAGCATGATCCAGTCCACCAGGAGCTGCGAATCCACCTTCAAAATGACACTCTTGTAGCCTAATTGAATTAACCAAGTCATGCCAAATATGGCTGCACCAATTTCAGCTTGGTTGTTAGTGCCTTCCCCCATTGGAGCAGCAAAAGCTAATAGCAGTTCTCCAGCTTGATCCCTTATGATGCCTCTTGCTCCAATTCTGCATGGGTTGCTTAATGCGCTGCCATCCATATTGATTTTGGCCCATTGATCCGGAGGTTTTATCCATTTAACTAGAGTCACTTTGGTTTCATGGATACATTTTCCTCCTAGTTGGAATAAATAATTCCAGTTGGAAGGCCATTTGAGTTGAGAGCAAGTTTAGTCATGATTTTTTAGTTCTCCTTGTAGATTGCGTAATTGACTCTACTAACATTGGACGACTTGCCTCCATATTTACTAGCGCATCGATTCTTCCGTAGGTTCCAACAAATCAATACTGATGTAGCTTGTAATAACAACCTATGTGCTTTGTTGTTGTATTTGGCTGACCACCATTTCATGATGAGTTGGGGGAGGGAGTTGTGATCTGTGTTGATACCAGCACTTTCAGTAAAACTTTTCCAGACGTAGGTTGCAAAATGTCAATTGTTGAATATATGTTCTATAGTATCTAGACCTGGCATGTTACAACAACAAAAACAATTTGTTGGCTCAACGCCAAAGCTAGTTAGTTTTTCGTTAGTAGGAAGCTGACCACGTAAAATTCTCCACAAAAGAAAAGAAGTTTAAAAGGGATACTCTTATGCCAAATGAATTGGTTGAACTTGGTCTTGGTCCTCTTCTCCCTGATCTCATTCCATGCAGATGAACAACTGGATTTTTCGTCATTGTTTGGTTTCCAGAATGTTTGGTCTGGTAAGTTTTGCTGGGTGTAAAGCTCTGTGGAAAAGATGTTGGCCAGTTGACTGTTAGGTGCCTGCTGAATGAGCATGTCCCAGTTCCATTGTCCTTCAAGCCTAAATTCTGCCACCGTGATGTTGTTGAGTCTATGACTGTCAGTAGAGAAATGAGCAAGAGGTCCAACACCAAGCCAATTGTCCCACCAAAAGGAACAAGTGCCAGAATTGAGTATCCATTGAATTTGTTCTTCAACTCTATGTTTGTTATGCATAAGATGTTTCCAGGTCAGAGACTCTCTTGTATCCCATTTCTTGTTAATTGGATTAGACCTTTGACAATATTTAGCTTTCAAAAAGTCTCCCCAAAGGGTCTGTTTGGATCTAAAAATCCACCATTGTTTATATTGGAAGGCCATGCATACATCTTTGAGATTCCTCATACCAATACCCCCCTCATCATAAGGAAACCTTAAATTCTTCCAAAAAGCCCAATTGTATTTTTTCCTCTCATTCCTCCATCCCCAGAAAAAGTCAACCATGATCCTTTGGATCTACTTGAGGACAGTTACTGGAGGAGTCACTGTTGATAATAGATGATTAGGTAATGACTGCAACACATGCTTGACTATTATTGCTCTACCAACATAACTTAATAGTTTAGTTTGCCAACCTGTGATTCCGCACAAAACCATATTAATAAGAGTAGAAAAATAAATAATCCTAGGTCTACCAACAAATAAATGGCAACCAAGGTAGGTGATAGGGCCCTCCTTCTGTTTGAAGCCAGTGATTCTCTTGATTCTGTCTCTTGTACTGTTGAAAGAACATGAATGAACCATAAAATGACTTTTGTCTGTGTTAACCAGTTGGCCAGAGGTCTCCTTATAAGAATTCAAAGTCTGCATGATTAGTTTTAGAGTTTTCTGTCTTCAAGAAATGAAGAGAAAGATATCATCTGCAAAACTTAAATGGTTCACTTGGGGACCTCTGAGTTCCATGAAAAAACCATGATATTCAGGATTGTTGTGAAGCCTGTTCAGGAATCTAGAAAGGACCTCTGCACCTAAAATAGATAGGGCCGGAGATAAAGGATCCCCTTGTTTGAGACCACTAGTGGATTGAGAAAAACCATGTCTTTTGCCATTGACAATAATAGAGTACCAATTGTTAGCCATGATCCTCCAAACCATATCAATAAAGACTTCATCAAACCCCATTCTTCTCAACACCATACATATATAGGACCAAGAAACCCTATCATATGGTTTAGCCATGTCCAGTTTAATAATAACATTGCTACCAATATTTGGTTTCTTAATCTGATGAATAACCTCTTGGGCTAGCATAATATTTTATGATATACTTCTCCCTTTGACAAAGCCATATTTGTTGAGGGAAACCAAATTAGGTAAGACAGGACCTAGTCTAGAACTTACTAGTTTAGATATGATCTTGCTAGTGAAGTTGCTAAGACTAATGGGCCTGAATTCTGTGAGTTTATTGGGATTGTTCACCTTAGGAAGAAGAACAAAGCAGAAATGAGAGAAATATTTGGGAATTATTTGACCATAAAAGAATGCTTGAATGATATCAAGGAGATCATACTTGATAATAGGCCAACAATTTTGAAAAAAATAACCATTCATCCCATCCGGACTAGCTACAAAATTAGGATTCATAGAGAACACCACCTCCTTTAATTCTTCTAGATTAGGCATGGCAGTAAGTCTATCATTCTGTTCCTGATTGATCATGCTAGGAATACAATCCAAGGTCCCTTCATTAATGAATTTATTGTTCCCTTTAAAAATATTCTGGAGATGATCACATGCAACCTTGGCAATAGTATCATCTCCCTGTATCCATTCCCCATCCTCTCTAATAAGCTTGTGAATAAACAACCTTTTTCTTCTCCCTCTAATAAAGGAGTGAAAGTATTTAGTATTGGCATCACCCTACTTGAACCATTGTAGTTAAGTTTTCTGTTTCAAAATGTAATACTCCAATTTAAAAAACTTGATATATTCTGCACTAAGTTCATGAAGGACTATCATATTGGTATCCTTATGATCATGAGTGAGATTCTTCTCAGCCACTCTAATCTTCTCCTCATACTCCCTGACTTTACTAAAAATATCCCCAAATTCTCTCTTGGACCAAGAACTAAGGGTGTTGGACAACCTTTTGAACTTCTGATGAAATCTCCACATGGTGTTACCCTGTATAGTCTTTCCCAGCACGCTTTAACAGTGTCCAGGAAATTAGTTTGGTCAGCCCAGTAGTTTAGGAATTTAAAATATTTAATGTGCTCCCCTTCTTTTGCATTTAGTTCCATCAGTAGAGAACAACGATCAGACCCTACAGAGGGAAGGTGGGTGATAG
This sequence comes from Solanum verrucosum, assembly GCF_900185275.1. Classification (NCBI taxonomy): domain Eukaryota; kingdom Viridiplantae; phylum Streptophyta; class Magnoliopsida; order Solanales; family Solanaceae; genus Solanum; species Solanum verrucosum. Next base: position 1,683,760 of record NW_026019842.1, on the reverse strand, counting down.
TAGTCTGGGGCATCTTTTCCAGCCAAGCATCATTAGCTAAACCTCTATTCAGCCTTTTCCAAACTCTGTGTTGTATACCCTTCTTGTTGGACCAGGTAAATTTCTGCCCAGTAAAGCCTAAATCCATAAGACCACAAGCTTCAATAACAACAATAAACTCTAAACTTTTTCTCATGTTGTAAGGGACCCCTCCCAACTTCTCTTCAATAGAAGTAATAACATTATAGTCACCTACAGAGCACCAAGGTTTGTTAGTTTCTGCTGCTTGATATAACATTCTATCCCATAAAGGTCTTCTGAGATGATCTTTGCACTTGGCATACACAAAGGTGGTAGTAAAATGGGTCTGAGTTTATTATGGCCAATGTCGCAAGTTATATGTTTCTCATCCTCCTCTAGTATTACACAATTAATGTCCATACTCCAGAAAAGCCAAATTTTTCCATTGCAATTACTCACAGCATGCTCCATAGCTAGTTGGTTTTTAAAATTTTGAACATGAGTACTATCTGAAAAAGGTTCAAGTATAGCAATGATAGAGAGTTGGTGCATCTTCTTGAGCATTTTGAGTCTTTCAAGTACCCCTTGTGTGTTGATCCCCCTCACATTCCAAATAATTGTACTAATCATTGTGATGATCTGGAAGTAAATAGCCTAGTTTTTGGTCTGCCAACAGTGACAGTGTTGATGTCCTGACTTTTGAATTGGAATCTATCATGGTGTATTCCTTTGGGGATAATCCCTGATTATTAGCCACCTGTTGAATCTCATCTGGAAGACCCTTATAAGGATGAGGACTAAAATCTCTAATCATTAACTCACTAGTCTCATCATCCTCATCAGGGTCCTGTAGGTGTTGATTATCCACATCAGGTTCATTCTCTGAGTTGTCAACAACATATTAATCAATTATAGGACTTTTATTCATTTGACAATTTTCAAGCCATTTATCTGGAGGAACATTGAGTGGAGAGGTCATATATTGGGCTTGTAGAGGAGTAATATCCATGCCCAATTGCTCATCAACCATTATAAACTTCTTACAAATTTCCCCACTCTTTTATTGTTCCTCCTGCTGATCACTATCTTGTTGTCTGTGTTGTCTCTTTTTTGCAGATTCCCTCTTTTTTTTGCTAGGTTTGTTCTTACTTCTGGGAGTGTTCCCTTGGATGCTAGTACTTGCTTTGTCTCCCATATATTTTGCCATAGATCCTTTGTTTTGCTTATCTACAGTTCTTACCTCCACTTGCTATTTTTGCCTGTTATTTTTAGTATTACTCTCTTGTCTTGCCCCTGATTGTTCTTGCTATTATACATGTTGCTGATTTGGACTCTGGTTCTGGCCTGTAGTGGTAGCAGGGGTTCTAAAGTCTAGGCTATGGTCAAAGTGTGTACCCTCATGCAGAACATGAGTCAAATTACCCCCTTTGGATCCCCTATCCTGCATGTTAGTTTGTTTCTCCTGACACCCACCTTCCATCCCTCCTTCAACTTCAACAGTACCATCAAGATATGAAGTATTGGGGTTTATGGGAATTGGGAGCATTAAGTCAATACCTGTGCTCTTGTCATTAGTTTTGTTTCCTGTTTGTATGGCCTATGTTTTTTGGTTGTGATCTGCTTTAGAACTGTTTTGTACTCCCTGTGTTGATGTCCCTGCCTCACTGTTACGCTCTTGCATGTCTACATTTTGTTTTTCCTGCATGTTAAGGTTAGTAAATGAATTATGATTAGAGATGTTAGTTGTACCTGTTTGTTGAGCTATGGCCTGTGGCTGCTCCTTTGTCAATCTGTTCTGTGGTGAGGTTGGTCTCCACATTGTTTTCTGTACTCTTTCTTCCAGTGGCTTGTTGTGTTTCCTTCTTTGTACTTTCCATTCCTCTTCCTTTTAGTGCTCAAGTTGTTGTTGACTGCTTTCTTCCCTATTGTTTTGTTGTTGCTGCTCCTCTTGTTTTTGTGTCTTGTTTTGTCTGCTATCCTTTTCCTGTTGCTCCTGTTCACTTTTAGTTATACTTTTCTTTCCTGTTTCTAACTCTTTCCTTCTTTTGAATTCCTCATCCCTTGTTTTGAAGTTACACTCATATATCATGTGGTCTTGATGTCTGCAGTATGCACAGTAGGGAGGGATATTTTCATATTCAATCGGTTGCCATCTCCCTATAGTGAGATCCTCATCATCCAAACCAATCTAAACATGTCTATGTTTTGTCTTGGTAAGATCCACTTGGACTTTAACCTTGGCCATACTAGCTCTAGTTCTTTTAATGGATGCAGTGTCTAAATATAAAACTTTGCCCACAGACTCTAGAAGAGGTGTGATAAATTCCTTCTTGAAGCAGTGCCATAGTAGTCCTGGAAGAAGTACCCATATAGGAACAATAGGTGTTTCCTCTTCAGGTCGAAAGTTGGGAGTCCAGACATGTATTCTCATAAGTTTACCCTCAATGGTCATTCTTTGTTGTGTCCACACAGTATTATAGTCAAGTTCATTCTCCAAGTCTATAAACACACGCCTTGCATTATAGTGAGCTATGTTGACTCCCTCATTTAGTTGAGTTTGCATGATGAAACTTTTCCTGATGAGTTCTATTTTCGGCATGGTGGTAATGAATTTATCTATCAAGGTATATTTACAATCCACAGTCAATTTGTTCATGAAGTCATCCATATCATAAATGACAGCAGGTTGGCCATGTTTGGTTGTGTGTCTGGGAGGAACTAGTTCTATAGAGGTAGCATGTGCAGTATGAATTCGCCGTCTTGCAGCCAGCGTTTGTATCACTGTATAGGGAGCAGGTTCTGCAATCTAGTTCTGTTTGGTGGTTTGGTTCTCATTAGTATTGCTGGGCCTTTGGACTGATTAGGTTGATTTGTTTACTGACTTTTTTGATTGGGAATAGTATGTTTATCAAAATTTCAGGAAATCCTTGTGATAGCTATTGGGTTCAGAATTTCCTCCATGAAGGTAATTGGGATTTACTCTTATTTTTCTCACTACTTTGATTTCGATCAACCTGCTGTTGGGAGTTAGTATCCCTTCTACCCTGTGACTGCTCATTCAAAGTAATAGTATTTTGCCCTTTTGCATTAAGATGCACATAGCCATCACTACTACTCAGGCTAACATCACTTCGACTAGAATTAGAGTTAGTAAACTTACTTGTTTGAGTGCCATCCGCGCTTAGATTTTTACTTTGTGACTTGGTATTTATTGACTGCTGCTCCTGCATCTCATCATAACCAAGTTCATTAGTGGAATAAACATCCTTACCTGGCTTCTTTTGTCCACCATTGGTTGGAATTGTATCTGTTGGTTTAACACCAAAGGAGAAGTGTGATGAACTCTCCACATCAATCACTTCCAGAGTTGTAGACCTTGTATTGTCATGTTGATCATTTTGGTCTTGTCGTATTCGTATATCTCCTTCCTTTGACAGACTCTCCATTCTGTGTTCCTCCATTGTATGTTGGTCCTATTTTTGACCATTAGGACCTGCATGATCCTGGGAGTATGTCCCCTGCTGTTCTCTTTCAGCTCTGTGGTTGAGTTCATTAAGCTCAACTTGTTGATTGGTTGTAACACTAACTAAACGTGCCTGAATTTCCTGTTGGATTTTTTCTTGAGCTATATTGGTGGATATGTTGGTAATATGGACCTCCTCATCCATAGAATAGTTCCCCTTATCAGCGCCGCCAGCACCTTTCAATTTTCTGGCTGGTCAATCAGCAGGATCCTTGTCACCGGTGATTGGACCGTCCATTTGGTTTGAAATTGCTGGGAGATCTACCTCTTCACCAGGTGAGTAATCCCTAGTACTCAAATCGCCATAAGATTGTTGGGAAGATGGACGAATTTAAAGGCGCAATTTAGGCGATATTGTGACGATTTTCCCAAAAATTGCCTCCTCAGTTCACTCAAATAGAGTTTAGGATATGGTTTTAAGATTTAGGGTTTACCGTTTGTGTTTCAGGTTTATGGTTTAGGGTTTAGGATTTAGAGTTTAGGATTTAGGATTTAGGGTTAATGTTTTAGGATTTAGATTTTAGGGTTTAGTGCTAGGGTTTAGATATTGGATTTAGGGTGTAGATTTTAGGTTTAGGGTTAGGGCTTGGGGTTTAGGGTTTAAGGATTATAGTTTAGGTTTTAACGTTTAGGGTTTATGATTATGGTTTAGGGTTTAGGGTTTAGGGTTTAGGGTTGAAGGATTTAGAGTTTAGGATGTAGGATTTAGGGTTTAGGTTTTAGGATATAGATTTTAGGATTTAGGGTTTAGGGTTTAGTTCTAGGGTTTAGAGATTGGATTTAGGATGTAGGGTTTTGGTTTAGGGTTAGGGTTTAGGGTTTAAGGTTTTGGGTTTAAGGATTAGAGTTTATGTTTTAACGTTTAAGGTTTATGATTTAGGTTATGGTTTAGGGTTTAGGGTTTAGCTTTAGGGTTTAGGATTAATGGTTTAGGTTAATGGTTTAAAGTTGGGCTTTTGGGTTTAGGGTTTAGGGCTTTGGGTTTTAGAATTATTGTTTAGGATTTAGGGTTAGGATTTAGGTGTAGGATTTAGAGCTGAGGGTTTAGGGGTAGGGTTTAAGGATTAGAATATAGTGTTTACGGTTTAGGGTATAGGATTTAGGGTTCAGAGTTTAGGATTTAGGATTTAGGATTTAGGATTTAGGGTTTAGGCTTTAGGGTTTAGGGTTTAGGTTTAGGGATGAGGGTTTAACGTTTAGAATTTAGTGTTTAGGGTTTTGGGTTTATGGTTTAGAATTTAGAATTTATAGTTTCGTGTCTGTGGTTTATGGTTTAAGGGTTAGGGTATAGGGTTTAGGGTTTAGGGTTTATGGTTTATATTTTAAGATTTATGGTTTTGGGTTTAGGGTTTATTGTTCCATGTTCTGTGTTTAGGGTTTAGGGTTTCGGGTTTAAGGTTAAGGTTTAAGGATTAGGGTTTAGGGTTTATTGGTTTATAATTTAGGACTTAGGGTTTATGGTTTCGGTTTAGGGTTTAGAGTTCTAGATTTATAGTTTAGGGTTTAGTGTTAGTGTTTAGGGTTTAGCGATTAGTGTTTAGGTTTAAGGGTTTACCATTTAGGGTTTAGAGTTTAAAATTTAGGTTTTAAGGTTTAGGGTATAGGTTTAGGTATTAGGGTTTAGTTTTTAGCTTTTAAGATTTAGGGTTTAGGGTTGGGGTTTAGGGTTTAGGTTTAGGGTTTAGGATTAATGGTATAGGGTTAGGGTTTAGGATTTATGGCTTAGATTTAGGGTTTAGGGTTCAAAGTTTATGGTTTAGGGTTTAGGGGTTATAATTCTATGTTTAGCATTTAGGGTTTAGCGTTTATGAGTTTTGAGTTAAGGTTTAGGGTTTAGTGTTTAGGGTTTTGCTTTAGGATTTAGGATTAAGGGTTTAGGGTTATGGTTTAAGTTTGCGCTTTTGGGTTTAGGGTTTTGGGTTTAAGGTTTAGTGTCTAGGATATAGGGTTTAGGGTTTAGGGTTTAGGTATAGGTTTACTGTTGAGAGTTTAGGGGTAGGGTTTAGGGTTTAGCATATAGTGTTTACAATTTAGAGTATAGGATTTAGGGTTCAGAGTTTAGAATTTATGATTTAGGGTTTAGGGTATAGGGTTTACGGTTTAGGTTTAGGGATTAGGGTTTAAGGTTTAACATTTAGCGTTTAGGGTTTTAGGTTTATGGTTTAGAGTTTAGTGTCTGTGGTTTATGGTTTAGGGTTTAGGGTATAGGGTTTAGGGTTTATGGTTTAGGGTTTAGGGTTTAGGGTTTCGGGTTTTGAGTTCAGGGTTTTGGGTTTAGGGTTTAGGGTTTATATTTTAAGGAGGGTGTATATTTTAAGGAGGGTTTATGGTTCCATGTTCAGCGTTTAGGCCTTACGGTTTAGGGTTTCAGGTTAAGGTTTAGGGTTTACGCTGAAGGGTTTACTGCTTTAGAATTTAGGACTTAGAGTTTATGGTTTCGCTGTAGGGTTTAAGGTTCAAGATTTACAGTTTGGGGTTTAGGGTTAGTGTTTAGGTTTAAGGGTTTACCATTTAGGGTTTAAAGTTTAAAATATAGGTTTTAAGGTTTAGGGTATAGGTTTAGGGATTAGGGTTTAGTTTTTAGCTTTTAGCTTTAGGGTTTAGGATTTGGGTTTAGGGTTTAGGGTTTACGATTAATGGTTTAGGGTTTAGGGTTTATGGCTTAGATTTAGGGTTTAGGGTTTAGGGTTCAAAGTTTATGGTTTAGGGTTTAGGGTTTATAGTTACTTGTTTAGCATTTAGGGTTTAGGGTTAATGTTTAGTGTTTAGGGTTTATGGGTTTACAGTTAAGGTTTAGGGTTTAGGGTTTAGGGTTTAAGGTTTAGGGTTTAGCTTTAGGGTTTAGGATTAATGGTTTAGGGTTATGGTTTAAGATTGCGCTTTTGGGTTTAGGGTTTTGGGTTTAAGGTTTTGTGTTTAGGGTTTAGATGTAGGGTTTATGTCACGACCCAAGCCTAGGGCCTGGATGTGACCGGCGAATGGGGAACCCGAACGAACCCCAAACAAGTCTCATAGCGTATCATTACACATCCTTGGTCGCGGAAGCAATTAAAATGACCATAAACAATAAGCATAATCAAGGGGGAAATCGGGACTAAGGGAGCAAGAAAAAAAAAAGAAATGATACATAAATACCATAGATGAGTCAAGCTCAAGCATAATAAACAACTTGTCCAACACCACCTCTAAAAATGGGTACTTAGCGGGGACAAAGACAAACTACCGGGCTCACCCTCATAGTCAAAACATAATAAAAAAGGAAAAGTCTTATACATAGCAAAAGATCATAAGCAACGTCCCCGGAATGGAGGATTCACCAATAACCTCAATAGAAAATCGTATTAGCCACGCGGGGGAGGATGGTCACACGGTGCTCCGGTCCCTACATGGTGACATCATGTAGGCATAGAGTATGCATTAGTACGTTTGAATGTACTAAGTATATGAGATGCAATGCAATGCAATAATAGATGGACATCATAGGCAAAATGCATAATCATACCCGATAGATAGCATATTGATGAGATAATATGTATAATGATGCTTACATAAAAATCATATTTAGTTGGACGTAGTACATGTGTGGCGAGTAACCATCAATATAGTATTTCCAAGGCCTACCACCCTCTTAGAGAGGCGAAAGAGGTACAAACCCCTAAATGTGGTTACCCGGGCCTACCACAACCCGAGCTAGGGACCAAGGTACAAACCCCTCGATGTGGTTATACGGGCCTACTACCCTCCGTACTGGGCAACCAAGGTACCAACCCCTTGATACGGTTACCCGGGCCTACAACCCCCCTAGCTAGGCTTGGTTGACTCACAATACTTATATAGAGAAAATCATATACATGTATCCATTTCATCATCATTTCAATGATTATATGACCATCCGACTCATAAGACGTACATTGGACCTTCCATTTCCTAAGAATTCTATGAGTGGACATTTTATCAAACACATGGTGGGCTATTGTTCATGTAAATAAAATCATGCATTTCAAGAGTACTAAGTCCAACAAATTCCAAAATCCATATAAATCAGCCCACCAACAACATACATATATATATATATATATCAAGCTTCATAATTTGATCATGGAAGCATGAAAACCATAAACATCACATAATAATTCCATTTCATGATAATATGCAAAATAGACCATAATGGGGTGTGTAGTAGTAATTCCATACTTCAAGAGTTCATAAATAACCATAAGGACCCATAAACTTGAAGTAAAAATAGAGGATAAATGGTTGGACTTGTGGAAAGGAAGGTTTCCACAATCAAACACACATACCTCAACTTTGGAGAATCCTTGATGAAGATTGGAATGGAGAATTGAAGCTTGAGATTGAGTCTTGAATCCGGAATTAGAGCTTGAGATCTTGGTGGAATTTTGGAGAGGGCTTAGAGAGTGTTTTTGAGTGTTCTGAAGTTAGAAAAAAAATATGACTAAGTATGGGACATATCCCCTTTTTATAAAAAAAAAACGCCCCAACACTTAGCCTAAAAAATGAGGCTTTAAAAAAAACAGCTTACTGGAAATTGTAAATCTGCACAGACAGGTTTTACGAAAATGGTCATAACTCCCTCATCCTAACTCGGAATGAGGTGAAACCAGGTGCGTTGGAAAGCTAACTCAAAGGGATTTAATTTAATTGGTAGTGGCCCTTCCAGTTCCTTGTGTGCTCAGAGATATGCCTCTTTAAAGTTGACCCTCCAAAGCGCATTTTTTGCGATTTTTGAATTTTGATACGGTTGCTCTAAAATTCGGGTTAGACCCATTTCCCACTCAATTTGACCCCGTGAATAAGAATATGAAGTCGAATTTCCTAAATCATGCACGAATTTTGAGATATATGGAAATTACAATTATAGGTGTTTTCGAAGCACATTTTCGGGCATTTTTTTTTGGGTTCGTTTCAGTTTATAGTTGAGGGTTTAAGGTTTAGCATATAGTGTTTACGGTTTAGGGTATAGGGTTGAGGGTTCAGATTTTAGGATTTAGGATTTATTATTTGGGGTTTACGGTTTAGGGAGTAGGGTTTAAGGTTTAACATTTAGGGTTTAGCATTTTGGGTTTAATTTTTAGAATTTAGAATTTAGAGTTTAGTATCTGTTGTTTATGGTTTAGGGTTTAGGGTATAGGGTTTAGGGTTTAGGGTTTAGGGTTTTGGGTTTAAGGTTCGAGTTTAGGGATTCGAGTTTCGGGTTTAGAGTTTAGGGGTTAGGATTTAGGGTTTAAAGTTTAGGTTTTATTGTTTAGGATTTTGGGTTTAGTGTTTAGGGTTTATGGTTTGTGGGTTAGGGTTTAGGGTATATGGATTAGAGTTTAGGATAAGCGTTTAAGATTTGGGGTTTACCGTTTGGGTTTCAGGTCTATGGTTTTTTTGTTTAGGACTTAGGATTTAGGGTTTAGCTTTTAGGATTTAGATTTTAGGATTTAGGGTGTAGGGTTTAGGTTTAGCTTTAGGGTTTAGGGTTTAGGGTTTAGGGATTACAATTTAGGTTTTAACGTTTAGGGTTTATGATTTAGGTTATGGTTTAGGGTTTAGGTTTTAGGGTGAGGGTTTAGGGTTTATGTTTTAGGGTTAGAGTTTAGATTTTAGAGTTTAGGATTACGGTTTAGCATTTAGATTTAGAATTAGCATATAGGGTTTAGGGTTTAAGGCATATAGTCTAGGGTTTAGGTTTTAGTTTTTGTGTTTAGGGTTTAGGGTTGTAGGTTTAGGGCTTAGGGTTTAGGGTTTAGGATTTACGTTTTAAGGTTTAGTGTTAGGGTTTAGAGTGTATGGTTTAGGGTTTGGAGTTTATGGTTAGAGTTTAGGGTTTATAATTTAAGGTTTAGGGTTAAGAGTTTAGGGTTTATGATTTAGGGTTTAGGGTTAGGGTTTAGGGTTAAGAGTTTAGAATTTAGTGTTTAGGCTTTATGATTTAGGGTTTAGGAATTAATGTTTAGGGTTTGGGGTTAGGGTTTAGGGATTATGCTTTAAGTTTTAGGGTTCAGGGTTTAGGGTTAGGGTTTAGGATTTATGGTTTAGGCTAGGGTTTGCAATTTGTATTTAGGGTTTAGGGTTTAAGGTATAGAATTTTTTATTTTTTTTTTAATTTTATTTGAATGACCCTTGGAGGGGTCAGGGGCTTAGCTACACCCCCAGGCCTTAACATAGATAAAAAGGCAAAAGTACACGGAGGGGGGCATAAACCTAACCTCCAGTAAATGGTGGTATAAGAGTTGGTAGCCTACTAAGTATCTTAGTAGGTTCTCCAACTCTTTCCCAAACTACTTACGAGCCTATCAACTAAGCACCTATATGAGAGGACTCCTCTCGGTACAAAGAATCTAGGAAAGCATAAATAAGGGAGACTCTCCCTTTACAAGCAAAAGACTAAATAAAAATCTTTCCTATCAAGGGGGAGTCTATAGGGATTGACTGATAGATCATCCAATAGGAGAGCCTGAAGAAGTTCTGGCTTCTTCGTAGGACCTCTAGGCAGTGAAAACTTAAGGAGGTTCTTTAATTCTCTTCAGTTTTCTTCTTCTGAAACTTGCCATACCTCCGTGGTCTTGTTGAAGATACGTTGCTGCCAGTTTGGGGAGTTGCTGGCTGCTGAAGTACACTTGAGGACAGGTGAGCTGGTGACTGTGTTTGGATAATGAGTCTGCCACAAAGTTTGCTTCCCTAAGCGTATGAATGCAATTGAAGTGAGTGAGTTGATTGATAATTTGGTGAAGCTGTTGCATTTGGGGTGAGATAGACCACGGTGCTGATTTGTTGTTCAAAAGCCAATCCACCAGGAGTTGGGAGTCAACTTCAAGGATCACATTCTTATAATTCAATTGTACACACCACGATAAACCAAATATGACAGCCTCCACTTCCGCTTGGTTATTGGTTCCTTCACCTAACGGGGTTGAAAAAGAAAAGATAATATCACCCAAAGAGTTCCTGAGCACACCCCCTGCTCCTATGCTGCCCGGATTACTCAAGCCACTCCCGTCCGTATTTAATTTAAACCACCTAACTGGTGGTTTAATCCACTGGACAGTAGTGACCTTGATATCGTGAGTACATTTTTCAATGAGTGTGCATAGCTTGTTCCATCCCAAAGGCCACGATATATACGGAAAGGTTGTATGCAGCAGCTTGAAGGTGTCCAGAATCACTAAATGCTTAACTCTTGCAATGTTGGATTGTTTGCCTCCGTATTTTTTCGTGCATCTATTTTTCCACAAGTTCCAACAAATAAAGATTGGAGTAGCTTGGAGAATAAGCTTGTGTGCTTCGTTGTAATGAGTAGAGCTCCACCATCTCATGATCATGTTTCTAAGAGGCAAAAAATCAGTTTGGATGCCTAAAGAAATCGCAAAAAAACTCCAAATATTTTTGGCAAAGTTCCCCGTGTTAAAGGTATGCTCAATGGTGTTTTCTCCTGGAGAGTGACAGCAGTAGCATTCATTTGGTTCTATTCCAAAATTAGCTATCTTTTCGTTGGTAGGGAGTTTGCCTTTAATAGTTCTCCATAGCAAGAAAGAACATTTGAAGGGGATATTTTGATTCCAAGTGTAGGAGTTAAGCTTGGTTTTTGCTCTTTTATCTCTAATAATATCCCAAGCAGAAGATACAGTAAAGAGGCCACTGGAATTGGGACTTCATACTGCCAGGTCTGGACTAGCATGCTGTAACTGTATGTTAGTGGACAGAATTGCAGGTAAATGGTTCTGAGGAGCAAGCCTGATCAGTTTGTCGATATTCCACTACCCATTTGCCATAAAATCTGCGATAGTTTCATTGTCGAATCTATGGCTCGTGGTAGTGAATTGAGCTAAAGGTCCTACTCCTAACCAGTTGTCCCACCAAAATGAACTCGAACCATTGTTAATCTTCCATTGGATATGTTTTTCCACCTTATGTATGTTCCTCATAAGGACCTTCCATGCTTGAGACTCACCCGTATCCCATTTTTTGCTAATGGGATTCGATCTTTGGCAATATTTTGCTTTAAGAAATTCTCCCTAAAGTGTTCGTTTGGTTCTAAAGATCCACCAATGTTTGAATTGGAATGATTGACAAACATCATTCATTTGCCTTACTCCAATTCCCCCTTCCTCATACGGAAAGCTAAGATTTTTCCATGACGACCAATGATACTGTTTCTTGTCATCTCTTCGTCCCCAAAGAAAGTCAGCCATAATGCCTTGAATCTGTTTAAGAATACTAGAGGGGGGGGGGGAAATAGCAGAAAGAATATGGATTGGCATGGATTGAAGTACATGCTTAATCAAGGTGGCTTTACCCCCATAACTTAGCATCTTAGATTGCCAACCATTAATTCTATTCATTATCTTGTTGATAAGTTCAGAAAAGTAGATCAGTCTCAGTCTTCCAATAAAGAGTGGACAGCCAAGATACGTAATATGAGCCTCCTTTTGATGAAATCCAGTATACCTTTTAATTCTGTCGCACGTAGTTCTGAAGGCATTAGGATGGAGCAGAAAATGACTCTTGTCTTTGTTAATGAGTTGACCAGAGATCTTTTCATAAGTAGCCAAGGTCTGCATGATGAGTTTGAGAGAATCCTTCCTCCCCGAGGTGAAAATTATGATGTCATCCGCGAAACTTAGGTGGTTAATCTGAGGTCCTCTCATCTCTATATAGAAGCCATGATAAAGAGGATGTTGGTGGAGACTGTTAAGAGACCTAGCTAACACCTCAGCACCTCAAATAAATAGGGCTGGGGATAGCGGATCACCTTGTTTAAGGCCTCTAGTCGAATGGAAGAAACCATATCTTCTACCATTAAAAATGATAGAGTACCAATTGTTGGCCATAATTCTCCATATCATGTGAATGAAAATCTCTTCAAAGCCCATTTTTCTTAGGATCAAACAAATATATGACCATGAAACCCTGTCGTAAGCTTTTGCCATATCAAGCTTGATCACAACATTGCTTCCAATAATAGGTTTCTTAATCTGGTGTATAATTTCTTGAGCTAGCATAATGTTCTCCGATATGCTTCTACCTTTTACAAAGCCTGATTGATTTGGAGAAATCAGACTAGGTAAAATAGGAGCTAATCTAAGACATAAAAGCTTAGAAATAATCTTGGTAATGAAATTACTCAAGCTGATAGGCCTGAATTCATTGAGTCTGTTAGGGTTCTTCACTTTAGGCAGAAGAATAAGACAGGCATGTGAAAAATATTTAGGTATCATCTGGCCACTGAAAAATGCATGAATCACAGCCATCAAATCCTTGTTAATAATATTCCAGCACTTCTGGAAGAAATAACCATTCATACCATCCGGACCCGCTGCTGAATTGGGATTCATGGAATAGACAACTTCCTTAAGCTCATCAATGGATGGAATTTCTTTCAGTCTGTCGTTCTGTTCCTGGCTGACTAGTCTTGGGATACATTCCATAGGGAGTTCATCAATCTTCTTATCCTCACCTGTGAATATATGCTGAAAATGATCGCAAGCTGCCTTTGCAATCTGTTCGTCTCCTTGTATCCATTCATCATTATCCTTGAGGATCTTATGGACAAATAATCTTCTCCTCCTTCCTCTAATCAAAGCATGGAAATATTTGGAGTTACCATCACCATCTTTAAACCATTGCAATTGTGATTTTTGTTTAAGGATAGCATCTTCTAACTTCATGTATCGAATATACTCAGCATTAATACTATGAAGCTCTTCTCTATGATTCTCTGTGTTGTGTTGAAGGAGATTGTCTTCAGCTACCTTGACTCTTTTCTCGAAATCCCTGCCTTTAGCATAAATATCACCAAATTGCATCTTGGAACAAGCACTAAGAGTAGAAGCTAATCTCTTCATTTTTTGATGGAAGATCCACATGGGGTTTCCTTCGATAGGTCTGTTCCAGCATGCAGAGACAGTGTTCTCGAATGAAGGTTGCTCAACCCAACAGTTAAGGAATCTGAAATATTTGATGCAATCGTCAGGCCTGGCAGTCATTTCCATAAGTAAAGGGCAGTGATCCGACCCCACAGAAGGGAGATGGGTGATGCAAGAGTGAGGCATATTTTGCAACCAATTATCATTAACCATAGCCCTATCCAACCTCTTCCAAATTCTGAAATTGATACCCCTTTGATTAGACCAAGTGAATTTAGGTCCGTTAAATCCCAAATCCATGAGTCCACATGCCTCAATAACACTAATGAACTCTAGACTTTTCCTCATATTGTAAGGAATACCTCCCAATTTTTCATCAATGTCAGTTATGACATTAAAGTCTCCAACTGTACACCAAGGAGTATTATCTCTAGTATTAGTAAAGTGAAGCAATCTGTCCCAGAGAGGTTCCCTGAGATATTCCTTGCATTTGGCATACACAAAGGTTTTGATATAATTACCCTGAATTTCAGTGTGGCTGATTTCACAACTGACCTGCTGTTCATCTGCTTCCAATACAGTACACGAGATATCAGAGTTCCAAAAAATCCAAATTTTTCCATTGGTGTTACTGGTAGCATGATCCATGGCGAGAATACTTTTAAACATATTTATATTGATGCTATCTGAGAATGGTTCTAAAACAACAATCATTGACACATGATGGATATTTTTGAGGTTTTTGAGTCTTTCCATAACGCCTTGGGTATTAATTCCTCTAACATTCCATATGATTGTACTAATCATTGGGATGATCTAGAAGTGAAGAGTCTAGTATTTGGTATTCCTGCTGTCACAGGAATAGGAGAAGCAGGTTGTTTGAGGGGGAGCCTGTCAAGATGCATGCCTCTGGGGGGAAGGCCTTGTTTGTTAGTGACTCGTTGAATTTCATTTTCTAGAAAATTGTCCTTATTGGGACTGAAAGCATTGATAAGAGCTTCACTGATCTCATCATCCTCATCACGATCATTAATAGGTAAATTATCAGCATCAAATTCATCTTCTGAGATATCCACCTCATATTCATCTCTAACTGTGGCCTTAGACTGATCTGGAGGCTTCCCAGAGGTAGGGGTGGTATATTTAGCTTTAAGGGGGGCCACATCCATAATCTGATCCATCATTATGAAGTCTTTGCAGGGATTTTCTTCAGGATGACTGTCATAAGGAGCCTGTTCTTGGTGTTGCTGTTCTGCTTTTTTTCTCTTGGTAGCTTCTCTTTTTTTTGTGCTAGGTTTGTTCTTGCTTTTAGGAGTATGTATTTGTCTACTCGTACTTGTCTTGTTTCCCATGTCCTTGGCCATAGAACCTTTTGGCTGATTATTAGTTTCTTTACTAATATGAACTTGTTGATCAGGTGTGTCTGTGTCTTTGTCTCTGGTTTGCTGAATCTTTTCTTGGTGTTGAGGAGTATTCTTTAGAGTGGTAGCAGGGGCATGATTAAACACCCTTCCCCTAGGATCCCCTTCCTGCAAGTTAAAAGTTTTCTCCTGAACTTCCACCCTCCCTCCAATAACTTCAGCAGCTACAACCAGTGGGGATACAGGGGCAGGGGGATCATTGTCATCACAATGATCATCAACATCAACAATTACAGGGGATGGGGGAGTTGAAATCTGATCACCAGATTTCCGGTTCACATTCACAGGAGTGTTAGAAGCTATACCTGATTGCTGCATTTTCTGCTGCACCTGTATGCTGTTGGACTGCTGTTTTTGTACCTGCAGGTTCGAATTTTTACCTTGTTCCTGATTTTGCTGGTGATGCTTGTTTTTCTTTTTGGTTTGAACTTGCCATTGCTCCTCCTCGTTGGTAATATTTTTCTCCATATGCTTCCTGTCATTGGCTTGTTGGTAAGGCTGTATAGTCACCTTGGATTGAGTATGTGGCTGACTACCTTTGGGATTTGGAATGTTCTGTTTTTCTTGACTTTTATTTGCAACCTCCTGATCTTTGTTTTTCTTGAACTCATCATCTTTTTCTTTCTGGGGGCATTCTCCAAGTACATGGCCTTGATGTTTACAATATATACAGTATGAAGGGACATCTTCGTATTCAATAATTTGCCATTTGCCTAAGTTAGGGTCTTTTTCAGAAAAACCCAACCAAACATGTTGAGGTCTTTCTTTAGTGATATTTATTTGAACTCTAACCTTAGCAACACTTCCTCTAGTTTTTTGCATGGTCGCAGAGTCCAAATATAATGCCTTACCAATAGGGGACAGCAGGGGAGTTAGTATGTCCATATAATGACAATGCCAAGGGAGCTCCGGCAAGGTAATCCAGATGGGGACAATGGGTGTTTCCTCCGCCGGTTTGAATGTTGGAGTCCACATTTGTAATTTCATCGACTGCCCTGCAATATACATTGTTTTCTTTGTCCATACAGAAATATGATCAGCTTCATTATCTAAGTCAATGTAAATATGCCTTGAATTAAAATGGGCTATCTTGACACCACCCGTAAGTTGAGTTTGCGCAATAAAACTCTTTCTAATAGCTTCCATTTTCGGCATAGCATTGAGGAATTTGCCCACCAAGGTATACTTACATCGTCCCGGCATCTTACCTAGGAAATCCTCTTCATAGAAAGTGATAGACGGATATCCTTGGCGAGTGGTGATAATACGCTAGTCGATGATCATGGGAGTTGCATTTTTCAGCTGGTTAGCTCTAAGTCTAGTGGCTAGAGATTGAGTCACGGTGGGAGGGGCAGGATCAGGGATTTGCTGGTGGTTGTTCTTGTTAACTGAATTGCTGACAAGGGTTTTTTTCAAGGTTTGTTCGACGTTGTTTTGGGTTATTTTTTGCTGGACAGGACGATAGACATCAAAGTTGGAGGAGATCTTTATAGGAGGAGGGATTTTAGAGTTCATTTGATTATGGTCTTTAAGGCCCTGCTGATCAACTCCACCATTTCCATTAGTTTGCATCAACAAACCATCATTCTCAATCACAATATTAGTATTATGATCTAAGTTAACAGACTTACCTGCCTCCTTGCTGCTGTTGGTTTGTTGATTTCGTTCTTCCTCCTCGCAATGCTGTGTGGTGTTGTCCTTTGAACTGATTTTGTCCTTTGCTTGCCAAATGAACTTCTCCCCATTGTTATGTTGTTTATCCATGAATGTTCCAACTTGTTCATTAGACATTGGCATCTTCTTTATTTGGTTCTGCTTAGTTGCTGCAGATCGCTCAACTTGCAGATTTTTTTTCACATTTTCATCTATGATTGCGTTTGCATTCCTCTTCCTTTGTTCTTGGTTCATATCTTCAAACATCTGATTTGGTGTATGCATTGTATTTTGATTGTTTCCTTGATTCATCTTACTCAACACCCTTACTAATTCTTGCTCTTCCTTACTGATATGCTCCTTTGAATGTGATGCCTCTTTGCCCTGAAAATTAGAAGAATTGCAATTGTTATTTTCATGTTGAGTAGTTGGTATTGTTACCTCAGGGTTGTTGTCCTTGTCACACTGAGTATTTTGGTGTTCAGCTTTATCTCCATTGTTGATCGGAGCTCCGGTGACTTTGCCGGAATTAGTGTGTCCTACGATTTCACCGTTAAAACTCGTCGAGATTTCAGTATGATGTACATCTAGACCTGGGGAAGATTCCTCAGTGGTCGAAACCTCTTTAATTCCATCGGAAGTTGTTCGAATATGGCGGCGCGTCTGAGGTGATTTCTACAGAAATCGCCTTCACAGATCTCCCAATTTGCTCGATGGAATCTTGTGATTTTTGGCTTGTGACTAGATCATTAGATGGGGATTCATTATTCCTGGTTGAATTAACATGAATCAAACCACATTGGTCTAAGGAAATAATTTTTCGTGCCCAGTCCAGTTCCTCTTCAGAGATCGCGACGTGGATCGCCTCAATGCGTCACAATTTTGAGGAATTGTCTGATGATTCTGGTGAAGCGCCTAGTTGGGGTTTGTAGCTATTGGAGTTCCGCACCACATGGACCTGCTCCGGTGGTAAGAGTTGTTTCTCCTGCGGCTCTACAACCATTCCGGTGAACTACTGTTCCTAGTACCTTTGAAGAGAATTTTAGAGAGATAATTTTTAGAGAGAGAAAAAATTCAAGAAATGGGATGGAGATATGGTTTGGGTTTTAGGTATAGAGTTTAGGGTTTAGAGTTTAGGGTTTAGCGAATGTTTAGGGTTTGGGGTTTATAGTTTATTGTTAGGGTTTAGGGTTTAGAGTTTGGGGATTAGGGTGTATGGTTTAGTGTATAAGGTTTAGGGTTTAGTGTTTATGATTTAAGGCTCAACGTTTGGGGTTCAGGGTCTAGGTTTTTGGGTTTAGGGATTAGGGTTTATGTTAAGGGTTAGAGTTTGGGGGTTAGGGTTTAGGGGTTAGAGTGTGGATTTACGATTTTGGTTTAGGGTTTAGCATTAAAATCTTAGGGTTTAGGGTTTAGGTTTACGATTTAGGATTGATGTTTTAGGGTTAGGGTTTAAGGTTTAGGGTTTATGGTTTAGATTTAGGGTTTAGGGTTTAGGATTCAAAGTTTAGGGTTTAGGGTTTAGGGTTTATAGTTCCATGTTTAGCATTTAGGGTTTAAGGTTAATGTTTGTGGTTTAGGGTTTAGGGTTTAGGGTTTATGGGTTTAGAGTTAGGTTTAGGGTTTAGGGCTTAGGGTTTAGCTTTAGGGTTTAGGATTAATGTTTAAGGGTTATGGTTTAAGGTTGGGCTTTTGGGTTTACGGTTTTGGGTTAAGGTTTAGTGTTTCAGATTTAGGGTTTAGGTGTAGGGTTTAGAGTTGAGGGTTTAGGGTTAAGGTTTAGGGTTTAGCATATAGTGTTTACGGTTTAGGGTTGAGAATTTAGGATTTAGGATTTATGATTTAGGGTTTAGGGTTTATGGTTTAGGGTTTAGGGTTTAGGTTTACGGATTAGGGTTTAAGGTT
This sequence comes from Solanum verrucosum, assembly GCF_900185275.1. Taxonomy (NCBI): domain Eukaryota; kingdom Viridiplantae; phylum Streptophyta; class Magnoliopsida; order Solanales; family Solanaceae; genus Solanum; species Solanum verrucosum. The sequence goes on along the minus strand of NW_026019842.1, from coordinate 1,665,386 downwards.
TAGGATTTAGGGTTTAGAGTTTAGGTTTTATTGTTTAGGATTTTGGGTTTAGTGTTTAGGGATTATGGTTTATGGGTTAGGGTTTAGGGTATATGGATTAGAGTTTAGGATATGGGTTTAAGATTTAGGGTTTAGCGTTTGGGTTTCAGCTTTATGGTTTAGGATTTAGGATTTACGGTTTAGGTTTTAGGATTTAGATTTTAGGATTTAGGGTTTAGGGTTTAGTTCTAGGGTTTAGAGATTGGATTTAGGGTGTAGTGTTTAGGTTTAAGGTTAGGGTTTAGGGTTTAGGGTTTAAGGATTATAGTTTACGTTTTAACGTTTAGGGTTTATGATTTAAGTTATGGTTTAGGGTTTAAGTTTTAGGGTGAGTGTTAAGGGTTTATGGTTTAGGGTTAGGGTTTAGATTTTAGAGTTTAGGATTATGGTTTAGCATTTAGATTTAGAATTAGCATATATGGTTTAGGGTTTAGGGTTCTGGGTTTAGGGTTCAGGGTTTAGGGTTTAGGCCATAGAATTTAGGGTTTAGGGTTTAGTTTTTGTGTTTAGGGTTTAGGGTTTTAGGTTTAAGGGTTAGGGTTTAGGGTTTGGGATTTAGGTCTTAAAGTTTAGGGTTAAGGTTTAGAGTCTATGGTTTAGGGTTTGGTGTTGATGGTTAGGGTTTAGGGTTTAAAGTTTATAATTTAAGGTTTAGGGTTTAGAGTTTAGGGTTTAGGATTTAGGGTTTAGGGTTAGGGTTTAAGGTTGAGAGTTTAGAATTTAGTGTTTAGGCTTTAGGTTTTAGGATTTAGGAATTAAGGTTTAGGGTATAGGGTTAGGGTGTAATGATTATGGTTTTGGTTTTAGGGTTTAGGATTTAGGGTTAGGGTTTAGGATTTAGGGTTTAGGCTAGGGATTGCAATTTGTATTTAGGGTTTATGGTTTAAGGTATAAAGTTTAGGATTTAGGCTTTAGGGTTTAGGGAAGGTTTAGGGTTTAGGGTTTATAGTCTAGGGCTAGGGTTTAGTGTTTAGATTTTAGGGATTAGGGTGTATGGTTTAGTGTTTAAGGTTTAGGGTTTAGGGTTTATGATTTATGGATAAGGGTTTAGGGTGTAGGTTTTTGGACTTAGGGTTAGGGTTTATGTTAAGGGTTAGAGGTTAGGGGTTAGGGTTTAGGGTTTAGGGTTTAGGGGTTAGAGTGTGGATTTAGTGTTTTGGTTTAGGGTTTAGTATGAAGAGCTTAGGGTTAGGGTTAAGAGTTTAGGATTTAGGGTTTAAGGTTTAGAGTTTAGTGTTTAGGGTTAGGGTTTATGGATTATGGTTTAGGTTTTAGGGTTTTTTAATTTATGTATTTGAACGATTAGCATAAATAAAAACTCAAAAAAATACAAGGAGGGGGACATAAACCTAACCTCCGATCCTATGGTGGGTCAAAATTCGACCTACCTACTAAGGTTAGTCAACTCATTCCCATACTAGAAAGAAAAACCTAGAACTACGCACCTAAGGAGAGAACTCCTCTCAATACAAAGATTCTAGGAAAACATAAATAAGGGAGACTCTCCCCTTACAAAGGAAAGAATAAAGAAACAAGAACCTATTCAAAAAATCTATACTTAAATCAAGGGGGTTTTTAATCCTTTTTAACTTCTTCCTTCTGAAACTTTGAACTCCCATTTTTTTGAGAATATATCTACCTCGTACTGCATGTGGCAATTGGTTGCAAGTGTAGTAGTGTTGGATGATGTCTTTTTTGTGACTTTGCTTGGACAGGAAATCGGCAGTACTGTTGGCCTCTCTGTATAAATGATCACATTGAAAGAATTCACATTGGCTAACAAGGTTTTGTAACTCCTGTACAAACATTTGAATCCTCCAAGGGGAATAGAGGTTTGCAATATTCACCTAGTTAAAAGCTCAGAATCTACTTCTAGAATAATATTGTTGTATCCATGCTGAATGCACTAGTTTAGACCATCACTGGAAGCTTGAATTTTTGCCTGATTATTGGTCCCTTCACCGAGAGGTATAACAAATGCATATATGATCTCTCCTTGTTCATCTCGTAGAATGCCTCCCCCTCCTATCTTCCTAGGATTGTGCAAAGCACTACCATCTGTGTTAAGTTTGTATCTGCTAGGAGGGGGTGTTTTCCGAATCACTGAAGTAACTTTAACATCATGCTTGCAGCTCTCAATCAGGTCCACTACTTCTATCCACTGTGCAGGCCAATAGATGTAAGGAAAAATAGTGTTGAGCAGATGGAGAATATCTTTGAGGATCATGTATTTGACCCTGCTGCTGCTGGATTTTTTCCCCCCGTATTTAGCTGAGCATCTATTCTTCCACAGGTTCCAGCAGATCACTATGGGAGGTTTACAGTTTGGATTTACTTTTTAGGATTTAGGTTTAGGTTTAGGGTTTAGGGTTTAAGGTTTAGAATTATATATTTAGGGTTTATGGAAAGTTTAGGGTTTAGGTTTTAGAGTTTAAGGCTAGGGTTTAGGGTTTATGGTTTAGTGTTAGGGTTTATGGTTTAGAGTTTAAGGATTATGGTTTAGGGTTTAGAGTTTAGGGCTAGGGTTTAGGGTTTATGGTTACGATTTTAAGGTTTAGGTTTTAGGATTTATGATTTATGGCTTAGGGTTTAGGGTTTGCAGTCTAGATTTTTGGTTTAGGGTTTAGGGTTTATGTGAAGGGTTATAATTTAGAGGTTAGGGTTTAGGGTTTAGGTTTAAGGTTTAGGATTAAGGGTTCAGGGTTAGGGTTTATGGTTTAGGGTGTAGGGTTTAGGGTTTAGGATTTTGGGTTTAGGGTTTAGGATTTAGGGTTTTGAATTCAGGATTTGTGGTTTAGGTTTAGGGTTTACAGTCTACGGTTTAGTGTTTAGTTTTAGGGTTAGATTTTAGGGTTTAGGGTTTAGAATTTAAGGTTTAGATTTTAAGGTGTAGGATTTAGGGTTTAGGGTTTAGGATTTAGGGTTTAGATTTTATTGTTAGGGTTTTGGGTTTAGGGTTCAGGGTCTAGAGATTAAGGTTTAGAGTTAGAGCTTAGGGTTTGGGGTTAGGTTTTAGGTATTAGGATTTAGGGTTTAGCATTTTCAGTTAAGGGGTTAGGGTTTAGAGTTTAGGTTTTATAATTTAGGGTTCCAAGTTTATGGTTTGTGGTTAAGGGTTTAAGGTTTGGGGTTTAGGTTTTAGGGTTTTAGGTATAGGGATTTAGGGTTTATTGGTTAGGGCTTAGGGTTTAGGGGTTAGGGGTTAGGGGTTAGGCTTTAGGAATTAGGGTTCCAAGTTTAGAGTTTAGGATTTAGGGTTTAGGGTTTAGGGTTTAGGGTATATCATTTAGGGTTTAGGATTTATGGTTAAGGAGTTTTGGGTTTTATATTTTGGGTTTATAGTTTAGGGTTTAGGATCTAGGATTTATGGTTTAGTGTTTTAGGTTCCAAGTTTAGGGTTTTGGTTTTATGGTTAAGGGTTTAAGGTTTAGGGTTCCAACTTTAGGGTTTAGGGTTTATGGTTTTTAGTTTAGGGTCTAGGGTCTAGGGTTTTAGATTTAGAGTTAAAGGATTAAGTTTAGGATTAAGGTTTTAGGGGTGTAGTGTTTAGGGTTTAGAGTTTAAGGTTTAGGGTTTAGATTTGAGGATTTAGGGATTAGTGTTTAGGGTTTAGAATTTAGTGTTTCAGTTTAGGATTAGGGATTAATGGTTAAGGGTTACGGTTTAAGGTTTAGGGCTTTGGGTTTTGGGTTTAAGGTTTAAGGTTTAGGTTTCCAAGTATAAGGTTTAGCGTTTAGGGTTTTAGTTTGGGCTTTAGTATTAATGGTTTAGGGTTAGGGTTTAGGGTTTACTGTTTAGGGTTTAGGGTTTAGGGTTTAGGGATTAAGGTTTAGGGAGTTAGGTTTAGGGTTTAACGTTTATGGTTTAGGGTATAGGATTTATTGTCTGGGGTTTTGGGTTTAGTGTTTAGGGTTTAGGGTTAGGGTTAGGGTTATGGTTTAGGGTTTAGGGTTTAGGTTTTAGGGTTTAAGGTTTAGATTTAATGATTTAGGGTTTAAGGTTTAAGGTTTAAGTTTGGGTTTAGGGTTTAGGGTGAGGGTTTAAGGTTTAAGGTTTAGGATTAGGGTTTAGGGTTTAGAGTTTAGGAATTATGGTTTAGGGTTTAGAGATTAAGTTTACAGTTAGGGTTTAGCATATAGAATTTAGGGTTTACAACATAGAGTTTAGGGTTTAGGGTTTATAGTTTAAGATTTAGGTTTTAGGGTTTAGGGTTTCTGGTTGTAGGGTATAGGGTTTAGGGTTGATATAGATCAAGGTGACACTACTTCAAGGAGGCCTTTCACAAGGAGTCAAGCTAAGGATCTTCAATCATTGCAAGCTTTATGGATGAAGATGGAACCTTTGGAAGGCACCAACATGGAAGACTTGAAGATATTTAATATATTAAGTGCTCTATCATTTTAATTACCTTGTAATTAAAATGAAGGGCAATTGAGTCTTTCTTCACTACTTTAGTTTTTAGTATAAATAATAGATATTAGGGTTTCATAAATAGTTTTGGACATGTTATGCCTTATGTGAGAGTTTGTAAGCCCTTTGTTGAACTTCAACATTTTGTCCTAGAATTTGCAAGTAAGATTATTACTTTCTTGAGGATTCTAATAGATTAGGTGCTTTTATTTCTCAATTAAGTGGTGTTTTTGGTTAGTTTCACCATTACATCTCTTAGTTGCTAGAATTTAATTGTGTCTATCTCTTTTATCTAGTTTGTTTCTCTCTATTTTATTTTTATCTTCTTGTTTCACGTCAAATTGGTGTCAGAGCAAGGCTAAAGAATTGTTCCTACAATTCTTAATCTTTGAATTGTTTAATTTCTGAAGTCTGAAAAAAAAAATTGTTGTAGTTGATGAATTTGAGAGTTGGTTGATTTCTTTGAGCTACATATTGTTTGTTTCTAGCTGAAAACCAAAGAATACATGACAAAAAAATAAATGAGAAGCCATTGTTAAGATTTGAAGCTTTGAGGAAGAAACTTGAAAATGGGTTTGTTGATTTGTTGTTTGTTTGTAGAAATTGGTGGTCGAAACTTATTGATGTAGTTGTGGAATAGTGTTTTCCCGAATTTGAATTCATTTGATGGAGTATTGAAGGGGATTAGTTCAAAACATGAAAAAAAAAATTGACTCACTTCTTGGAGAAGAAGAAGAAGAACAAAAAAATTATATATATATTCTCTACTTTTGTTAGTTAACTCTAGCTAGTTTACTTTGAGTATTAGTTCATACTTAACTTAAGCTAGTTCTTGTTCGTGCCAATTCTTTTTATTCTATTTTTTTCTTTTATTTTGTTGAATGCTTATTTGTTTCCATGTCCTTTCTTGATTTACATAAACTCCACTTTATCCCGAATAAGTAATACCACTTGTGAATTATTTGACGGTGTTGACTCTCAACCTTGGGTTATTCAAGAGTGGTAAAAGGCAAGAGTGAAGTGACGTCATTGGAGGGTAGCCTTAAAAGCCTTGGCCTTAGAGTAATACACGAGAGTGAGTGAAAAAAAAACGAGTAGAAATGAACCTTTTCTACTTACTCTTTATTTCTTTTTGTAGGTAGAATGACTCAATTGGAGGAAGAACCCTCTAGCAAAATAGAAATGATGCTTCAACAACTATTGGAAGACATGAGAGATATGAAGGGAAAATTGGAAGATGTGGATAGGAGGGTGAGAACTCAAGAAATCGCAAAGCAACCACTTTAGATTTTCAATCCTAGTGGTCAAAATGATGAGGGATCAAGTAAAACTTCTCTTGATGCAACTCCGTCACACTTAATTGTGCAAGATACCGTATCTCCTAATGTCACATTACCAACGAAGGCTCACAATCAAGTGACACTTCCAAAATGGGGGGGGGGGGAGGTCAACAAGCAAATCTTCCACCACAAGTAATTAGACCTCACATGAGAGCCCAACATAACCTTGAGGAGCATGATTCTTTTGACGGTGATAATTATGGCTATGGAATAGACGATCAAGCTCAACAAGAGAGGTTAGGTGGGAGAGGAAGAAGAGGAGGAAATGGAGGTTGGAATCCGATTGATGGTAGAGAATACAATCGAAGGAATGATGATGAGGATCGAGGATTCAACAACATCAAGGTTACACTTCCATTTTTCAAAGGAAGTAGTGACCCAAATGAATACCTTGATTGGATAGTGAAGCTTGAAAGACAATATAATCTCAACAATGTGAGCGACGTTAAAAAAATGAATTATGCTATAAGTCACCTTGAGAGTTTTGCTTCTACATGGTGGGAGAAAATTGAAAGGCATGCTTTGGTGAATAGAAATTTTGTTACAAATTGGAATGACATGAAAAGAAGAATGAGAGAGATTTGTGGGTCAAAATTATGAACAAGATACACTCAAAAAATATTACAATCTTCAATAAGGAAGCAAGAGTGTGAAAGGGTATTATGAGGAGCTATAGCATACTAGGCTTCGAGCTAATGTCAATGATGGAGAGATGAATCTTGTGGCAAGATTTATCTCGGGCTAAATAAAGAGATAAGACAACCATTAGATTTGCATCGTCTTCCTACTTTATATAAAGCTTATCAAATGGCACTAAAGGTGGAGGGACATCCAAAGGAGAACAAATTAAAAGTGCAATCTTCTTCTTCTTCGTGAGCAAAAAATAAAGGAGTTTGGAAATCATCTCCTACTTGGGACAACTCCAAAGGTGCAAAGCAAGACTTCAAGTCCAATTTTGACAAAGCCAAACCAAAGATGGACTACAAGGATTTAGGTAACAAATCTAAACTTGAAACTCCATCTAAAATAAAGTGTTTTAAATGTCAAGGATATGGACATAAAGCAAATGAATGCCCTAATAGAAGAACTGCCATTGCATTGAATGATGGTGGTTATCAAACGGAAGATGAATCTAAGGATGACCATAGAGAGGATGATAGTAGTGATGAATTTATGGGAGAAGGAGATGGAGAAGAAATTAATGATGATGGAAAACTTGTTCTTGTTGTAAGGAGGAGTATGAGTGCTCTAGCAAGGGAAGATCTTGATCAAAGGGAATTTTTTTTAATAATTGGTGCAAGGTTTAAGAACAATTATGTTTCTTTATCAATGATAGTGGAAGTTGTGCAAATTGCTAGTGTATCTATGGTGGAACAATTGAAACTTCCAACAAGAGAGTATCCAAAACCTTATAGGTTGCAATGGCTCAATGAATGTGGTGAACTCAATGTGACCAAGAAAGTGTTGATAAAGCTCAAGATTGGAAGCTACCATGCTGAAGTGCTTTGTGATGTTGTACCTATGTAAGCTTGCCATCTATTGTTGGTAAGGCCATGGGAATATGATGTAGGGGTAAAACATGATGGAAGGTCCAATAAATATGCATTTGTTAACGATGGTAAAAAGCACATTCTTAACCCTCTTTCTCCTTTTCAAGTGGGAGAGGAATATCAAAAAATGGGAGAGTTGAAAGAAAAACTTGAAAGTAAAAAAAGAGAGGAGAGCAAGGGAGTGAAAAATGATAATTCAAAAGAAGGAAAAAGAGAGGTTGAGAGCTCAAGTAAGAATGAATTATCACAACAAAAAAGAGATGAGAAGAAAACCAAAAGGTCAAAGAAAAAGGAAAGATGTGCATGATTTTACAAAATCAAGAGAGCATGAAAGAGCTAAACATTGAGGATGATACTCAAGTCATACTTATTAAACCTAAAGGATACTCTTTGCTTTCTAATAGTGAATTAACATCTTTATCGTTGCCAAGTGTTGTTTCTTCTTTGTTGCAAGGTTATGAAGATCTATTTCCGGAAGAAATGCCTAGTGGAATGCCTCCTTTGAGGGGAATAGAACATCAAATTGACTTTGTACCAGGTTCTCAACTACCCAACAAAGCCACTTATAGGAGCAACCCTCAAGACACTAAATAAGTGCAAAGAAAAGTTGAGGAACTTTTGGAAAAAGGATTGATAAGAGAAATTTTAAGTCCATGTGCGGTGCCCGTGATTCTAGTGCCCAAAAGGGATGGTTCATGGATAATGTGCGTAGATTGTCGTGCCATTAATAGAATTACGGTAAAATATCGATATCCTATTCCTAGACTTGATGATATGCTAGATGAATTGTGTGGTTCTACCTTACTCTCTAAAATAGATATGCGAAGTGGATACCATCAAATTCGAATGAAATCTGGAAATGAATGGAAAATAGCTTTCAAAACTAAATTTGGATTATATGAGTGGATGATGATGCCTTTTGGCCTAACCTGTCACGACCCAAGCCTAGGGCCTAGACGTGACATGGCGAATGAGGAACCCGAAGGAACCCCAAACAAGCCTCTCAAACTTGTCATGACACTTCATCAGTCGCGGAAGTACAATCAACATTAATTAACGGGAAATAGGGACTAAGGGCAAACCATTTCAAAAAGACATCATAGAACAAGAGTCAAGCTCATTTACAAAATACTTGTTCAACGCACACCTCTACATACATAGATAGGACGGGGGCCATGACATACTACCGGCTCCCCTAATAGTCAAAATACAATTGCAAGCTAAAGTCTCAAAACATAGGAGTAGGAAACATAACATAGCCCTCGAATCATTGAGGACTCACCAACAAACTCGGATAAGCACCGTACTAGCCACGTGAATGGAGAGAAGGATCAAGAGTAGCTCCGGTCCCTACATGGTGACATCATGTAGGCAAAATATGCGTTAGTACTTGGAATGTACTAAGTATGCGGGGTGCAACACAAAAATAGACAAGGACACAATCGAAATACAAGAAATAGTTTCATAGGCATTATGAATAACAATATGAGGATGCATGATCAAAGTGAAGTCAAAACATGTTTAAGTAAATATATACTAATAGTAGATATCATGCATGATCCAACCAATCTATAATCCCAACTTAGGATGGGGAATGCCGTTCACACCCGGACACCCTGGTGGCAAGGTATAAACCCCTCACATGGTTGATGTTGGTCACACCCCAAACATCCTAGGTGGTGAGATATAAACCTCTCACATGGTTGATGTTGGTCACACCCCAAGCATCCTAGGTGGTGAGATATAAACCTCTCACATGGTTGATGCTGGTCACACCCAAGCATCCTAGGTGGTGAGATATAAACCTCTCACATGGTTGTCCGGTTCTTTTCCCCCGGACCGGGCATGGTCATGCAACACTTTATATAGGAAATTCCCATTAGGCTCTAATGCAATCTCACGTATGGAATGAACATATACACAAGCTTAGTTTGTCGGGTTTAGGGTTTAGAGTTTAGGGTTTAGGTTGTAGGGTTTATAGTTTAGGTTTTATGGTTTATATTTTTAGGTTTTGGGTTCCATGTTTAGGGTTTAGAGTTTCGAATTTAGACTTTTGTGCTAGGGGTTAAGGGTTTAGGGTCTAGGGTTTTGGGTTTTTGGGTATTGGATTTAGGGTTTAGGGTTGGAGTTTATGGTTTAGGGTTTTGGTTTTAGGGATTAGGGTTTAAGGTTTATGGTGTAGGGTGTAGGGCTTAGGGCCTATGGTTGAGGGGTATCAGGTTTAGCGTTTAGAGTTTAGTGTTTTCTAGGGTTTTTTGGTTTAGAGTTTAGGTTTTATGGTTTACGATTTAAGGTTATGGTTTCCAAGTTTATGGTTTAGGATTTAGGGTTTAAGCTTTAGTGTTAAGGGTTTAGGGTTTTGGCTTTACGGTTAGGGTTATTATGGTTAGGGTTTTGGCTTTAGGGTTAGAGGTTTAGGGTTTGGAGTTTAGGATATTGGGTTTAGGGTTTAGGTTTAGGATTTAAAATAAATGGATTAGGGTTTAGAGTTTAGGTCTTTGGCTTAAGAGTCTAGGATTTAGGGTTTAGGTTTAGTCTATAGAATAAATGGATTAGGGTTAGGTTGTAGGGTTTAGGATGCAAAGTTTAGGGTTTAGGTTATAGGGATGAGGGTTTTGGGTTAGAGTTTAAGGTTTAGGGTTAGAGTTTAGGTTTTAGGATTTAAGGTTTAGGGTTTAGGGTTTAAGGTTTATGGTTTAGGGTATAGGGTATAGGGCCTAGGGTTTATGGTTAAGGTGTTTAGGGTTTAGGGTTTAGGGTTGAGAGTTTAGGGTTTAGGGTTTAGAGTTGAGGATTTAGGGTTTAGTGTTTAGGGTTTAAGGAATTGTGTTAATGGTTTAGGGCTTAGGGTTTACGATTTATAGTTTATGGTTTAGAGTTGAGGGTTTATGTTTTAAGGTTTAGGGTTTTGGTTTTATGTTTTAGGGTCTAGGGTCTAGGTTTTAGAGTTTTGGGTTTATGGTTTAGGGCTTAGGGTTTAGGGTTTATGATTCATGGGTTAGGGTTTAGGGTTTAGGGTTTATGTTTTAGGGTTTAGGGTTTAGGGTTTATGATTTAGGGTTTATGTTTTATGTTTCAGGGTTTTGGGTTATGGGTTTTCGGTTTAGGCGTATAGGGTTTAGGACTTAGGGTTTAGGGTTTATAGTTTAGGGTTTAGAGTTTATGCTTATGGGTTTATAGTCTAGGATTTACGGTTTAGGGTTTAGGATTAATGGATTAGGGTTAGGGTTTAGAGTTTAGGGTGCGAAGTTTAGGGTTTAGGGTTTAGGTTTTAGGATTAGGTTTTGTGTTTTGGGTTGAGGGTTTAGGGTTATAGTTTAGGGCTTAGGGTTTAGGGTTTAGGGTTTAAGGTTTGTGGTTTATGGTATAGGTCCTAGGGTTTATGGTTAAAGTGTTAAGGGTTTAGGGTTTAGAGTTTGGGGTTTAGGGTTTAGAGTTGAGGATTTAGGGTTTAGAATTTGGTGTTTCAGTTTAGGGTTAAGGATTAATGGTTAAGGGTTACGGTTTAGTGTTTAACCATTAAGGTTTAGGGTTTTGGGTTTTGGGTGTAGGGTTTAAGGTTTAGGTTTCCAAGTATAGGGTTTAGGGTTTCAGTTTAGGCTTTAAGATTCACGGTTTTGGGTTAGGGTTTAGGGTTTAGGGTTAAGGGTTTAGGGTTTAAGGTTTAGGGAATCAAGTTTAGGGTTTAGCGTTTAGCGTTTAAGGTTTAATGTTTACGGGTTTGGGTTTAGGATTTATGGTATGGGATTTTATGTTTAGGGCTTAGGGCAAAGGTTTAGGGTTTAAGGTTTACGTTTTAGGGTTTAAGGTTTAGAGTTTATGATTTATGGTTTAGAGTTTAAGGTTTAGGTTAGGGTTTATGGTTTAGGGTGAGGGTTTAAGTTTAAAGTTTAGGGTTAGGGTTTAGAGTTTAGGAATCATGGTTTAAGGTTTAAAGATTAGGGTTTGAATTAGGGTTGAGGATTTAACATATAGGGTTTATGGTTTACGACATAGAGTTTAGAGTTTACTGTTTATGGTATTGGGTTTAAGGTTTAGGTTTTAGGGTTTTGGATTTTGGGTTGTAGGTTTGGCGTTTAGGGTTTATAGTTTAGTGTTTAGGGTTTCTGATTTATGGTTTAGGGTTTAGGGTATAAGGTTTTGGGTTTCGGGTGTATGGTTTTGTGTTTTGGGTTTTGGTTTTTGGGTTTAGGGTTTTGGTTTTTGGGTTTAGGGTTTACAGTTTAGGCTTTAGGTTTATGGTTTAGGGTTTAGGGTTTAGAGTTTAGGGTTTAGGATTTAGGGTTTAGGGTTTTGATTTAGGGTTGATAGTTTAGAATTTAGTGTTTAGGCTTTAGATATTAGGGTTTTGGTAGTTGATTGCGATTGAAATAAAGTTGAGGACTAGTAATCTTGTGGCTGTGCTTTGGAAGGGAGTCGGCCACAAAGTTGGCTTTCCTAAAGGTGTGCTTGCATCTGAACTCGTGAGTTTGTTTAATAAGGGCCTGTAGCTTCATTATCTGTGTATTGATGCTCTAATGAGGGTTGGTTTTGTGCCTTATCCAATCCACCAGGAGTTGTGAATCCACCTCCAACAGAACGTTGTTGTATCATAATTCTAAGGACCAGGTCATCCCGAAGATAGCTGTTTCTACTTCAGCTTGGTTGTTAGTACCTTCCCCTAATGGAGTGACAAATGCTATCTACATTTCTTCGTCTTGATCTCTCAAGATACCTCTTGCACCAGTTTTGCCGGGATTACTTAATGCACTGCCGTCTGTGTTGATCTTTACCCACTGATTTGGAGGTTTTATCCATCTAACAAGGGTCACCTTGGTATCATGCTCACATTTTTCCTCAAGTTGAATCAGGTCCCTCCAGTTCGAAGGCCAGCTGATGTGGGGGAAGGTTGTAGTCATGAGCTTATAATTGTCCTTGTAGATTGCATATTTAACTCTACTAACATTGGATTTCTTGCCTCCATATTTCCTAGCACATCTATTTTTCCATAGGTTCCAACAAATAAATATTGGTGTAGCCCGTAATAATAGCCTATGTGCTTCATTATTGTATTTAGCTAACCACTATTGCCTGATGAGTTGGAGTAGGGAGTTGTGGTCTGTGGTGATTCCAGCAGTTGTAGCAAAGCTTTTCCACACGTAGGAAGTAAAGTGTCTATTGTTGAAGGTGTGCTCGATGGTATCCATACCTGACCTGTTATAACAACAAAAACAGTTGGCTGGTTCACTGCCAAAACTGGTTAGTTTCTCGTTAGTTGGAATTTTACCTCTTAAGGTTCTCCACAAAAGAAAAGGAGATTTAAAAGGGATACTCTTGTGCCAAATAAAGGAGTTGAATCGAGTCTTGATCCTCTTCTCCCTTATATCATTCCATGTCAAGGAACAGCTGAATTTGCCATCAGTGTTGAGTTTCCAGATAGCCTGGTCTGGGAGATCTTGCTGAATGTGTAGTTCTGTGGATAGGATGTTGGTTAATTGACAGCTAGGTACCTGTTGGATGAGCATACTCCAATTCCACTGTCCCTCATGCCAAAATTCTGCTACAGTAGTATTGTTTAATCTGTTACTGTCAGCAGAAAACTGAGCAAGGGGTCCAACACCAAGCCAATTATCCCACCAAAAAGAGTAGCTGCCCAAGTTGAGAGTCCATTGAATGTGTGCTTCTACTTTGTGTTTGTTATGCATAAGATATTTCCAAGTCCGAGATTCACCTGTATCCCATTTTTTACTAATAGGATTGGACCTTTTACAATATTTAGCTCTCAAAAAATCTCCCCAAAGTGTTTGTTTGGATCCAAAAATCCACCATTGTTTATATTGAAAGGCCATGCAGTCATCTTTAAGATTCCTCATTCCCACACCCCCCTCATCATATGGAAAACTTAAATTCTTCCATGACGCCCAATGATATTTTTTTCGTCTCGTTCCTCCACCCCCAGAAAAAGTCAGCCATGATGCTTTGTATCTGCTTGAGGACACTAACTGGAGGAGTCACTGCTGACAGAAGGTGAATAGGTAAAGATTGCAACACATGCTTGACCAATATTGCTCTACCACCATAGCTTAATAATCGAGTTTGCCAACCTGTGATCCTGCATAAAAATTTGTTAATTAGATCTGAAAAATAAATGATCCTAGGTCTACCAACAAATAAAGGACAGCCAAGGTAAGTGATATGGCCCTCATTCTGTTTGAAACCAGTGATTCTCTTAATTCTGTCTCTTGTACTATTGAAGGGACAAGAGTGAACCATAAAATGACTTTTTTCTGTGTTAACAAGCTGGCCTGAGGTCTCCTCATATGAATTCAGAGTCTTCATGGTGAGCTTCAGTGTTTTCGGTCGTCCAGAAGTGAAGAGAGTGATATCATCTGCAAAGCTCAAACGATTCATTTGGGGACCTCTGATTTCCAAGGGTTTTTGAGAGAACTTGAGAGAAAATGTGTCTAAGTATGGGAGAGGTGTTTTGGGAAATGTTTTAGAGATGAGAATTGAACTAATGGTATATAGGAAATAATATATACCCTTAGGAAAAATGGTCCAACACTTAGAAAAAAAAAAAGGGTGAACAGTAAAAACGCTCACTGGAAATTGCCTTTCCTGCCGGACAGATTTTACGAAAATGGGCATAACTTCTTCGTCCAAACTCCAAATGAGGTGAAACGAAGTGCGTTAGGTAGCTAACTCAAAGGGCTTTCCATTGATATGTTATTGGCCACCCAATAATTTGTGTGCTAGGAGATATGACCCTCCAAAGTAGACCCTCGAAAAAGGCTTCACTTGGAAATTTCAGATTTTGATACGGTTGCTCTAAAATTTGGGTTAGACCCATTTCCCACTCAATTTGACCCCCTAAACAAGAATATGAAGTCGGATTTTTGAAAAACGAAATGGATTTTTTTAAATATATATATAGCTAAACAAGTTTTTGGTAACTTCCGAAGCACATTTTTAAGAACTTTTTGGGTCATTTCATTAGTGTTTAGGGTTTAGAGCTTATCATTTAGGGTTAATGGTTTTGGGTTTAGCGTTTAGGGTTTAGGGTCTATGGTTTAAGGTTTTGAGTTCCAAGTTTAGGATTTAGGTTATATGGTGTATGGTTTAAGGTTTAGGGTTCCATGTTTAGGATTTAGGGTCTAGGTTTTCCTTTTAATGTTAAGGGTTTAGGGTTTATGGGTTTACGGCTTAGGGTTTAGGATTTAGCTTTTAGAGTTTGGGATTTAGAGTTTAGGGTTTAGTGTTTAGGCTTCAGGGTTTAGAGTTTAGGGTTTAGAGTTTCGGTTTAGGGTTAAGGATTAATGGTTTAGTGTTAGGGTTTAGGTTTTAGGATTTAGGGTTTAAGGTTTAGCGTTTTGGATTTAATATTTAGGGTTTAAGGTTTAGGGTTCGAAGTTTAGGGTTGAGGATTTAGGGTTTTGGTTTAGGGTTTAGGATTAATGGTTTAAGGTTAGGGGTTAGTGTTTAGGTTTTTGGGTTTAAGGTTTAGGTTATTTGGTTGCATGTTTAGGGTTTAGGTTATAAGGTTTAGGTTTAGGGTTTATGATTAATGGTTTAGGGTTAGGGTTTAGTGTTTAGGATTTAGTGTTTAGGGTGTGAAGTTTAGGGTTTATGTTTTGGGTGTAGGATTATTGGTTTACGTTAAGTATTTAGGATTTAGGGTTTATGACTTAGTTATTAGGGTTAAGGGTTTATAGTTTAGATTTTAGGATTTAAGGTTCAGGGTTTAGGGTTTATGGTAGACTTTAGGATTAGGGTTTAGGGTTTAGTGTTTTAGGTGTAGGGTTTAGGGTTTAGAGTTACGGTTTAGGGTTAAGGATTAATGGTTTAGGTTTTATGGTTTTGGGTTTTGGATTTAGTATTTAGGGTTTAAGGTTTAGGGTTTAGGATTTAGGGTTTTGGTTTAGGTTTTAGGAGTAATGGTTTAAGGTTTTGGTTTAGGGTATTTGGTTGCATGTTTAGGGTTTAGGGTATAAGGTTTTGGTTTAGGGTTTATGATTAATGCTTTAGGGTTAGGGTTTAGTGTTTAGGATTTAGTGTTTAGGGTGCGAAGTTTAGGGTTTAGGGTTAGTTTTAGGGTCGAGGGTTTGGGATTTGGGTTTAGGATTTAGGGTTTAGGGTGTAGGGTTTAGAGTTTAGGATTTAGGGTGTAGGGTTAAGGGTTAGGGTTTAGGGTTTAGGGTTAGGGTTTAGGGTTTAGGGGTTAGGGTGACGGTTTAGGAATTAGGATTTAGGGTTTAAGGTTTAGGGTTAGGGTTTAGGGTTTACGGTGATGCTTTAAGAATTAGGATTTAGGTTTTAGGGTTTAGGGTTTAGCATTTACAGTTTAGGGTTTTGGGTTTACGATAAAGTGTTTAGAGTTTAAGGTTTAGTGTTTAGGGTTTAATGTTTATAGTTTAGGGTTTTTGGTTAATGGTTTAGGGTTAGGAATTTGGGTTCCAAGTTTAAGGATTTTCGTTAGGGGTTTAGGATTTAGGTTTTAGGGTTTTGGGTGTAGGGTTGTAGGGTTTAGGATTTAGGGTTTATAGTTTACGAATTATGGTTCCAAGTTAAGGATTTTTGGGTTAGGGTTTAGGGTTTAGGGTTTTGAGATTTGCGTTTAAGGTGCAAAGTTTAGGGTTTAGGGTTAGAGTTTACATTTTAGGGTTTAGGGTTTAAGTCTTAGTGCTTATGGTTAAGGGGTTTAGGGTTTTGGGTTTAAAGTTTAGGGTTAGGGTCTAGGGTTTTAGGGTTTTAGGGTTTAGAGTTTAGGTTTTACGGTTTATGGTGTAAAGTTATGGGTTTTAAGTTTAAGGTTTATGATTTAGGGTTTTGGCTGTAGTGTTAAGGTTTTAGAGTTTAGTGTCTAGGGTTTAAGGTTTAGGGTTAGAGTTTAGGGTTTAGGGTTTAGGGCTTAAGAGTTAAAGTTTAAGATTAATGGTTTAGGGTTTAAGATATACAGTGTATGGTTTACGATTTAGTGTTTAAAGTTTAGAGTTTAGGATTTAGGGTTTAGGGTTAGGGTTTATTGTTTAGCATTTAGTATTTAGGGTTTGGGTTTACAGTGTATGGTTTAGAGTTTTGGATTTAGGTTTTAGGGTTTAGTGTTTAGATTTAGGGATAAGTGTTTAGGATTTAGGGTTTTAGGTTTATGGTTTAGGGTTTATATTTTGGGTGTAGGATTATTGGTTTACGTTAAGTATTTAGGCTTTAGGGCTTAAGGTTTAGGGTTTATTACTTAGTTATTAGGGTTATGGGTTTACGGTTTAGATTTTAGGATTTAGGGTCCAGGGTTTAGGGTTTAGGGTAGAATTTAGGATTAGGGTTTAGGGTTTAGGGTTTAGGGTTTAGTGTTTTAGGTGTAGGGTTTAGGGTTTACAGTTTAGGGGTTAGGGTTTAGGTTTTAGGGTTTAGAGTTCAGGATTAAGGGTTCCAAGTTTAGGGTTCCGGGTTAGATTTTAAGGTTTAGAGTTTTGGGTTTTGTGTTAAGGAGTTTAGGGTTTAGGGGCTAGGGTTTAGGGTTTATGGTTCAGGGTTTAAAGTTTAGGGTTTAAAGTTTAGGGTTTAGAGTTTAGGGTTTAGGGTTTAGGACTAATGGTTTAGGGTTAGGGTTTAGGGTTTAGGGTGCAATATTTAGTGTTTCAGGTTTTGGGTTTAGGTTTTAGGGTTAGGTTGAGGATTTAGGGTTAGAGTTTAAGGTTTAGGGTGTAGGGTTTTTTTTTATTTTTTTTATTTTTTATCTTAACGACCCTTGGAGGGGTCAGGGGCTTAGCAACACCCCCAGGCCTTAGCATAAATAAAGCAAAAATACAAGGAGGGGGACATAAACCTAACCTCCGATCCTATGGTGGTTCAGTAGTTGACTTACCTAAGGTTAATCAACTCTTCACCGTACAAAAGAGATAGACCAAGAAACTAAGCACCTAAGAGAGGACTCCTCTCGATACAAAGCATCTAGGAAACGTAAATAAGGGAGACTCTCCCTTTACAAATGAAAAAACTATACCTATTCAAAAGAGCTATGATTTTCTACCATAGCTAGGTTGAGGAAGTTCGAAGATAACTCAAGGTGGTTCTTTGATCCTTTTGATTTTCCTTCTTCTGAAACTTGCCATTTAAATCATATCTAGGCGATAAAATCCTCTTGCTTCTTTTGGTAGTTGATGAATGTTGAAGTATAGTTCCGGAGTGGTAACCTTGTGGCTATGTTTTGAAAGAGAATCAGCGACAAAGTTGGCTTCTCTTAAGGCGTGCTTGCATGCAAATTCTTGTGTTTGTTCGATGAGGGCCTGTAATTTCATTACCTGTATGTTAATACTCCAATGAGGGTTGGCTTTGTGCATTATCCAATCCACTAGAAGCTGTGAATCCACCTCCAAAATGAGTTTTCTGTATCCTAATTCTAAGGCCCAGGTCATCTCGAAGATGGCTGCTTCTGCTTCAGCCTGATTGTTATTACCTTCCCCCAAGGGAGTGGCAAATGCTAGGACCATCTCTCCAGTTTGATCTCTTAAGATGCCTCCTGCTCCAATTCTGCCGGGATTACTTAGTGCACTGCCATCCGTGTTGATTTTTATCCATTGTTCTGGAGGTTTTATCCACTTGACAGGGGTTACTTTGGTATCATGAATGCATTTTTCCCCTAGTTGGATCAGTTCCCTCCAGTTTGAGGGCCATTTGATTTGAGGGAAATTGGTTGTCATGAGCTTGTAGTTGTCCTTATAAATTGCGTATTTGACTCTGCTGGCATTGGATTGCTTGCCTCCATATTTGTTAGCACATCTATTCTTCCAAAGATTCCAACAAATAAATATTGGTGTAGCTTGTAGTAACAGCCTGTGTGCTTCGTTATTGTATTTGGCTGACCACCATTGCGTGATGAGTTGAGGCAGGGAGCTGTGATCTGTAGTAATTCCAGTAGTTTCAGCAAACCTTCTCCACACATAAGTAGCAAATTGTCCATTGTTGAAGGTGTGCTCTATGGTATCTAGACCAGGCCTGTTACAACAGCAAAAACACGCGACTGGCTCACTGCCAAAACTGTTAAGTTTTTCATTAGTAGGGATTTTACCTCTTAAAATTCTCCACAAAAGAAAAGAAGATTTAAAAGGAATACACTTATGCCAAATGAAAGAGTTAAACTTATTCTTAGTCTTCTTCTCCCTGATTTCATTCCATGCCGATGAGCAGTTGAATTTTCCATCCGTGCTCAATTTCCAAATAGCCTGATCTGGGAGGTCCTGTTGAATGTGAAGTTCTGTGGATAAGATGTTGGCTAGTTGATTGTTAGGGGACTGTTGCAAGAGCAAATTCCAATTCCATTGTCCCTCATGCCAAAATTCTGCCACAGTAGTATTGTTGAACCTCTTACTGTCATTCGAGAACTGGGCAAGAGGGCCAACGCCAAGCCAATTATCCCACCAAAAAGAACAATTGCCCGAGTTGATTCTCCATTGAATGTGCTGTTCAGCTTTATGTTTGTTGTGCATAAGGTGTTTCCATGTTAGAGACTCCCCCGTATCCCATTTCTTACTAATAGGATTGGACCTTTGACAATATTTAGCTTTCAAAAAATCCCCCCAAAGAGTGTGTTTCGATCTGAAAATCCACCATTGTTTATATTGGAAAGCCATACAAACATCCTTGAGGTTCCTCATACCAATACCTCCCTCATCATAAGGAAAGCTTAAATTCTTCCATGACGCCCAATGGTATTTTTTCCTTTCATTCTTCATTCCCCAGAAAAAGTCAGCCATGATACTTTGGATCTGCTTGAGGACCGTAACTGGAGGGGTCACTGCTGATAGTAGATGAATAGGCAGTGACTGCAGCACATTCTTGACTAGTATTGCTTTACCTCCATAGCTCAATAGCTTTGTTTGCCAACCTGTGATTCTGCATAACACTTTATTAATAAGATCAGAAAAATAAGTAATCCTAGGTCTACCAACAAATAGGGGGCAACCAAGGTAGGTAATAGGGCCCTCCTTTTGCTTGAAACCATTGATTCTTTTAATTCTGTCTCTTGTGCTGTTGAAAGCATTGGAGTGGACCATAAAATGGCTCTTGTCTGTGTTAACTAGCTGTCCTGAAGTTTCCTCATAAGAGCTCAGTGTTTGCATAATTAGCTTCAGTGTTCTCTGTCTACCAGAAGTGAACAGAATAATATCATCAGCAAAACTCAAGTGATTCACTTGGGGTCCTCTTAGGTCCATGAAGAAGCCATGATAGTCCGGGTTGTTATGGAGGTTGTTCAAGGATCGAGAAAGGACTTCTGCACCTAAAATAAATAGGGCAGGAGATAAAGGATCACCTTGCTTGAGACCTCTAGTGGATTGGAAGAAACCATGTCTTTTGCCATTGACAATAATAGAATACCAATTGTTAGCCATTATTCTCCAAACTATATCAATAAAGACCTCATCAAATCCCATTTTTCTTAATACTAAGCATATATAGGACCAAGAAACTCTATCATACGCTTTAGCCATATCCAATTTAATGATAACATTGCTCCCAATATTAGGCTTCTTAATCTGATGAATAATTTCTTGTGCCAGCATAATGTTTTCTGAGATACTTCTCCCTTTGACAAATCCAGACTGATTGAGTGAAACCAAATTAGGTAAAATAGGACCAAGTCTAGAGCTCACCAGTTTAGAGATGATCTTGCTAGTGAAATTGCTTAAACTTATGGGCCTGAATTCAGAGAGTTTGTTTGGATTGTTCACCTTAGGGAGGAGAACAATGCAAGAATGAGAAAAATATTTAGGAATCATTTGGCCACAGAAGAAAGCTTGAATTACCCCCAGGAGATCATGCTTGATAATATGCCAACATTTCTGGAGAAAATAGCCATTCATTCCATCAGGACCAGCTGTAGAATTAGGATTCATAGAGAAAACCACTTCCTTCAGCTCATCCATTTTAGGCATGACAGTAAGGCTGTTATTTTGTTCCTGATTGACCATCCGGGGTACACAGTTGATAGCATTCTCATTGATAAATTTGTCCTCTCCTGTAAAAATATTTTGGAAATGGACACAAGCAGCCTCTGCAATGTTGACATCTCCTTGTATCCATTCTCCATCCTCTCTGTGAAGTTTATGAATGAACAATCTTCTTCTCCTTCCTCTTATCAGAGAATGGAAATATTTAGTGTTAGCGTCTCCCTCTTTGAACCATTGTAGTTGAGTTTTTTGTTTCAGAATGGAATCTTCCATTTTCAAAAATCTAATGTAATTTGCATTGAGCTCATGAAGGGTTGTCCTGCTGTCTTCAGTTTGATTATGAATAAGATTCTCTTCAGCAATCCTGACTTTCTCCTCATACTCCTTGACCCTAATGAAAATATCCCCAAATTCCCCTCTGGACCAAGAACTAAGAGTGTTGGACAACCTTTTCAATTTCTGGTGAAATCTCCACATGCTGTTACCCTCTACCGTCCTGTCCCAGCAGGCTTTAACTATATCAAGGAACTTGGGTTGATCAGCCCAGCAGTTGAGAAATTTAAAGTACCTGATGTCCTCCTCTTCCCTAGCAGTCATTTCCAGCAATAAAGGACAGTGGTCTGATCCTACTGATGGTAGTCTGAGGCATTTTTTCCAGCCAAGCATCATTAACCAGAGCTCTGTCCAGTCTCTTCCAGATTCTGTGATGTATACCCCTTTTATTATACCAAGTAAATTTCTGACCACTGAAACCTAAATCCACGAGGCCACATGCTTCAATCACTGCAATGAATTCAAGGCTTTTCCTTATGTTGTAAGGTACCCCTCCCATTTTTTCATCAATGGAAGTAATGACATTGTAATCACCTACGGAACACCATGGATTGGTATTTTCAGCAGAGTGATGCAACATTCTATCCCACAGCGGCCTTCTGAGATGGTCCTTACACTTGGCATACACAAAGGTGGTGGTAAAGTGAGTCTGAAGTTCATTATGAACGATATTACAAGTAATTTGTTGTTCATCCTCCTCTAGTACAACACAATCAATGTCCATATTCCAAAAAAGCCAAATTTTGCCATTGCAATTACTCACCGCATGATCCATAGCTAAATGATTTTTAAAGTTATGAACATGTGTAATGTCTGAAAAAGGTTCTAGGATAGCAATAATAGAGAGATGTTGCATCTTCTTTAGCATTTTGAGTCTTTCCAAAACACCTTGGGTGTTGATCCCCCTCACATTCCATATAAGAATACTAATCATTAAGATGATTTGGAAGTGAAAAGCCTAGTATTTGGTCTGCCAGCAGTGACAGTGTTAATGTCCTGAGTTCTGAAATGGAATATCATGATGTACTCCTCTGGGAGATAGTCCCTGTTCATTAGTAACCTGTTGAATCTCATCTCCAAGGCCTTTCTCAGGACGAGGACTAAATGCTCTAATAAGGAGTTCACTAGTCTCGTCATCCTCATCAGGGTCCTTGAGGGACTGATTATCCACATCTAAGTCATCTTCAGAATTATTTACAGCATATTCATCAAAAAAAGGACCTTTGTTAAGTCGACACTGTTCTGCCCTTTTGTCAGGGGGAATATTAGGAGGGGGGATCATATATTGGGTTTGTAGAGGAGTAATATCCATGCCCAGATGTTCATCTACCATAATAAATTTCTTACAGATCTCCTCATTCAGTTGTTCCCCCTGTTGGTCCCTATCCTGTTGCTGTTTTTGCTTCTTTTTCTCGGCTTCTCTCCTTTTATTGCTAGGTTTATTCTTGCTTTTGGGAGTATTTAGTTGTTTACTCGTACTTGCTTTGGCTCCCATATCCTTTGCCATAGATCCCTTATTTTGTGTACCTGCAGTTCTTACCTCTGTTTGCTGTTTGTCCCTATCATTTTTTGTAGTAATTTGATTCTCGTCCCCCGTTTGTCCTTGTTGCTGCACCTGTTGAAGCCTTGGACTGTGATGTTGGCCTTTAGTGGTAGCAGGAGTTCTAAGGTCCGAGCTATGGTCAATGTGTGTACCCTCATGCAGAACATGAGGCAAAATCCCCCTTTGGACACCCCTTCCTGCATGTTATTGTGTATCTCCTGACATGGGGTGTATGGCAATTGGGAGCATTGAGTCAATACCTGTGGTCTTGATATTAGTTTTGTTTCTTGTTTGCATGGCCTGTGTTTTTTGGTTATGGTCTGCTTTAGGCCTGTTCTGTACTCCCTGTGTTGGTGTCTCTGCTTCACTGTTAGGCTCCTGCATGTCTGCATTTTGTTTTTCCTGCATGCTGAGGTTAGTAAATGAATTATGATTAGAGTTGTTAGATGTACCTGTTTGGTGAGCTGTGTCCTTTGATTGCTCCTTTGTCAGTCTGTTCTGTGGTGAAGTAGGTCTCCACATTGTTCGCTGAACTCTTTCTTCCTGTGGTTTATTGTGTTTCCTTCTTTGTACTTGCCATTCTTCCTCTTTCTGCTGCTCAGGTTGTTGATGATTGGTCTCTGCCTTTTTATTTTGTTGTTGTTGCTCCTCCTGTGTCTGTGTCTTGTTTTGTCTGTTCTCTTTTCCTTGTTGTTCCTGTTCATTTTTACTTATGTTTTTCTTTTCTCTTTCTAACTCCTTCCTTCTTTTGAACTCCTCATCCCTTGTTTTAAAGTTACAATCATCTATCGTGTGGCCCTGATGTCTGCAGTACGCACAGTAGGGAGGGATATTTTCATATTCAATAGATTGCCATCTCTCTATAGTGAGGTCATCATCATCCAAACCAATCCAAACATGTCTAGGTCTAGTCTTGGTAAGATCCACTTGGACCTTTACCTTGGCCATACTAGCTCTAGTTCTTTTAATGGATGCTGTGTCTAAATACAGAACTTTGCCCACAGATTCTAACAGAGGTGTAATAAACTCCTTCTTAAAGCAATGCCAAGGTAATCCTGGCATCAGTACCCATATAGGAACAATAGGAGTTTCTTCTTCAGGTCTAAAATTGGGAGTCCAAGTTTGTATTCTCATAAGTTTGCCCTCAATGGTCATTCTTTGTTGTGTCCACACTGTGTTATAATCAAGTTCATTCTCCAAATCAATAAAAACATGTCTTGCATTATAATGAGCTATGTTGACCCCCCCATTCAATTGGGTCTGCATGATAAAGCTTTTCCTGATAAGTTCTACTTTAGGCATGGTGGTACTAAATTTACCTATCAAGGTGTATTTACAATCCACCGCATATTTGGTCATGTAGTCCTCCATATCGAATATCACTGCCGGTTGGCCCTGTTTGGTAGTGTGCTTGGGTGGAACAAGTTCAATGGAGGTTGCTTGAGTAGCATGAATTTGTCTTAGTCTTGCTGCTAATGTTTGAACTACTGTATAGGGTGCAGGTTCTATGGTTTGGTCTCGAGTGATGGTTTGAGTCTCATTAGTATGGTTAGCACTTTTGATTTGAGTGGGGTGTTTTATTTGCTGACTTTCCTGATTGGGGAGGGTATGTTTATCAAAGTTACTCGAAATTTTGGGGAAGGCCTTTTGGTACTCATTGGGACCAGAATTCCCTCGATGGGTAATCGGTTGAGTTTGACTCGTGTTGTTCTCACTATTTTGATCTCGATCAACCTGTTGTTGGGAACTATTTTCCTCCCTGCCCTGTACCTGATCATTCAGGATAACAGCTTTTTGCCCCTTCACATTACCCTGTACCTGTTCCTCACTACTACTCAAACTAACAACAATTCGACTAGAGTTAGGCTTAGTAGACTTACCTGTTTGGCTGTCATCAGCACTTTGATCTTTACTTTGTCACTTGGTGTTCTCTGCCTGCTGGTCCTGCAATTGAACATAACTAAGTTCATTATTAGAATTGACATTCTTACCTGACTTATGTTGTCCTTCCTTGGTTGGAATTGTATCCGTTGGTTGGACTCCAAAGGAGAAGTGTGGTTCATCCTCCACATCGATCACATTCAGAATTGTATGCCCTGTACTACCGTGTTGATTATTTTGGTCTTGCATACTTCCTTTTTCTACTTGTTTCGATTGCATTTTCATATGTTGTTCCTCAACTGTGTGTTGGTTTTGCTTCTGACCCGTATGATCAGTATGATTATCGGCTCCCTGTTGTTCTGCTTCAGGTTCTTGTAGGAGTTCTTCAAGTTCAAGTTGATGATTTGTATTAGCACTAAAAAAACTTGAAGGAATTTCCTTTTGAGTGTGTTTTTGAGTTAAATCCATAGCTAAGTTGATAGGTTGGTACTCTTCATCTGTGGAGTTGATCCTTTTACCGGCGTCGCTATCAGTTTTCGATTTTTCGACAGCTCCATCACCGGAATTCTCACCGCCGGCGATTAGACCGTCCATTTCACTTGAAATTCCTGGGAGATGAACTCCTTCACCAGATGAGTAATCCCCAGTGCTCAACTCGCCATGAACTTGCTGAGAAGTTGGTCGAAATTGAGGGCGTATTTCAGACGAAGGTTCGGCGATTTTTCCAGAAATCGCCTCCTCAGTTCGCGCGATTGGCAAGATGGAATAACTTGATATTTCAGTATGTTGTAGTCCTTGATTATTAGAATCATTCCCACTAAACAGCTTTCCATGAATCACCATATCCCGATCTGGGGAATTAAGTTTTTGAATCCCGTCCAGTTCCCTTTCTGAAATCGCGACGAGCACCGCTTCATTGTTTCGCGAATTCGTAGAGCTGTACGATGAATTAGATGGCGAGTCTTGATGGGTTTTGTTCGTCTGTTCAAGGCGCCCCTTTTTGGACTGTTCCGGCGGCCTGGGGATGCCTACCGGCGGCTCACGTGCCATTCCGGCAATTCCTGTAGCCGTTGGAATAGTAGCCGTTAGGCTCAGATTTGAGAGTGTTCAGTTTAGAGAGATATATTTAGAGAGAGAAAAAAATTGGAAAATAGGGAAGCGATGGGGTGTAGGGTTTAGGGTTTATGGTTGACGGTTTAGGGCTTAGGGTTTATGGTGAAGGGCTTTAGGGTTTAGGGTCTACGAATTTAGATTATATAGTTTAGGTTTTATGGTTTATGATTTAAGTTTTTGGGTTCTAAGTTTAGGGTTTAGCCTTTAGGGTTAGGGCTTTAGGGTTAGGCGTTTAGGGTTTAGGGTCTAGGGTTTTGGCTTTAGGGTTAGAGTTTAGGTTTAGAGTTTAGGGTTTAGGGTTTAAGGTTTATGATTTAGGGTTTAGGGCTTAAGGTTTATGGTTAAGGGGTTTAGCGTTTAGGGTTTAGAATTTAGGGTTTAGTGTTTAGGTCTTATGGTTTACGATTTAAGGTTTTGGGTTACAAGTTTAGGGTATAGGATTTAGGGTTTAGCCTTTATGATTAGGGGTTAGGGTTTAGGATCTAGGGTTTACGGTTTAGGGTCAAGGGTTAAGGGTTAGAGTTTAGGGCTTAGGGTTTAATATATAGGGTTTAGAGTTCAAAATTTTGGGTTTAGGGTTTTAGTTTTAGGTTTCGGTTTTGGGTTTAGGATTAATGGTTTAGGGTTAGGGTTTAGGGTTTAGGGTTTAGAGGTTATGGTTTAGGGTTAATGGTTTATTGTTTTGTGTTTAGGGTTTAGGATATAGGGTATAGAGTTTAGGGTTTAGGGTTTAGGGTTTAGAGTTTAGAATTTAGGGTTCATGTTTAGGGTTTTGGGTTTAGGATTCAGGGTTTAGATTTTAAGGTTTAGAGTTTAGGGTTGTGGGTTAAGGGGTTTACGGTTTTGGGGTTAGGGGTTAGGAGATAGGCTTTAGGGTTTATAGTTAAGGGTTTAGAATTTAGGATTTAGGGTTTAGGGTTTAGGTTTAGGGTTTAGTATTTAGGTTTTAGGGTGCAATGTTTAGGGTTTCAGATTTAGGGTTTACGATTAGGTTTAGGGTTTAAGTTTAGATTTTAGGGTTTAGGGTATAGGGTTTATGGTGTATGGTTTATGGTTTATGGTTTAGGGCTTAGAGTTTATGGTTAAGGGCTTTAGGGTTTAGAGTTTAATGTTTAGGGTCTATGGATTTAGGTTTTATAATTTTGGTGTTATGGTTTATGATTTAAGTTTTTGGTTTCCATGCTTAGGGTTTAGGGTTTAGGGTTAGGTATTTAGGGTTTATGGTCTAGTGTTTTGGGTTTAAGGTTTAGGTTTAGAGTTTAGGTTTAGGGTTTAGGTTTTTGGGTTTATAGTTTAGGGTTTTAGGTTTATGATTTAGAGTTTCGAGCTTAGGGTTTATGGTTAAGGGGTTTTGGGTTTATGGTTTAGAGTTTAGGGTTTTAGATTTTCAAGTTTAGGTCTTTTAGTTTACCATTTAAGGTTTTGGGTTCCAGGTTGAGGGTTTAGTCTTTATGATTAGGGATTAGGGTTTAGGGTCTAGGTTTTAGGGTTTAGGGTCTAGGGTTAAGGGTTAGAGTTTAGGACTTAGGGTTTGACGTTTAGGGTTTAGAGTTTAGGATTTAAGTGTTTAGTGTTTAGGGTTTAGTGTTTACGGTTTAGGGTTAAGGGTTTAGGGTTTAGTGTTTACGGTTTAGGGTTAAGGGTTTAGGGTTAGTGTTTAGGGTTTATGATATAAGGTATAAAGTTTAGGGTTTAGGGTAAAGGTTTAAGGTCAATGTTTTAGGGATTAGGGTTTCAGGTTGTAGATTTAGGGTTTAGGGTTAGGGTTTAGCGTTTAGAGTTTAGGATTAAGGGTTTAGGGTTTAAAGTTTAGGGTTAGTGTTAGGGATTAGAGTTTAGGTCTAAGTGTTTAAGGTTTATGGTTTAGGGTTGAGGGTAATGGTCTAGAGTTTAAGGTTTAGGATTTACGGTTTAGGATTTAGTTTTTAGGGTTAGGGTTTATGGTTTAAGATTTTGTATTTTGGGTTTAGTGTTAATGTTTAGGGAATAGAGTTTAGTATTTAGGGTTTAGGGTTTAGAGTTTAGGATTTAGTGTTTAGGGTTCCAAGTTGAACATTTAGGGCTTAGGAGTTAGGGTTCAAGGTTAAGGGTTTAGTGTTTATTGTTTAACGTTACATGTTTAGTGTTTCGGGTTCAGAGTTTAGGACTTAGGGTTTTGGGTTAAGGATTTAGGATTAACGTTTAGGGTTTATGGTTTAGGTATTGTATTTAGGATTTAGGGTTTAATGGCTAGGGCTTAGGGGTTAGGGTTTAGGGTTTAGGAATTAGGGTTCCAAGTTTAAAGTTTAAGATTTACTATTTAGGGTTTAGAGCTTATCATTTAGGGTTAAGGGTTTTGGGTTTAACGTTTAGGGTTTAGACTTTAGTGTTTAGGGTCTAAGGATTAGGGTTTCTAGTTCCAAGTTTAGGGTTTAGGTTATATGGTTTATGGTTTAAGGTTTAGGGTTCCATGTTTAGGATTTAGGGTCTAGGTTTTTCTTTTAGGGTTAAGGGTTTAGGGTTTAGGATTTAGCGTTTAGAGTTTAGGGTTTAGGGTTTAGGGTTTAGGTTTTAGGGTTTAGGTTTTGGGTTTAGGACTAGTGCTTTTGGGTTAGGGTTTAGGGTTTAGGGTTTATAGTTAAGGGTGTAGGGTTTAGTCTTTAGGGTTTGTGATATTAGGTATAGAGTTTAGGGTTTAAGGTTAAGGTTTTAGGGTTTAGGGTTTTGAGTTGTAGATTTAGGGTTTAGGTTTCAGAATTTAGGATTATGGGTTTAGGGTTTAGAGCTCGGGATTAGGGATTAGAGTTTAGGATTAAGTGTTTAAGGTTTAGGATTTAGGGTTTAGGGTTAAGGGTCTAGGGTTTAAGGTTTAGGATTTACGGTTTAGGATTTAATTTTTAGGGTTAGGGTTGAGGGTTTATTGTTTAGGATTTTGTATTTTGGGTTTAGTGTTATATATTAGTGCATAGAGTTTAGTATTTAGGGTTTAGGGTTTAGGGTTTAGAGTTTAGGATTTAGGGTTTAGGGTTTTTGGTTTAGTGTTTAGTGTTCCAAGTTGAGCATTTAGGGTTGAGAAGTTAGGGTTCAAGGTTAAGGGTTTAGGGTTGCATCTGTAGGGTTTAGGGTTCAGAGTTTAGGACTCAAGATTTTGGGTTAAGGATTTAGGATTAACTTTTAGGGTTTAGGGTTTAGGGATAGTATTTAGGATATAGGGTTTAGTGGCTAGGGTTTAGCATTTAAGGTTGAGGTTTCCAAGTTTAAAATTTAGGATTTAGTGTTTAGGATTTAGAGCTTATCATTTAGGGTTAAGGGTTTTGGGTTTAGCGTTTAGGGTTTAGACTTTAGTGTTTAGGGTCTAAGGTTTAGGGTTTCGAGTTCCAACTTTGGGGTTTAGGTTATATGGTTTAAGGTTTAAGGTTTAGGGTTTCATGTTTAGGGTTTAGGGTCTAGGTTTTTTTTAGGGTTAAGGGTTTAGGATTTAGCGTTTAGATTTTAGGATTTAGGGTTTAGGGTTTACAGTTTAGGGTTTAGAGTTTTGGTTTAGGGTTAAGGATTAATGGTTTAGGGTTAGGGTTTAGGTTTTAGGATTTAGGGTTTAAGGTTTAGGGTTCTGGGTTTAATAGTTAGGGTTTAAGGTTTAGGGTTCCAAGTTTAGTGTTTAGCATCTAGTGTTTCAGTTTAAAGTTTAGGATTAATGATTTAAGGTTAGGGATTAGTGTTTAGGTTTTAGGGTTTAGGGTTTAGAGTTTAGGTTTTAGGTCTTAATGTTTACGTTATAAGGTTTAGGTTTAGGGTTTATGATTAATGGTTTAGGGTTC
This sequence comes from Solanum verrucosum, assembly GCF_900185275.1. NCBI lineage: Eukaryota > Viridiplantae > Streptophyta > Magnoliopsida > Solanales > Solanaceae > Solanum > Solanum verrucosum. Next base: position 1,636,457 of record NW_026019842.1, on the reverse strand, counting down.
GGGTTTAGTTTTTAGGATTTAGTATTTAGGGTGCGAATGTTAAGGCTTGGGGTTTAGGGTTAGGTTTAGGGTCTAGGGTTTGGGTTTAGGGTTTAGCGTTTAGCGTTTAGGATGTAGGGTTTAGAGTTTAGGATTTAGGGTTTAGGGCTTAGGGTTAGGGTTTAGGGTTAGGGTTTAGTGTTTAGGGTTTAGGTTTTAGGGTTTTGGGTTTAGGGTTTAGAGTTTAGGATTTAGGGTTTAGGGTTTAGAGTTTAGGATTTAGGGATCCAAGTTTAGGGTTTTGGGCTTAGGATTTGGGGTGTGATTTTCGGGTTTAAAGTTTAGGGTTTTGGGTTAAGGGTTTTAGGGTTTAGGGGTTAGGGGTTAGGAGTTAGGGTTTATGATTTAGGGTTTAGAGTTTAGGATTTAGTGTTTAGGGTTTAGGTTTAGGGTTTAGGATTTAGGGTTTAGGGTTTAGGGCTTCACATTTAGGTTTTAGGTTCAGGTTTGGGGTTTAGGTTTGGAGTTTAGAGTTAGGGTATAAGATTTATGTTTTAGGGTTTATGATTAAGGGTTTAGGGCCTAGGGTTTAGGATTAATGGTTTAGGGTGCGAAGTTTATGGTTTACGGTTTAGGATTTAGTGTTAGAGTTTAAGGTTTCGGGTTAGAGTTTACGATTTAGGGTTTAGTGTTTAGGATTTAGGGCTTAGGGTTTATGTTTTTTTTTTTTTTTTTTTTTCCATTTGAACGAATCTTAGGGGGGTCAGGGGCTTAGCAACACCCCCAGGCCTTAGCATAAATAAAAAGCTCAAATGAGCTCAAAAAAGTACAAGGAGGGGGACATAAACCTAACCTCCGATCCTATGGTGGATCATAAGTCGACATACCTACTAAGGTTAGTCGACTCATTCCCATGCTATAAAGGAGAAACCTAGAACTATGCACCTAAGGAGAGGACTCCTCTCAATACAATGGTTCTAGGAAAACATAAATAAGGGAGACTCTCCCCTTACAATAACCAAAAAACAAAAGAAGCCTAAGCCTATTCAAAAAAACTATAATTATAAACCATAGTTAAAGAGAATATGCTATGCTCATATTCAAGGGGGTTCTTTGATCCTCTTTATTTTCCTTCTTCTGAAGATTGCCATCTCGATCTTGTCTAATTGATAGTAGGCTCTTGCTTCTCTTGGTAGTTGTTGGCTGTTGCTATATATTTGAGGACATGTAAACTTGTGACTTTGTTTTGATAATGAGTCGGCCACAAAATTGGCTTCCCTAAATGTGTGCTTGCATCTAAAAGAGTGTGTTTGTCTGATGAGTTGTTGTAGCTGCTGTAGCTGTGTGTTGATACTCCATGGGGGTTTGGCTTTCTGCATGATCCAGTCCACCAGTAGTTGTGAATCCACTTCTAACTCGACACTCTTGTAGCCTAGTTGAAGTACCCATGTCATGCCAAAAATGGCTGCTCCTATTTCGGCCTGGTTGTTGGTTCCATTTCCAAGCGGGGTCGCAAAAGCTAAGATCATTTCACCATTGTGTTCTCTAGCTATACCTCCTGCACCTATTCTCCCGGGGTTACTTAAAGCACTACCATCTGTATTTAATTTCACCCATTGTTCAGGAGGTCTGCCAATACACCATAAGCACCTTGGTATCATGAAAACATTTCCCTGCCTGTTTGATCAAGTCTGTCCAGTTCGAAGGCCAGCTGATATAGGGGAAGGTGGTAGTCAGGAGCTTGTAGTTGTCCTTGTAAACTGCGTACTTAACTCTAGAGACGTTGGATTGCTTCCCTCCATATTTCCTCGCGCACCTATTCTTCCATACATTCCAGCAGATGAATATTGGAGTAGCTTGGAGGATTAACTTGTGAGCTTCATTGTTGGACTTGGTCGACCACCATCTCATGATTAGATGAATAAGAGGGGTGTGGTCTGTTTGGATTCCAGCATGACGAGCAAAGTACTTCCATACATGTGTTGCAAAGTGACCAGTGTTGAAGATATGATCGATAGTATCCCACCCAGGTCTGTCGCAGCAGAAACAGGCTACTGGTTCATTTCCAAAGCTGGAAATTTTTTCATTAGTAGGCAGCTTCCCTTTTAATGCCCTCTCCATAGTAAAAAGGAGCATTTAAATGGGATGTTTTTATGCCAAATAAAGGCATAAAACTGAGACCTCCTCCTTTTTTCCCTGAGTTCATCCCAGGCAGAAGAACAACTGAAATTTCCATCAGCATTAAGTTTCCACACTGCCTGGTCTGGTATGCCTTGCTGATACTGAATGTGAGTATCTAAGATGTTTGCTATCATGCTGTGTGGGGCCTGCTGTATCAGCAGCTCGAGATTCCATTGGCCCTCAATCAGGAAATCAGCCACTGTGTTGTTGTTGAACCTGCTGCTTTCATCAGAGAAGTGTGCTAGAGGCCCAACTCCTAACCAATTATCCCACCAGAAAGAACAAGTTCCAGAGTTGATTGTCCAATGTATGTGCTTCTCAATCTTTACTTTGTTATGCATTAAATGTCTCCAGGTAGGGGAATCCCCAGTGTCCCATTTCTTGCTGATAGGATTGGATCTCTGACAATATTTTGCTCTCAAGAAGTCACCCCAAAGAGTGTGTTTTGACCTGAAGACCCACCACTGCTTGTATTGAAAAGCCATGCACACATCCTTTAAGTTCCTCATACCAATGCCTCCTTCCTCATTCGGAAAACTCAAGTTCTTCCACGAGGACCAATGATATTTTTTCCTATCATTTTACCATCCCCAGAAGAAATCCGCCATAAGACACTGAATTTTCTTGATAACTGTAGAGGGAGGAGATATAGTAGAAACAAGGTGAATGGGGAGGGATTGTAACACATGCTTGACTAGTGTATTTCTGCCTCCATAGCTCAGGATTTTTGCCTTCCATCCTGTGATCCTATTAACCACATTGTTGATGAGGTCGGAAAAGTAAATAATTCTTGGCCTGCCAATGTACAGGGGGCACCCAAGATAAGTAATAGGACCCTTCTTTTGCTTAAAACCAGTAACACTCTTGATCCTGTCCCTAGTGCTGTTGAATGCATTGGAATGAACCATAAAATGGCTTTTGTCTTTGTTCACTAGTTGTCCAGAGGTCTCTTCATATATGTTCAGAGTATGCATAATTAGTTCAAGAGACTTTTTCCTTCCTGAAGTAAATATGATAATATCATCCGCAAAGCTAAGATGATTAACTTGAGGACCTCTCGTCTCCATAAAGAACCCATGGTAGTTAGGATTGCTGTGAATGTTGTTCAATGATCTAGAAAGGACCTGAGCCCCTAAAATAAATAGGGCAGGTGATAGTGGATCACCTTGCTTTAGGCCTCTAGTAGATTGAAAGAAACCGTACCTTTTTCCATTGACAATAATTGAGTACCAATTATTTGCCATGATCCTCCATACCATGTCAATGAATATCTAGTCAAAGCCCATTTTTCGTAATACTAGGCAGATATAAGACCAAGAGACCCTGTCATAGGCCTTTGCCATATCCAGTTTAATGACCACATTGCTTCTAATATTAGGCTTCTTAATTTGATGGATGATCTCTTGAGCTAACAAGATGTTTTCTGAAATGATCCTCCCCTTGACAAAGCCTGATTGGTTGAGGGAAATCAAGTTTGGTAAGATAGGTCCCAATCTCCGGCTTAAAAGTTTTGAAATAATTTTACTGGTGAAATTGCTTAAGCTGATAGGCCGGAATTCAGAAAGCTTATTAGGATTGCTCACTTTGGGCAGCAAAACAATGCATGAGTGGGAGAAATATTTGGGGATTATCTGCCCACTGAAAAAGGCTAGGATGACTTCTAGCAGGTCGTGTTTGATGATCTGCCAGCATTTCTGGAAAAACCAGCCATTCATGCCATCTGGAACAGCTGCTGAATTCAGTTTCATGGAAAAAACCACCTCTTTTAATTCTTCCAAAGTAGGCCTGGCAGTCAGTGTATCATTGTCCTCTTGATTAATCATTCTAGGGAGGCAATCAAGAGGCCCTGCATTGATGCTCTTATCTTCACCTGTGAAGATTTGTTGAAAGTGATCACAAGCTGCATCTGCAATATTCTCATCACCTTGTAGCCAGTCCCCATCCTCCTTTAGGATTCTGTGTATAAAAAGTCTCCTTCTTCTCCCTCTTATCAATGAGTGGAAGTATTTAGTATTGTTGTCGCCTTCTCTAAACCATTGGAGTTGGGTTTTTTGTTTAAGTATAGAGTCCTTCATCTTTAGAAATCTGATGTATTCTGCATTCAGCTCATGTAGGGCAGATCTGTTCCCCTCTGTATTGTTCTGAATAAAATTTTCCTCAGCAACTTTGACTTTATTTTCATATTCCTTGACATTGGTAAAGATGTCTCCAAATTGTCCCTTGGACCAAGAGCTAAGAGTGCCAGCCAATCTTTTGAATTTCTGGTGGAACCTCCACATACTGTTGCCCTCCAATTCCCTTTCCCAGAATGCTTGAACAATGTCAATGAATGAAACGACCCCAAAAATGCCCGAAATTGTGCTTCGGAAACACCTATAATTGTAATTTCCATATATCTCAAAATCCGTGCATGATTTCGGAAATTCGACTTCATATTCTTATTCAGGGGGTAAAATTGAGTGGGAAATGGGTCTAACCCGAATTTTAGAGCAACCGTATCAAAATTCGAAAATCGCAAAAAATGCGATTTTCAGGGTCAACTTTAAAGAGGCATATCTATTAGCACACAAGGAAATGGAAGGGCCACTACCTATTAAATTAAAGCCTTTCGAGTTATCTTTCCAATGCAGTTGGTTTCACCTCATTCCGAGTTAGGATGAAGGAGTTATGATCATTTTCGTAAAACCTGTCCGGGCAGAATTGCAATTTCCAGAGAGCTACGTTACTGTAGCGGCTGGGACGTTTTTCTTTTATAAAAAAGAGGATTGTCCCATACTTAGTTATATTTCTTTCTAGCTTCAAAACACTCAAAAACACTCACTAATCCGTCTCCAAAATTCCTCCAAGATCTTCAACCAAATTCAAACATCTCAAGTTCTAATTCCAGATTCAAGACTCAATCTCAAGCATCAATTCTCCATTCCAATCTTCATCAAGGATTCTCCAAAGTTTAGGTATGTGGGTTGATTGTGGAAACCTTCCTTTCCACAAGTCCAACCATTTATCCTCTATTTTACTTCAAGTTTATGGGTCCTTATGATCATTTATGAACTCTTGAATTATGGAATTACTACTACGCATTCTATTATGGTCTATTTTTGCATATTATCATGAAATGGAATTATTATGTGATGTTTATGGTTTTCATGCTTCCATGATCAAATTATGAAGGTTGATATATATGTATGTTGTTGGTGGGCTGATTTATATGTATTTCGGAATTGGTTGGACTTAGTACTCTTGAAAGACATGATTTTATCTACATGAACAATAGCCCACCATGTGTTTGATAAAATGCCATTTATAGAATTCATAGGAAATGGAAGGTCCAATGTACATCCTATGAGTCGGATGATTATATAATTATTGAAATGATGATGAAAGGGATACATGTATATGATTTTCTCTATATAAGTGTTGTGAGTCGACCAAGCCTAGCTCGGGGGGTTGTAGGCCCGGGTAACCGTATCAAGGGGTTGGTACCTTGGTTGCCTAGTACGGGGGGTAGTAGGCCCGTATAACCACATCGAGGGGTTTGTACCTTGGTCCCTAGCTCGGGGGGTGGTAGGCCCGGGTAACCACGTTGAGGGGTTTGTACCTCTTTCGCCTCTCCAAGGGAGTGGTAGGCCTTGGAAAATACTATATTGATGGTCACTCACCACACATGTACTACGTCCCACTAAATATGATTTTTATGTAAGCATCATTATACATATCATTTCTCTAATGTGCTATCTATCGGGTATGATTATGCATTTTTCCTATGATGTCCGTCTATTGTAGCGTTGCATTGCATCCCATATACTTAGTACATTCAAACGTACTAATGCATACTCTATGCCTACATGATGTCACCATGTAGGGACCGGAGCATCGCTTGACCATCCTCCTCCGCGTGGCTAATACAATTTCCTATCAAGGTTATTGGTGAGTCCTCCATTCCGGGGACGTTGCTCATGATCTTTTGCTATGTATAAGACTGTTTCTTTTTAGTTATGTTTTGACTATGAGGGTGAGCTCGGTAGTTTGTCTTGGCCCCCGCTAAGTACTCATGTTTAGAGGTGGTGTTGGACAAGTTGTGTATTATGCTTGAGCTTGACTCATCTATGGTATTTATGTATTATTTCTTTTCTTTTTTTTTCTCTTGCTCCCTTAGTCCCGATTTCCCCCTTTGATTATGCTTATTGCTTATGGTCATTTTAATTGCTTCCGCGACCAGGGATGTGTAATGATACGCTATGAGGCTTGTTTGGGGTTCCTTCGGGTTCCCCATTCGCCGGTCACGTCTAGGCCCTAGGCTTGGGTCGTGACAAACTTGGTATCAAAGCACTAGGTTGATAGATTCTCGGAGTCCAACCCACCGCGTTGATTAGAGTCCGATTCATGGTTGTGTTGTGCACCACAACTATGAGTAGGAGGCTATGAGACGTTTTAGGAAATGTTTCCCTTCTCCTTTTTCAAATCGTGCTGTAGAGTTGAATTAAGGTCTTCCCTAACGGTTGTTCTTTGCTATGCTAGATCATGCCTAATACAAGAGGAAGACGAGCCCGAATTGTTGCGTGAGTCATATAAGGTGTCTACTCCTATTGGTGCATATATTGTTGCTAGGAAGGTCTATAGGGATTGTCCTATTTGCATCTTGCATAAAATATTGCCTTGTGATCTTGTTGAGTTGAACATGGTCGATTTTGATGTTGTTCTTGGGATGGATTGGTTGCATGCATACTATGCTTCCATTGATTGTAGAACCCGTAGGGTCAAATTCCAATTTCCAAGTGAACCCATTCTTGAGTGGGAAAGCCAAAATGTGGTAGTCAAGGGTAGGTTCATCTCTTGCATTAAAGCCCGTAAGTTGATCTCTAAGGGGTGTCTCTATCACCTTGTGAGGGTTAAGGATGTGGAGTCCAAAACCCTTCCTATAGAGTCGGTTCCGGTTGTAAATGAATTCCTTAATGTCTTTCCTAATGACCTTCCCGGTGTTCCTCCCGAAAGGGAAATAGATTTTGGCATAGACCTCCTCCCCGATACTCAACCCATTTCTATTCCCCCTTACTGTATGGCCCCGGCGGAGTTAAAGGAGTTGAAGGAACAATTGAAGGACTTGTTGGAGAAGGGTTTTATTAGGCCTAGCCAATCACCATGGGGTGCTCCGGTGTTGTTTGTGAAGAAGAAAGATGGGTCCCTTAGGATGTGTATTGATTACCGGCAACTCAATAGGGTCACCGTCAAGAATAAATATCCTCTTCCTAGGATTGATGACTTGTTCGATCAATTGCAAGGGGCTAGCCATTTCTCTAAGATTGATCTTCGGTCCAGGTATCATCAAGTGAAGGTGAGGGAGTGTGACATTCCCAAGACAGCCTTCCGGACTAGGTATGGACATTATGAATTTGTGGTCATGTCCTTTGGGTTGACCAATGCACCGGCTATCTTCATGGACCTAATGAATAGGGTCTTTAAACCCTACCTTGATTCCTTTGTTGTGGTCTTCATTGATGATATTTTAATGTATTCGCATAGCGAGGAAGAACATATGGGTCACTTGAGAGTTGTGTTGCAAAGATTGAGAGAGGAAAAGTTGTATGCCAAGTATGAAAAATGTGAATTTTGGTTGAAGGAGGTTGCCTTCCTAGGTCATGTGGTGTCGGGGGATGGTATTAAGGTAGACCCTAAGAAGACCGATGTGATTAGAAATTGGCCTAGACCATTGACCCCGTCGGATATTAGGAGCTTCTTGGGCTTAGCGGGTTACTACCGGAGATTTGTGAATGGGTTTTCTTCTATTGCTTCTTCCATGACTAAGTTGACACAAAAGAAGGCTAAGTTTGAGTGGACCGACGAGTGTAAAAGAAGTTTTCAAACCTTGAAAGATAAACTTGTGTCCGCTCCTATATTGTCACTACCGGATGGGCTTGAGGGATTCGTTGTGTATTGTGATGCTTCTAGAGTTGGCTTGGGTTGTGTCCTAATGCAAAATGGTAAGGTGATAGCCTATGCGTCTAGACAACTCAAAGTGCATGAAAAGAACTATCCTACGCATGATCTTGAATTAGCCGCGGTGGTGTTTGCTTTAAAGATTTGGCGTCATTACTTGTATGGGGTATATGTTGATGTGTTCACCGATCATAAGAGCCTTCAATATGTCTTCACCCAAAAAGATCTCAACTTGAGACAATGAAGGTGGCTAGAATTTCTTAAAGATTATGATATGAGTGTGCATTATCATCCCGGTAAAGCTAATGTGGTGGCGGATGCTTTGAGTAGGGTGTCTATGGGTAGCCTAGCTCATGTTGATATTGGTGATAGGGAAATGGCTAGGGAGGTGCATCGGTTGGCTAGGTTGGGGGTTAGGTTGGAAGAGGTTGGTAATGGTGGTGTGGTCGTTGTTGATGGTGCTAGGTCTTCCTTGGTTGATGAGGTGATAGCAAAACAAGATCTTGACTCTTCCTTGTTAGAATTGAAGGCCTTGGTTAAAGAGGGCAAGGTGGAAGTTTTCTCCCAAGGGGGAGATGGTGCCCTTAGGTACCAAGGTAGGTTGTGTGTGCCTTGTGTTGATGGTTTGAGGGAGAAAATTCTTGAGGAGGCTCATAATTCTTCCTACTCCATCCACCCCGGTTCCACCAAAATGTATAGAGATTTGAGGGATGTGTATTGGTGGGGAGGCATGAAGAAAGACATTGCCAAATTCGTCTCCGGTTGTCATAGTTGTCAACAAGTCAAGGCCGAACATCAAAGGCCGGGTGGTCTAACCCAAGACATAGAGATTCCTACTTGGAAGTGGGAAGAAATTAATATGGATTTTGTAGTTGGTTTACCCAAGACTAGAAAAGGTTTTGATTCTATTTGGGTGGTGGTTGATAGGATGACAAAATCGGCTCATTTTCTACCGGTAAAGACAACATATGGGGCGGAAGATTATGCAAGGTTATATATTCATGACTTGGTAAGGTTGCATGGGATTCCTCTATCCATCATATCGGACCGTGGTACTCAATTTACTTCACACTTTTGGAAGTCCTTTCAAAGGGGTCTAGGTACGAGAGTTAAGCTTACTACGGCCTTTCACCCGCAAACGGATGGACAAGCCGAAAGGACTATCCAAACACTTGAGGATATGCTTAGGGCTTGTGTATTGGAGCTTAAGGGTAGTTGGGATGATCATCTTCCATTGATTGAGTTTTCCTATAACAATAGCTATCATTCTAGCATCGGTATGGCTCCTTTTGAGGCTCTCTATGGGAGGCGTTGTAGATCACCGGTTGGGTGGTTTGAGGTTGGTGAGGTGGCCTTGTTAGGACCAGATCTAGTTATGGAGGCTCTTGAGAAGGTTAAGATGATTAGAGAAAGGTTGAAGATGGCCCAAAGTCGCCAAAAGTCCTATGCCAATGTGAGGAGAAGGGCTCTTGAATTCCGAGTTGGTGATTGGGTCTATTTGAAGGTGTCACCCATGAAGGGTGTGGTTCGTTTTGGTAAGAAGGGCAAGTTGAGCCCAAGATACGTGGGTCCTTATAAGGTGATGAGGAGAATTGGCAAGGTAGCTTATGAGTTGGAATTGCCTAGCGAAATGAATTTGGTTCATCCGGTATTTCATGTGTCTATGTTGAGGAAGTGTGTGGGTGATCCAAATGCCATTGTGTCTCTTGATGTTGTGGGTGTTGTTGAAGATAATTTGACCTATGAAGAGGTTCCGGTCCAGATTTTAGATAGACAAGTGAAGAGGTTGAGAAACAAAGATGTGGCTTCCGTTAAAGTCCTTTGGAGAAATCAAAAAGTTGAAAGTGCTACTTGGGAGGCCGAAGCGGACATGCAAAGGCGATATCCTAATCTTTTCCAATCCACTCAAGCCTAAGGTATTAATTTAAGCCCTTTATAAAATCTCAGGTCTTAAGTTCAGCCCCCATGTCATTGCATACATTCATGTTTAAATTGACAAGTTCATTGTGGTTTTACAACTATGTTGAGGTTTTTGAAATAAGATGTAAGTGCATTGTTGCATCCTTATGTGGGCTGATATTGCCATGTTTGTGTCCCTCATGTACGTTTCTTTAACATTCGGGGACGAATGTTCCCAAGGGGGAGATATTGAAACGACCCCAAAAATGCCCGAAATTGTGCTTCGGAAACACCTATAATTGTAATTTCCATATATCTCAAAATCCGTGCATGATTTCAGAAATTCGACTTCATATTCTTATTCAGGGGGTAAAATTGAGTGGGAAATGGGTCTAACCCGAATTTTAGAGCAACTGTATCAAAATTCGAAAATCGCAAAAAATGCGATTTTCAGGGTCAACTTTAAAGAGGCATATCTATTAGCACACAAGGAACTGGAAGGGCCACTACCTATTAAATTAAAGCCTTTCGAGTTATCTTTCCAATGCAGTTGGTTTCACCTCATTCCGAGTTAGGATGAAGGAGTTATGATCATTTTCATAAAACCTGTCCGGGCATAATTGCAATTTCCAGAGAGCTACGTTACTGTAGCGGCTGGGACGTTTTTCTTTTATAAAAAAGAGGATTGTCCCATACTTAGTTATATTTCTTTCTAGCTTCAAAACACTCAAAAACACTCACTAATCCGTCTCCAAAATTCCTCCAAGATCTTCAACCAAATTCAAACATCTCAAGTTCTAATTCCGGATTCAAGACTCAATCTCAAGCATCAATTCTCCATTCCAATCTTCATCAAGGATTCTCCAAAGTTTAGGTATGTGGGTTGATTGTGGAAACCTTCCTTTCCACAAGTCCAACCATTTATCCTCTATTTTACTTCAAGTTTATGGGTCCTTATGATCATTTATGAACTCTTGAATTATGGAATTACTACTACGCATTCTATTATGGTCTATTTTTGCATATTATCATGAAATGGAATTATTATGTGATGTTTATGGTTTTCATGCTTCCATGATCAAATTATGAAGGTTGATATATATGTATGTTGTTGGTGGGCTGATTTATATGTATTTCGGAATTGGTTGGACTTAGTACTCTTGAAAGACATGATTTTATCTACATGAACAATAGCCCACCATGTGTTTGATAAAATTCCATTTATAGAATTCATAGGAAATGGAAGGTCCAATGTACATCCTATGAGTCGGATGATTATATAATTATTGAAATGATGATGAAAGGGATACATGTATATGATTTTCTCTATATAAGTGTTGTGAGTCGACCAAGCCTAGCTCGGGGGGTTGTAGGCCCGGGTAACCGTATCAAGGGGTTGGTACCTTGGTTGCCTAGTACGGGGGGTAGTAGGCCCGTATAACCACATCGAGGGGTTTGTACCTTGGTCCCTAGCTCGGGGGGTGGTAGGCCCGGGTAACCACATTGAGGGGTTTGTACCTCTTTCGCCTCTCCAAGGGAGTGGTAGGCCTTGGAAAATACTATATTGATGGTCACTCACCACACATGTACTACGTCCCACTAAATATGATTTTTATGTAAGCATCATTATACATATCATTTCTCTAATGTGCTATCTATCGGGTATGATTATGCATTTTTCCTATGATGTCCGTCTATTGTAGCGTTGCATTGCATCCCATATACTTAGTACATTCAAACGTACTAATGCATACTCTATGCCTACATGATGTCACCATGTAGGGACCGGAGCATCGCTTGACCATCCTCCTCCGCGTGGCTAATACAATTTCCTATCAAGGTTATTGGTGAGTCCTCCATTCCGGGGACGTTGCTCATGATCTTTTGCTATGTATAAGACTGTTTCTTTTTAGTTATGTTTTGACTATGAGGGTGAGCCCGGTAGTTTGTCTTGGCCCCCGCTAAGTACTCATGTTTAGAGGTGGTGTTGGACAAGTTGTGTATTATGCTTGAGCTTGACTCATCTATGGTATTTATGTATTATTTCTTTTCTTTTTTTTTCTCTTGCTCCCTTAGTCCCGATTTCCCCCTTTGATTATGCTTATTGCTTATGGTCATTTTAATTGCTTCCGCGACCAGGGATGTGTAATGATACGCTATGAGGCTTGTTTGGGGTTCCTTCGGGTTCCCTATTCGCCGGTCACGTCTAGGCCCTTGGCTTGGGTCGTGACAATGAAGTTCGGCTGATCAGTCCAGCAATTCAGGAACTTGAAGTATTTAGTATGATACTCACATCTAGCCTTCATTTCCATCAATAGGGGGCAGTGATCAGATCCCACTGAAGGGAGATGAATGATAGTTGTTTGAGGCATTTTTTCCAGCCAAGAGTCATTTACCATTGCCCTGTCTAATCGTTTCCACACCCTGTTGTATATACCCCTATTGTTAGACCATGTATATTTCTGTGCACTGAAGCCCAGATCCAGCAGCCCACACGCCTCAATTACAGCTATGAACTCTAAACTTTTCCTCATGTTGTAAGGCACCCCTCCTAATTTTTCATCCATAGAAGTGATAACATTATAGTCCCCTACTGCACACCAAGGAGAGTTGGTTGTACCATTGGCATGATGAAGCATTCTGTCCCAGAGAGATCTTCTAAGATGGTCCTTGCATTTGGCGTAAATAAATGTGGTAGTGAATTGAGTTTGCAGCTCATTATGAATAATTTCACAAGTAATTTGTTGTTCATCCTCCTCTACTACTTTGCAATCAACATCTGAGTTCCAAAATAACCATATTTTACCATTGCAATTACTCGTAGCCTGGTCCATAGCAAGTTGTTGTTTAAAGTTCTGAACATGAGTATTGTCTGAGAATGGTTCCATTATAGCTATAATAGAAATATGATGCATCTTCTTGAGCATTTTGAGTCTTTCCATAACACCTTGGGTGTTGATCCCTCTTACATTCCATATGAGTGTACTGATCATTGAGCTGATTTGGAAGTAAAGAGCCTTGTGTTTGGTCTGCCTGCTGTGACAGCAGTGGGGTTCTGCCTTTGTTTGGTCAAGAACTTGTTATAATGTATTCCTCTAGGTGATAGTCCTTGTTGACCTGATACCTGGTGGATTTCCTCTTCCAGATCATTGGCATTATGCGGACTAAAAGCTTTAATCAACAACTCACTAGTCTCATCATCATCCTCCTAATCTTGTAGGGATTGATTATCTATATCTACCTCATCCTCAGAATTCTCCACATCATATTCGTCAATAACTGGCACGTAATTCATCTTACATGCTGTAGTTCTATCCGGAGGATCCTTGTGAGGGGGGGTAAGATATTGAGTTTGTAAAGGAGTGATATCCATACCCTGCATATCATCCACCATAATGAACCTCTGACAGTTGCTGTCCTGATTCTTCTGTTTCTCCTGCTGGTTTTGAGCATTTCCTTGTTGTGCCTGTAATTTTTTCTTAGCTGCTTCCCTCTTCTTTTTACTAGGTTTATTTTTGCTCTTTGGGGTGGTCCCTTGTTTGCTAGTACTAGCTTTGGCCCCCATATCTTTTGCCATAGCTGCCCCACTTGAACTGTGATTCTCCTCTTTGCCTGCCTGTTGCTTGGATTTGTTATTCTCGATTACTTCATTGGCCTAGACATTGTGTTTCTTCTGCCCTGTTTCAGTAATGGTACCCTGTTGTTCATTATTGCGATTTGCATTTACTGTCTGCTGCTGTTGCAGATGTTGTTGTTGTTGTTGCGTGTTGTGTTGTTGAGCAGTAGTGGTTGCAGAGGTTCTAAGGTCTGGACTATGGTCAGTGTGTACCCCCTCATGCAAAACATGAGTCAAATTCCCCCCTTTGGATACCCCGTCCTGCATGTTAGCATGTTTCTCCTGACTTCCCCCATCCATCCCTCCTTCAACTTCATCATTGCATTCAATAGATACATTATTAGGGTGTGTGGGGATTGGGAGCATTGAGTCAATACCTGTGCTCTTGTTGTATTCCTTGTTTCCCTTTTCTAATGCCTGAGTTGCTTGGTGCTGGTCTGTTACAGACCTGTCTTTTACTCCTTGTGTTTGTGTCCTTCCATTTCTGGTAGGCTCCTCCTTGTCTTCATGTTGCACTTCCTGCATGGTCAGATTAGTAAATGAATTATGATTAGAGTTATTCGTTATACCTGCTTGTTGGGTTGTCCTCCTGTTTTGTGGTGAGGTAGGTCTCCACACTGCTTTCTGAGGTTTTTCCTCATGCTGCTTGTTGTTTTTTCTTTTTTGTGTTTGCCATTCTTCATCCTTTTGCTGCACAGTTTGTCTTTGATGTCTAGCTTCTTTGTTGTTTTGGTTTTGCTCCTCTTCAATCTCTTGTGCCTTGGTTTGTTTGTTGTCATTGCTCTTTGGTATTTGTTCACCTTTATTCTTGTCTTTCTTTTCGACTTCCAGCTCCTTCCTTTGCTTATATTCCTCATCCCTTATTTTGAAGTTGCACTCATATATCATGTGTCCTTGATGTTTGCAATATTCACAATAAGGAGGAATACTTTCATATTCAATGGTTTGCCATCTCCCTATGGTAAGATCTGCCTCATCTAGTCCAATCCATACATGTCTAGGTCTAGCTTTAGTTAGGTCAACTTGGACTTTTACCTTAGCCATGCTAGCTCTGGTTCTCTTAATGGAAGCCGTGTCCAGGTACAAGACTTTACCTATAGGAGATAAAAGGGGTGTTATAAACTCCTTTTTAAAGCAGTGCTAAGGTAACCCTGGTAGGAGAATCCATATAGGTACGATGGGTGTTTCTTCCTCAGGTCTGAAGGTTGGAGTCCAGGTCTGTATCCTCATAAGTTTGCCTTCAATAGTCATTCTTTGTTGTGTCCACACAGTGTTGTAATCAAGTTCATTTTCCAAGTCGATAAACACGTGTCTTGCATTGTAGTGAGCTATATTGCCCCCCCTCCCCCGTTAGTTGAGTTTGCATGATGAAACTCTTTCTGATGAGTTCCATTTTAGGAATGGTGCTGCTAAATTTTCCTATCAAAGTGTATCTGCAATCCACAACCAATTTTGTCATAAAATCATCCATATCGTAAATGACAGCCGGAAGTCCTTGTTTGGATGTAATTTTAGGGGGCACCAGATCGATGGGAATTTCTTTTTGGGCTTGATTGTGCCTAAGTTTAGCAGCCATTGTTTGCACTACTGTGTAGGGTGCTGGATCACTCGTTTGGTCTTTTTTGGTATGCTGAATGTTGCCGGGATTGGTCTGATCATTGGATTGATTTGGAGTGTTGATATGCTGACTTTTTTGGGTTTGGGGTACATGTTTCTCAAAATTATTGGAAATTTTAGGGAATGCATTGTGATAGTTACTAGGTACATAACTCCTCCCTTGGTTATACTGCTGGTTTTGCACTAGATTATCAGTTCCTTTGTGCTGGTGTTGGTCCACTTGTTGATGGGTTCTAGTGTCACCCCTTACCTGTTCCTGTTCGATCAGGCTACCTGCCTGTTGCCCCTTTGCATTCATGTGTAATTGATCTTCACTATCACTCAGAGCTACAGCATTGAGAACGAGATTGGATTTAGTGGACTTACCTGATTGAGTTCCCTCCTCACTTGGAGCATTGACCTGCGACTTGGTGATGCTGGCTTGTTGTACCTGCAGGTGATCAGTACTAAGAACAACATTCGAATGGACCTCTTTACCTGGCTTTTTCTGTCCCTCTTTGTTTGGATTTGGATCAGTCATCTTAACTCCAAAAGAGAATTGGGATGAGCCTTCCACATCAATTACTTCAATGGTTTTGTTGCCTGCAGTCACCAGGTGATCCTTTAGAGTTGGCCCTGTTCTTTGCTCTTGTTCTTTGGATTGCACTTCAATGTCCCTTTCCTCTATTACTTGTCCAGATGTTTTTCGACTGGTCGAATCTTCATGATTATGGGACGAGTTCCCTTTTTTGTTAGGTTCATGCTTACTTATTGACTCTGCCATTTCCGGCTGATGAGTGTCTATTTGTTGTGGCTGAATTCCGATCAACTTCACCGGAATTTCCTCTTGGACCTGCATTTGAGTTAAATTAACAGAGATATTAGTAAGGTGCATCTGATGACCATCAGAAAAATTGCCATGAAGAGCATCGTCGTTAATTTTCTTATGTAGCGTTTTTCCACCACCGGAATCATGGTTGCCGGCGATACGAGCATCCATTTCACTCGAAATTTCAGTGAGATGTAGTTCTTCATCTGGGGAGTAGTCCCCAGTGTTCAAACCTCCTCGAATTTGCTGGGAAGATGTTCGAATTTGAAGGCGGCGTTCAGGCGATTTCTCGAAGATTTGCGCAGAATTCACTTCTTCAGTTCTCACGATTAGGACGATAAAATTAGATGATTTTTAGTATATTGTAGCTCTTTACTAGGAGAATCATTCCCCCTAAACACCTTTTCATGAAACACATCGTTATGATCTAAGGGAATATTTTTTCGGATCCCATCTAACTCCCTCTCCGAAATCGCGATATTGATCGCCTCATTGAGACGTAATTTCACAGAGTTGCTGGATGAAGTAGTGGGCGATTGTTGGTGGTTTTGTTCCTCTGATCCATGCGCTCTTGATGAGACTTGTCCGGGGGCCTAAGGAGGTCCTCCGGCGGCTCACGCGCCATTTCCAGCTGGTACAGTAGCCGTTGGAACTGTAGCCGTTATTCAGAAAATTGAGAGAATTCCGCGTAGAGTGAGAAATTAGAGAGAGAAAAAAATAGGGAAATGAGGAAGCGATAGGGTTTATGGTTTAGGGTTCCAAGTTTAGGGTTTAGGGTTTAGGATTTAGAGATTAGGCTTTAGGGTTAGGTGTTTAGGTTTTAGGGTATAGGGTTAAGGGTTTGGATTTAGGATTTAGGGTTTAGTGTTTAGGGCTTAAGGTTTAGGGTTTAGAGTTTAGGATTTAGGGTTTAGGATTTTGGGTTTAGGGTTTAGGTTTTAGGGTTAGGGTTTAGGGTTTAGGGTTTAGGGTTTAGGGTGATGTTTAGGAATTAGGATTTAGTGTTTAGGTTTAGTGATTAGTGTTTAGCATTTAGAGTTTAGGGTTTATGTTTTACAGTTCCGATTTCAGAGTTCATAGTTTAGGGTTTAGGATTTAGGGTTTAGAGTTTAGGGTTTTTGGTTAAGGGTTTAGGGTTAGGCTTTAGTGTTTAAGAATTAGGGTTCCAAGTTTAGGGTTTTTGGTTAAGTGTTTAGGGTTTTGGGTTTCTATTTTTTTTATTATTGTTTTTATTTTATTTTAACGATCCTTGGAGGGGTTAGGGGTTTAGCAACACCCCATGGCCTTCACATAGATAAAATTCAACAAATTACAAGGAGGGAGACTTAAATCTAACCTCCAATCCTATGGTAGTTTAGGAGCCGACTTACCTACTAAGGTTAGTCAAATCTTCCCCATACTAGGAAGGTAAACCTAGAACTAAGCACCTCAAGATAGGACTCCTCTCAGTACAAAAATACTAAGAAAACACAAATAAGGGAGACTCTCCCCATACAAGGAAAGACTTAAAGACATAAGAACCTATTCAAAACAACTATACCTAACTAAGACATAGTCCAGTAGAAAAGTATATTGACAAAAAACATAAGAAAATACAGTCACAGAGGTTTTTTCAACCTTTTCAACTTTTTCCTTCCGAAACTTTGAACTCCCATTCTTTCCAGAATATAACTACCTGTTGTTGCATTTGGCAACTAGTTGTGAGTGTAATAATGTTGAATGATATCCTGTCTATGACTTTGTTTGGAGAGGAAATCTGTTGTATTGTTGGCCTCTTTGTATGTATGAACACATTGGAAGAATTCACATTGATTAACAAGGATTTGGAGCTCTTGTACAAACCTTTGAATCCTCCAAGGGGGAATAGAAATCTGCAATAACCACCTAGTTAAGAGTTCTGAATCCACTTCGAGAATAATGTTGTTGTACCCATATTGGATGCACTAGTTTAGACAATAGGTGGCTGCCTGGACTTCTGCCTGGTTATTGGTCCCTTCACCGAGAGGTATAGCAAATGCATAAATAATATCTCCATGTTCATCTCTCATAACCCCCCCCCCCTCCAATCTTCCCAGGATTGTTCAAGGCACTACCATCAATATTAAGTTTATATCTATTAGGAGGGACTGTTTTCCATATTACTGAAGTGACTTAAACATCATGCTTACAATTTTCAATTTTGTCGACCACTTCTCGCCATTTTAGAGGCTACTGGATGTATGGAAAAATAGAGTACTTGGAATGTACTAAGTATGCGGGGTGCAACACAACAATAGACAAGGACACAATCGAAATACAAGAAATAGTTTCATAGGCATTATGAATAACAATATGAGGATGCATGATCAAAGTGAAGTCAAAACATGTTTAAGTAAATCTATACTAATAGTAGATATCATATGTGCATGCATGATCCAACCAATCTATAACCCCAACTTAGGATGGGGGATGCCGTTCACACCCGGACACCCTGGTGGCAAGGTATAAACCCCTCACATGGTTGATGTTGGTCACACCCCAAGCATCCTAGGTGGTGAGATATAAACCTCTCACATGGTTGATGTTGGTCACACCCCAAGCATCCTAGGTGGTGAGATATAAACCTCTCATATGGTTGTCCGGTTCTTTTCCCCCGGACCGGGCATGGTCATGCAACACTTTATATAGGAAATTCCCATTAGGCTCTAATGCAATCTCACGTATGGAATGAACATATACACAAGCTTAGTTTGTCATCAACACATCTCTGGATTGCCATACATCTCATAACTCAAGCTTTAAAGAATCGATTCATCAATTCTCCTTAGTTGGACATTTTGTCAAACATCTTGAAGGCATGTAATGGAATCAAAGAGCATGGTAAATAGGGTAGTAATTATGCAGCAAACCAGTGAACAACCTACAACAACACCTTTTAACACCCACAATACCACATGAAAATCTCCACATCCATTCCAAATTTAGATTCAAGTTCTAGAGTCACAACATGCTCAAAACAATCACTTTTCATGTTAAAAATTCAATGTGCAGGAAATTATTACAAAGAACAAGACTAATTTATGAATCTTAACTTAAACCATGAATTAGTGAGTAGAATAGAGTCTAGGCACTATGGGTGGAAGGACCCATGAGTTCAACACCACATACCTTGAGTTCTTACGAAGGTCTTGAGAGTGTCTTCAATGGAAGCTTGGAACTTGGAGCAAGAGTCTCTTCAATCTTGAGGAAGGTTTTGGATTAGGGTTCTTGAGAGAACTTGAGAGAAAATGTGTCTAAGTATGGGAGAGGTGTTTTTGGGAAATGTTTTAGAGATGGGAATTGAACTAATGGTATATAGGAAATAACATATGCCCTTTGGAAAAATGGTCCAACAATTAGAAAAAAAATGAGGTGGGTTAACAGTAAAAACGCTCACTGGAAATTGCATTTCCTGCCGGACAGATTTTACGAAAATGGGCATAACTTCTTCGTCCAAACTCTGAATGAGGTGAAACGAAGTGCGTTAGGTAGCTAACTCAAAGGGATTTCCATGAATATGTTATGGGCCACCCAATTATTTGTGTGCTAGGAGAAATTACCCTCCAAAGTAGACCCTCGAAAAAGGCTTCACTTGGAAATTTCGGATTTTGATACGGTTGCTCTAAAATTTGGGTTAGACCCATTTCCCACTCAATTTGACCCCCTAAACAAGAATATGAAGTCGGATTTTCGAAAAACGAAACGGATTTTTTTTATATAGCTAAACAAGTTTCCGATAACTTCCGAAGCTTATTTTTGAGAACTTTTTGGGTCATTTCACCAGTGACCTCCTGAATGTTGTTGTTGATGTCTTGGGAGGTGTTAACTGGAACCATAAAATGGCTCTTCTCTTTGTTAATAAGCTGATCAGATGTATGTTCATATTCCTCCAAAGTGTTCATGATGAGCTTTATAGAGTGTCTATCAGTTGAAGTAAAAATAATCACATCATCTACAAAACTTAAGTGGTTGATCTGGGGACCTTTGGGCTCCATACTAAAACCTCTATACATAGGATTCTGATGAATAAGGTTTAGCATTCTTAAAAGAACCTCCGCATCTAAAATAAATAGGATCGAAGATAAAGAATTGCCTTGCTTAAGGCCTCTAGTTGAATGAAAGAAACCATGTATGTGGCCATTAATAATGATTGAATACCAATTGTTGCTCATGATTCTCCAAACCATGTCAATGAAGAACTCCCCAAAGCCAAATATCCTCAACACCAAACAAGTAAATGACCAAGACACTCTGTCATATGCCTTGGTCATGTCCAGTTTGATCACAACATTGTGTCCTACTTTTGGCCTCTTAATGTCGTGGGTGATTTCTTGTGCAAGCATGATGTTTTCTGTAATGCTCCTCCCCCTTACGAACCCTGATTGATTATCTGAGACGAGGAGTGGAAGAACATCTGTCAGTCTCATGCTTAGAAGTTTGGAGATGATCTTATTGGAGAAGTTGCTGAGACTAATAGGCCTGAGATCAGTAAATCTGTTCGGCTGTTCAGTTTTGGGAAGTAGAACTAAGCATGCATGTGACATAAACTTAGGCATAATGTGACCACAAAAGAAGGACTGCACAGCTGCTAACAGATCTTCTTTAATGATGTTCCAGCATGCTTGGTAGAACTTACCCCCAATACCATATGCACCAGGTGCTGAGTTTGGGTTCATAGCAAACACCACCTGTCTTAGTTCCTCTAATATGGGCATTTTCTGCAGCTTCTGGTTATGTTCAGGAGTAACTAAGGTAGGCAAGTGCTGAAGAATTCTTTCATCTATTCTGCAATTCTGACCAATAAACATCCTTTGAAAGTATTCACAAGCTGCTTGTGCAATCTGATCATCACCTTGTATCCACACATCATTGTTTGTACAGATTTTATGCAGAAATAATCTTCTTCTTTTTACCCTCATCAAAGCATCAAAATATTTGGTGTTGGCATCCCCTTCCTTGAACCATTGAAGTTAAGTCTTCTATTTAAGAATAGATTCCTCGTGCTTCAAATATCTAATATAGTTGGCATTAATAAGATGTAGCTGTTGTCTAAGAGATTCTGTGTTATTGGTAAGATGTTTCTTCTCAGCTTTCCTGATAGTCTCTTCAAACACCTTCACTTTAGCATAAATTCCATACTCTCTCTTTGATGAATTACCAAGGGTGGAGGTTAACCTCTTCATTTTCTAATGCAATTGCCGCATAGGTTTAACAGTGACCTCCCTCTCCTAACACTTTTGAACAGTCTCCATAAAGCTATCAATGTCAACCTAACAATGTAAGAACTTGAAATACTTGATTTGACTTTCATTTCTTCTAAACATTTCCAGTAGCAGGGGACTGTAATTAGAGCCAACAGAGGAAAGGTGTTCAATAGTAGTTTGAGGCATAACCTCTAGTCATTTATCATTAACCATGGACCTATCTAACCTTTTCCATACTCTAGCATGTGCAGCCCCTTGATTACACTATGTGAATGGAAGCCCTGTATACCTAAGATCAATCAGGCCACAAGCCTCTATCACACTTATAAACTCAAAGCTCTTGTTCATATTATAAGGCATTCCCCCAAGCTTCTCCTCTGTATTTGTGATAACATTTGTCTCTAATGGTACACCAAGGGATATCCATGCTAGCATAATGCAGTAACCTATCCCACAGAGGCCTCCTCTTCTGTTCCTTACATTTAGCATAGATAAAGGACACCATGAACCTCTCAGCAAGATCAGAGTGCTTGAATTCTCCTGTGATATGCTGCTCACTATTCTCATGAACATTACTAGTGATTTCATAGACAAAAAAATCCAGATCTTCCCATTAGGATTACTGACAACATGGTCTATTTGAAGTTGAATTCTCACAGTGTTGAGTTAAGAAGTGTCTGGAAAGGGTTCAAGGATAGAAATCATAGGCAATTGATGCATCTTCTTGGGTATTTGAATTCTCTCTAGAGAACTTTGGGTGTTGATACTCCTAGCATTCCAACAAATGGCCTTAATAATTAAAAACCTTTAGATTTGGACCTTCTGATAGGCCTGCTAAAAGTAGCAGAGGTACTGATGGTATCCTGCTGTTTGGTTTGTCTTCTTTGTTTCCTACCTCTTAGGGATAGACATTGTTGTTCTGTGAGTTCCTGAATCTCTTCTGGTCATTCATTATTAAAGGTGGATCCAAAAGCTCGAATTAGATGATTACTATCCTCTTCTTCCTCTTCATCATATTCATCAATGGACTGATTGTCAGGATCCAACTCATCTTCTTAATTCAGAGCCCCATAATCATCTTGTATTGGCATACCCTTCTTGACCCTGTTTACAACATGTTCCTCTGATTGTTGACGCTTATCTGGTAGACCTTGTTTTTGCTCTTTACTTTTTTGCTGCCTCTTTTTTATAGCCTCTCTTTTCTTTTTGCTCAACCTTTCTCTTTATTTATTATTGGGCCTGGCTTTTTGCTTTCCTGTTTCAGTATTCATACCTTTTTTCTCCTGAATTTCCTGTTGTCCAGCTTTCTCTTGATTTGATATAGGGGTAGCAGGGGCTCTAGAGTCAATCTTATGGTCTTTATCCACAACCTCATGCAGAACATGAGTCAATTCCCTCCCCCTTTTTGATACCCTTTCCTGCTGATTAGTGTGTATCTCCTGTACCCTCCCTTCCATACCTCCAACAAATTCCTCATCAACATTAATAACAACATTATCAAGAGGTTTAATGGATGGGAGTATACAGTCAATACCTGTGGGTTTTTTTTTTTGGTGGCTGTAGCCTGATCTTTTTGCACAATTATTTTATTGTGGGAATTTAGTAAGGATGAGTCATTGTCTGACCCTTGTATTGAAAGACTTCCTTGATCTGATGTCCTGTTCTTATTACCTTCCTCATCATTGTTTGTATCCTGTGGTTCCTGCATTTCTAAGTTAGTATAATTATTGTGAGTATGAATTGTAGATAATATACCTGATGTTGTTGGATCCTATTTTTTGTTATCCTTAGTGCTTTTTTGTTGGTGTGAAACAGGTCTCCAAGCAGTCTTGGGTGGGATTGTTCCTGATTTCTATTTTGCTTTTTTTTTTTGAGTTTGCCAGTGTTCTTTTTGGTTACCTATCTCCTGTTCCTGTTGAGTTTGTAAATGGGAAGTTGATGGTTGTTGTTGAATTGTAGGATGGTTTTTTTGTTGAACTTGTTTTGAGTCTCACCAAGTCTGTAATCTCTCCTTGGAGTCAATTGTTGCTGAGTTTGTGCACTTTTAATTTTCTCTTATTTCCCATTGTTCTGTAGCTGCATGGTTTTAGTCCCTCCTTTCTCTTGTTCACCCTTAGTTTTGTTTTGTTCTTTTTTTCAACCTCCATATCTTTCCTCCTTTTGAGATCTTCATCCCTTCTCTTAATAGTACATACATTATCCACGTGCCCTTGGTGTTTACAATACATAGAATAGTCAGGGATTCCTTCATATTAAATTTTTTGCCACCTCCCTTTGTTGGGATCAGAATTCTTAAATCCCATCCAAACATGATGAGGTCTTTCCTTGGTAAGATCAATTTGAATCCTCAAGTTTAGGGTTAGGGTTTAGGGTTTAGGGTTTAGGATTTAGGGTTAGGATTTAGCGTATAGGGTTTAGAGTTTAGGGTTTAGTATTTAGGGTTTAGGGTTTAGGATTTAGGGTTTAGGGTTTAGGGTTTAGTGTTTAGGGTTTAGGATGAATGATTTAGGGTTAGGGTTTAGGGTTTAGGATTTAGGTGTCACGACCCAAAGCTAGCCCCTAGATGCGACACGGCGTAGTTGACCCCGAAGGGGTCTCAGATAATCCTCATAGCATTTCATTGCATTCAATAGTAGAAATAGTACGAAATTAAAACTTTATTCAAAACTATACAATCAAAATACTCATTTAAAAGTCTTAAAAAACACAGTGGAAGTCTATTGCCTCACATGGCCATCTAAAACAACATTTGTAACATAAGTAGGGACACAACCCTTTACAATAGAAAAGTCTAAGAATAGTATTTTACATGAAAGAAATGGAAACATCAAGTACTTGTCCTCGATTTATGAGGATATACCACTAAGTGTTGGAGAACCTCTAATATGCGTCCTTGATCTAGAGGAAGCAACTAACTTACCGGAACCTACACTTATAGTAAAACATGAAGAAGAATGGGTTAGCACAATTAAGTACTAAGTATGACAGCTATGCAAAAACATGCTTAAAACATACATCTTGTTTGAAAGTCATGATATATACCATTTTGATAAAACTTCATAAATATAAGAATAAGAGGCATAATATTCAAACGTAACCGACATACAAGTCATTTATCCACATTAGAAGGTAATCAACCATATAAACCATTACCTTTAATTTAAGCCATCATCTCATGTAACCCTCATGCTATTCCTTGTGCAATGTATGGATAGCATCACATACCACCATCCACACCGAAGTACCACATTAAGGTCACCAAAAGTGAACTTACCATTCAACCTTTCCATCTTTACACAATACTCATACATAAGAGACATAAACCATTCGTAAGTCATATCATCACATAAGGACCATCACCAAAGACAACACTAAGTCATACTTGTGCAATGTACAAGTAACATCCTATACTACTACTCACACTAAGAACTCCTTTGAAGTCACCAGAGGCAAGCATATTCATATAAAATAAGTCATAACAAGGAAGTAACTCATAATATAATCCAAGTATAGCGTCCATCTTTACATTTAAGCATATAAGAGTTAACATTCTTCATTAACTTCATTGAGAGAAATTTCATACAATAGTCATTAAGATTTAGAGAACTCACTATGACTCTCTCAAAGCCTACTCGTGCAATGCATGTATGGCATCATATACTACCACCCACATTTCACAAAACCTCTCAAGAAACCATAATGCACATCTCACATGATGGCAATAAGCGTTTAACCGACATAGACCATGTGAGCTTTGATGCTTATCGTGACCAATGACACAATCCTACGGTATTAGTGTCTACGATCGTCGATAATATAGTAACCCAACTAAAGGTTGGGGTCGTGTCCCAATGGAGTGGTTTTGAGAACTAATAGAAAAATAAAATTTAGTTCTAACTAGTCGTAGCTAAAGACATTAACAAGAAAAACATAGTAAATTAAAGGGGGTAACACAAAAGTGTCAAATATCAATTGGGGTTTTTGTCACAAGTAGTAAAAATAACAAAAATAACAAGAAAATCAAGTATGGGGAAAAATTCTTGGGGTGTGAACGCAATATAAGTTGAGATAAATCATTGGGTACATGCTTTCGATAGGAAATTTGCAAGATAATAGTGACTAGGCTAAGCTTTAGAAGGAAATAAGTTCCCTCTCAGGCAATTTACCCCATTTCAGATGCATTCCCCTCGGACACCCATTTGCCACATGAAGGCCAGCCTATGCCTTACCCCACTCACTCTCTCGACTTGAGTGTTAGGATATGGGACTAGGGCTTACCCTCTCTGGTTAAACCTCATGTTGACCCACTCCTTAGGCCATCAGTCTAGCGGTCTTGGTTTCGCGACCTCCGTCTCGGGCAAGCCGAAAACAGATGGGTGATTTGTATTTGCAACTACAAACCCATTAAATGAAACCACGACCACTAGGTGAAATCACCATTAAAATACATCTAACCTATCAGCAAGCAAGACCCAACAACAATATCAACATATATTTTCTAAATCACACCCCAAGAATGGGGTTTTTAGCCACACATCAAGAAATAACAAAATACACCTAAAATGATACTAAACTCAAATGGGTATAAGGAATTAAACCTTGATTTAACCAAAGAAAGAAGAATGGAGAAGACCCACTTCCAACTTGGGAAAGATGAAATCTTTCTTTCTTCAAGTCTCCCAAAAAACCCTCTCCAGCCTTGAGAGAAAATATAAAAAAAAGTACTATTCTATTCTGTAAAAAATAATAATGGTTCCACTCCAAAAAATTAATAAATAGTTTAGTATTTATAGACTTCAAAAAATAGTGATGGCGGATAGCTCGACGAGGTTAGTCGGAATCGTCGATTAACTCATCGATTCGCCCTTTGGTGTAGTCATTGTCGTCTTGCAATAGTCTTCAGCATCATCGTGCTCTTTGTCATTGGGTGACATAGTACTTCTTTGTGGAACTATTCGGCGATGCGTCGACTGCTCCTTTCATCTCTTTTTTTATCCTGCCCCTTCAGGGCTTCGCGTACTGGAACAAAGGGTGGAGTGCGTCCCTTCGGTGAATCACCAAGTGTGTTTGGCAATCCTCAGGCTTTAGGCTTCAGCTTCTTCGTTCTTTTCAGCCTCTTTATTCCATTTTGCGCCTAAGTGTCCATGCTTCCACTAAAACTTCAAATACTTGAAACTTAAGAGTTTTCATCAAATGCTAAGCATTTGAGGAAAATATTTCTATCAAAACAAAGCCCTAAATGAGTCCAATTTGTGGACTCATCAACACCCCCAACTTAAACTTTTGCTTGTCCTCAACCAAGCTTAAGTTCAGCGGTTCAAAAAGGATGTCTCAAACAGTGCTACACAAGACTCAATAATGAATGCACACAACAAGACTCAAATTACTAATGCAAAGATCAACTGTGTACTCAAAGATTCAAGTTGTGACAGACCATTACCAAATATTCTCATGCTCGCAATACATGCTACTCGTGCAAGTTCAAGCTTAACAAAAAGTATCCAAATGCCCTCACATAAAGAATGATTGCATATTTACACACAGAGGTTAATCAGTTCAAGATCATGAATTAGATGCAACGCTCACACTCAAAAAGGGGAACATAATGCATGTTGTCACCTATGGGCTTTCCCTTATTTTCCAATTGATTTTGGTTCAGCTCACTCAAGATCAAAAAGGTCTTTCTAAGGCTTGTAATGGGGTTGAGTGCAAAGGTATGGTCATTTAGGCTCTGTGACTTTTCATCCTCGTGAAATGTGGTGTTCTCAAGGCATTCCCTTATTTTTGTTTATCAATTCTTTTTCTTTATCTATTATTTTTCTAGTGCTTCTACGTCATCTTTTTATTCACCTCCATGGATTGCTTGGAAACCTAATTTCTTTGGTACTTTATTCCACAAATATGTTTTTTATCTTTCTTTTCCGAAGGGTTTCCATTGTTTTGCAACACCATGGGTTAAGGGGGACTTTTCTTGCATTTCTAGACTTCTCTTTTTCCTTTTTACCACATTAAACTTAGGCTTTTGGCCTAAGTTAGCTATTCGATTAACCACAAATCATGAGGATTATAGGTACTGGATCAAGTAAGGTCTAGGGTTCATCAAGGTTCTTCCAAAGAGAGGTAAGGCTCAAAGGGTGTTCAAAAGAGTTTCACAAGCTCACGGGTAGGCCACAAAAGAGGTATATGTCATATTTGGCTCACATTCTTTAAAGTTGCCTAAGATCATTTCAAGAGCACATCTTTCTAAATCAATCAGACCAACATGGCAAATTCTAGGTTTATTCATGCATGGTTCAAAGTAAGCTCATCACACAAGGCATTGACACTTAAGTCAAACAACACCACACACTTTTGCTAGTGTGCAACGGTCATTACAAGAAAATCAATTCGACAAATGACTAATCACAACGAGATGCAAGGAGTTTACACATTGTCTATGCAACTTCATTTGGCCTCATCGTAGCCATACATTCATGTTCATTCAATTGAGAGCACTATTCAAGTCATCGGTTTGATCTAAACTGAGACTCAATATTTTGCAAAAGAACAACCACTTTCAACACACAGAGGTGCCAAAAAATTTTGCAAGGGTCAAAATTGTCAAAATCATTTTTCGTAAGCTTAAACTCGACAGAAAGCAAATAAAACACAATTTTAACGTAGAACAGCCCAACTATACACACAAAATACTACTATAAGAACAAAAGGTGTGGGTCTCACACCACCACAATTTAAAAGCATTTGTCCTCAAATGCAAATAAAAGTGTCTAAAAGTAAAAATAAATAAGACAAAGAGAGAAGTAAAATGAAGTCCTATCTATGCAGTCTTTCTATCTGTCGGGGTTTGAATATGGGCATCGTTACCCGGTGTATCTATCTGGTCACGGGTATCAGTACCCAGAGTAGCCTCGAATGAACTAACAAAGATAGATCCGCTAGGAGCAGCTGTGGACCTCTCAGCCAGCACTATCCGAGTTGTCGACCACACAACCATCTCCACAAGATTCGAAAAGTCTCTGAATATGTTGTCCTCTTGGCTTTCGCTCACTACCTCATCGTGCAATGTGATCTTCTATTCATCAGTCTCTGCCTCTGACTTTGCGTAGCCTGCATCATCCCTCTTCACATCTCCGGTAGAAGCCGGAGGAATCCCCAAAGTCTCAGGAGAATCCCTGTCATCTGTTTCATGCAATAGTGTAGTGAAGTCGGTAGCCTCCAAATATGCTACGTCCTTAATAATTCTGCTATTTTGGCTTTTATTGCTGAATCCTCGGGTGTCTCCCCCTACCTACTCCCACCAGTAGTGACTCTGGTAGTTAGATCATCAATAGTTGTCCTAACGGGTGCCAGTGCAGTCAAAATGGCACTATCAATCATCCCTGGAATAGATCTCTCCAATCGCGTAGCCCTCACATCTACTGAATAGTCTAGCTCCCCCATCTTTAGAATCATGGGATGAGTGATCCTGGTGGGCTGTGAGGAAGAGGATGCACCTGGAGTATGTGAAGGAGAAGAAGGAGCGAGTATACCTGGAGGCTCCGAAGCCGGAGTAGATGAGGGTGCCTCTGCTGGCAATGAGCTAACATCGATCTCTAGAGAAGTATCTATTGGGGCTGCTTGCCTCCTGTCAACCTATTCTCGTGTGAACTCAGCCTCTACACACCGGATATCGGTGGAAGAAGACGGGGTGACCTCTATATCACTGGCAGGATCCCGGGGTACTCCGGCATGCTAATATAACTTGGTGATCAGAACAGGAAAAGGCAGAGATGTCTGCGTCTGTTAAGCTCTCATAGCCATCTCCTGTGAAACCAGCAGTCCCAAATCGATCCACCTCCTAGCAATGATAGACCCAAGGCAAGCCTCCTTAGGATGGCGCATAATAGATTCGTTGTGGGATGGCATGATATTGTGGTTGATGAAACCAAACCAGTACTGGGAGGCAATGTTCATATCCCTCTTCTCAATCGGTGTTCCTACATCTATCCATCTCGGGGTGGTGTTAGAGATCATTGGAGCTTACCAAACCTTCAAATAATCCAGGGATGGAACAATAGGCAAACCCAGGTAGGGCAATACTGAGTGCAGCGATCGACCCAATACAACATTAATATGATCACTGTGAAACTCCACCTTCTTGCCTCTAACCATAACCGACTTCACCGATCGGAACTCACTAGCCTTCTTCATATTCTTTGGGACCAACTCTCCATATGCTTAGTACAATTTTTTGACCCAAGAACGATTGTAGGGACCCCGTGGCCTACTGAACTGCTCCAATTCATGATATCTGTGTGTGTCAACCACCTCAGCGTGCTTGCCTTCCAAGCCTCTACAGATAGTAACTTTTCTTCTAGAATGGTTTGCAAACCATCGCCTTTAAATCTGTTTACCAACCTGGGTGAATGTGGAGCTACGGGGATTGTAGGGGCCACTGGAGGTGGTGCTGGAGTTGGCACTGATTTAGTAGTTGGGGTAGTTGCAGCTAAAGGGGTTCCGATAGATGTGGCTGAGCTCTGGCCCTGAGTTCATCCCTTCGATTCATCAAAGGTTGCTCATCCTCTGCCTCAGAAAAAGTTGGTTCAACATTTGTACCCTTCGTAGCTATGTGCTTTTTTCGTTAGCCTTTATCTCCTGGTTGGAGGTCATCCTTTTTTCTGTTTGGAGGGTTTGATCCTCCTTCATTGATCGTAATGCTTTTAGCCTTTTTATATGGTTGCTCTGTTAAATTGGTGCGTACCATATCTGCAAAAGATCGAAAAAGGGTAAGAAAACAACTTAAATTCAGGAACAGTGACTTTCTCTGCAGATACATTTGCCGAACCAATTCGGCGAAAAAAATCACACTCACCGACAGATTGGCTAAACAATTAAGGCAAATCGGCGATAAAAGAGTCCTTTCGGCAAATCACCGGCTACTTTCGGCGAGCAAGGGTTTGTCCGTCGAAAGTTACACTGCATAAGGGTCTCAGGGGTAGAATATAGAGAGCGATCAAGAGTAAGTTTGGCAAGCCGCTGAGTGCATTAGGCGACCCATGGCTTCTCGACGAAAGGTATAGTCTCATCCAATTTGACCTGATACTAAGGGTGAGATGGGGACATTGGGCAAACCGCCTAACGATTCGGCGAGCTCGACCCAGCTCACCAAATGGTCCAACGTCCCCATTTTCAATCCATCTTCTCGAATTCAATCCTGCAAACCCCGAAAGAAAAATCAAATCATGCACTAACAAAATTAAATAGGACCCATACTACCCATCACCCCAGAATACTAACATTTCTCCGGGACTTACTGTATTTGTCCATTTGACTATATTTGCTCTTAAGAGCGGTGTCACCCTCTCTATCATTGAGCAAATTTTTGACATTTAACATAAACATGGGCTACTTAGACTTCACCCAATCAATCAAACCAACATGCAATCATGACCCAACTCATTAAAAAGCAGAAAGATTACGAGCATTCAACAATCAGACAACACAGGCAAGATTTTCGTATTAAAATAGACAAGTAATCAGTCTAATCTCATCAGAGAGGCCCATAACACATCACTAAGAGACAATCTTCGCAAATGAGTCCAAAACATTCAAGATAAATTCGGGGTTTTAGGGACTATCCTTAATGTCACTCAAAGTTCTTTATGAAACTCTAGGAAGCACACAGATCCAACCCCAAGCGCTAATTACCAACTAAAATACTAATGGAAAGTAAACAATCTAGGAAGTAATACCTTTGGTGTGAATTTGAGGAG
Organism: Solanum verrucosum; assembly: GCF_900185275.1. NCBI lineage: Eukaryota > Viridiplantae > Streptophyta > Magnoliopsida > Solanales > Solanaceae > Solanum > Solanum verrucosum. Next base: position 1,605,449 of record NW_026019842.1, on the reverse strand, counting down.
TTTGGAACGAGGGAAAAATAATGAATCCACAAAATTTTTTACCTTTGGCCTTTATATAACCGTTAAGTTCTTGTCCATTTTTCGACGTTAGTGTCACTAGGTCTATATCGCTGAACAGATTGGTGACCCGTCGAATTGTTTCTCAAGATCGGCGAGTTTTACAGGCTCTGGATTACACTTTTGTTAAGATAAACAGTGGATTAATTTGGGTACGCCGACCAAGTTGGCGTTTTGTGGAATGGAACTTCTGCTCGTCAACCTGTATTTTTTAACATTTTCGTCATTTTAACCTATAAAACAAAAACACCAATATTCTAACCTAATAATTAAAAGTAGTAAAACCTTGGGCTGCCTCCTAAGAAACGCCTTATTTTATGTCGTGGTATGACGCAAGTCCTGTCTCATTCTCCGTTATTGGGGTTAGCCCTAGTGTCACTAGGTGACCCCAATATGTCATATGGGTGGAGATGAGGTAATGCAAAACTCAGGAGTGACCTGATTTGCTGGATTGATCTAGAGTGAGACCCAATCATTTGATTCAACACTTCAATATTATCCTTCATGTCTTCAAACACCCGATCTTGATCGGTGATCTTTTGGAGAATGATTTGAAGTGTGTCCTCGACATGATTTTTTCCCACATCTCTAGCTTCATCCGCTCATGAGGCGGTATATACCTCCCCTTGTTGTTTCATTGTACTTCTACCTCTGAGATTTTGGTGGCCAAATCGTTTAGCTGATATGTCAGTGTGGTGAGTGTGAGGTCCTTTTGGACTCCTTGGCTCATTTCAACCAAATTACCACTACTCTGCTCAGCCATGCTCATCTAAATGGACAACTCAACGAAATACAAAACTAAAAGTAAAGTTAGTGACCGTACAACTAAGAAGAACAAAAATCCTATTAATCTAAAAATTCTCAAATAACACCACTCTGCGGCAGCGGTGCCATTTTGATGCTTATGGTGACCAACGAAACTAACCTACGGTACAAGTGTCTATGATAGTCAATAATATAGTAACCCAACTAAAGGTTGGGGTCGTGTCCCAAGGGAGTGGTTTTGAGAATTAATAGAAAAATAAAATTTAGTTCTAACTAGTCGTAGCTAAAGACATTAATGAGTAAAAACATAGTATATTAAAGGGGGTGACACAAAAGTTTAAAATATCAATTGGGGGTTTTGTCACAAGTAGTAAAAACAATAAAAATAACAAAAAAGTCAAGTATGGAGGAAACTTCTTGGGGTGTGACCGCAATACAAGTTCAGATAAATCGTTGGGTACATGATTTCGATAGGAAATTTGAAAGATAATAGTGACTAGGCTAAGCTTTAGATGGAAATAAGTTCCCTCTCGAGCAACTTAGCCCATTTCAAATGAGTTTCTCTCGGACACCCATTTGCCGCATGAAGGAGAGAGCCTATGCCTTACCCCACTCACTCTCTCGAGTTGAGTGTTAGGATATGGGACTAGGGCTCACCCTTTCGGGCTGAGCCTCATGTTGACCCACTCCTTAGGCCATCAATCTAGCGGTCGTGGTTTCGTGACCTCCCTCTCGGGAAAGCCGAAAACACATGGGTGGTTTTGTATTTGCAACTACAAACCCATTAAATTAATTAACAGCCACTAGGTGAAATCACCATTAAAATACATCTAACCTATCAGCAAGCAAGACCCAACAACAATATAAACACATATTTGCTAAATCACAGCCCAAGAATGGGGCATTTTAGCCACACTTCAAGAAATAACAAGATACACCTAAAATGATACTAATATCAAATGGGTATAAGGAATTAAACCTTGATTTAAGCAAATGAATAAGAATCGAGAAGACCCACTTCCAACTTGGGGAAGCTGAAATCCTTCTTTCTTTAAGTCTCCCAATAAACCCTCTCCAAACTTGAGAGAACATATCCAAAAAAGTATGATTCTATTCTATAAAAAATAATAGTGGTTCCACTCCTAAAAATTAATAAAGATTTTAGTATTTGTAGACTTCAAAAAAAAGTGCTGGCGGATCGCTCAGCGAGGTTTGTCAAAATCGCCAATTAACTCGATGATTCGCCCTTTGTTGTAGTCGTCGCCGTCTTCCAATAGCCTTCAATATCGTCGTGCTTTGTGTCATTGGATGACATAGTACTACTTCTCAGAATATTTGGTGATGTGTTGACAGCTCCTTTCATTGCCTTTTTGATCTTGCTCCTTCAAGGCTTCGCGTACTGGAACAAAAGGCGGAGTGCGTCCCTTCGGCAAATAGCCAAGTGTGCTTGGCGATGCTTAGGCTTCAGCTTCTTCATTCTTTTTAGCCTATTTGTTTCTTTTGTGCCTAAGTGTCCATGATTCCACTAAAACTTCAAATACCTAAAACTTAAGAGTTTTCATCATACATTGATACAAGATAAGCATTTGAGGACACTATTTCTATCAAAACAAATCCCTAAATGAGTCCAATTAGTGGACTCATCAAACTTGACATGGAATCCTGTGTCATATAGCCTTACACCATAAAAAAGTATTCTACTTTCCTAAGGAAGACTAGTAACATTATCTTGGATGGAATCCAGTAGCTAATATCCTATGTGGGCACGTAGTTATGGGATAGGAAAATGTTCATTGCAACTCTAGCGTATCATTGGAAGAGTTTCCATCTTACCATATCCACTCGGTGCTTAGCTTGCATTCCCATAGAGTATTTCAATCACATTACATTATTCTACTTAAGAGGGCCACAAACATTAGTCCTACCGACCCAAATCACATTACACATGAAAGGCCACCACCATTAGGTCTACCGATTCAAGGTACATTTATGGATAGCTCATTGACTTCCCTAGAAAGAGCCACCACCATTAGGTCTACCATTTCTAGGTTCATCACTTCACACAACAAAGTCCCCCCACCATTAGGTCTACCGTTTCAAGGTTTAACATAACATTAGTTCCTAGACTCCTCATGAAAGGCCACCAACATTAGGTCTACCGATCCAAGGTTTAGACTAGAATACTTCATCATTCATTCATTCATGTAAGGCTGCCAACATTAGGTCTGCCAATTCAAGACATTAAGACATTAAATCAAGATACATTCATTATACAAGAAAAAGGATGCCTACCAATTCAATATACACAACATTACATTATAGAACCTTTCACATTCCATCATCATCATTCATGAGTGTTAACAGAGAATAAAATTTCAATCATAACACTATTACAATCTAAACATGATTAACATACTATCATTGAATCCATATACATATCCTTCACATCATAATCATACATTAACCTTCACATCTTGCCTTTCAAGGCCATGGATCACATTCACCCACACACCTTAGATCAATACAATTAGGCAAGAGTAATAACATAATTTCAACATTCTATATCAACATTCATATAAACAATTCACATACTTCATAATCAATCAAATCCCAATCTCAAATCACAACTTAAGAATTTGGGGGAAAACATGGGTTCTAGGAAGAAATCATCTTAATTCATCTTTAAGTCCAAAATTCATTCACAATTGAATGCAATAATGACTTCAGAAATTGTTTTTAATCGAACCCCTGCAAAGATTGAAATCTAGAGGTTTTGGGGAAACATTGGAGATTTGAAATCACTTTTGAAATTGGCTCCTTGAAAGATAGTATGTCAAGGATGAAGACCACCATACCTTAAATGGAAGAAATCCATGATAATCCCATGAAAAACTTGAAGATTTGACCTTGGAAACTTGAAGTCTTCACCTCCAATGGAGGTTTCTAGAGAGACAACTTTTGAGAAGAGAGGTGGGTTCTATTTTGCAATTTTAAATAATGAGTTGAAAAATAGAGTTTAATACTTTTAATAATCTTAAAATACTTTAATTAACATAAATAACCGTCCATCAACTAAACTAACCAAGGGAGGAATTCACCAAACTACTCTTGCCTTGGTCGAACCAAGACAGCAACACAGGTGGGGACTCACGACACCAAACCATAGACCGTGATCTGGGTCACGCCCCATCCTGCTCAAACATGTTTGGAGCTGTGGCTTGGTTTTAGGGGACATGACCTACGGAGGTCATCCACGGGAAGTGGATGGACTTACGGGGTGTGGTCCCCTTCCGTAGGTCACAAAGTTTTGGGCATCTTGTTGTTTTCAAGGGCTCTTGGGGGTTAGGTTGTAAGGTTCTCCTCAAGGACCCTTAGGGTGGTCCTTGGGGAGTCATACCTTGACGTTTAACCCCTAAACCCCTCAACTATAGCTCGGGACAATATTTTACACCCTCAAACCTCATGACAAACTAACACACTCACTAGTTAGGCACTAGTTTCACTTATTCATTTTACGAGTCATTACATTATCCCCCACTTAGGAACATTTGTCCTCTAATAACACTTTAAACACAGTAAGGGATTAACGACACCAGGCTAGCAGCCCATCATGCATGCAACATTATAATCAATGCACAAAACTATGAGGAAACATCAACTCCATATCTAAAAGTTCAATGGAATGCAAGAAAGTAGGTAACTACATCTACAAACTCATTATACATGAAAACTTCAGCATTTCGCATTTCATTGGAGGCAATACCTTCTCCAACTCATATCATGCTCATCATAAAATCATTAAGCATATTATGCAATTTATTCATAAAAGCACATATAGGCATGTTCAACAATTCACCTCATGAAGCATATAGACAACTCATACTAAATGCACATTAACATGAGGAACATAATTCATGAAAACACATTTTCTCATTTAAACATAAACTCATCGAGAACATGTATAACATAAGGAGACCTTGGAAACACATAATCACACATGACTCCAAAACATGAAACAAGCTAGAGGGAACTCTTGGTCTCAAGCTTGAATAAGAATAGAAGGAAAGAGATAAGGATATCAAGACTCCCAACAACCTTACTATTCAACATACTATCCCCCACTTAGGAGATAACCCAACTAAGGCAAGGCTAATCATGAAAACAACATAGGAACCTCAACAAGACATTCACAACCATAAGGAACTATCACTTATCGGTACCTTTATCAGGATTAGCTCCTTTGTGCTTGCTAGCTTGAAGAGCATACAAATGGTTCCTCCTTGGAGAATCAAGATTTGGGCCATTAAGAGAAGCTTGTTTGGCCTCCCTTCCTCTAGTCGTAAGAGTAGGACAGTCTTTCACTTGGTGATCATTCTTTCCACAACTATAGCACCCACTAGAACCGGTTAAGCACTTCCCATGATGCTTCTTCCGACAATTATGACAAGTAGGTTTAGCAAATGGAGGTCCACTACCTCTCTCTCGGTTAACCTTAGGAGTGTTTGAAGAATCTTGGTTTTGAGCTCTCTTCTTGAACCTAGGTTGGCCTTCCTCATCGGGCCTAGACCTTTTCAACTCTCTGTCCTTCCTCCTAAGTTTGGACTCCTCAATACATTAAGCATACACCATAAGTCTAGAAATGGTTATGTCATCATGGAGCATTTTTGTATGACACTCATCCTTAACTAGGTCGGATACACCGGTAACAAACCTACTCATCTCATCTCTAGGGTTGGACACCAAAGATGGAGCATACTTAGACAATAGTGTAAATTTAAAGGAATACTCCTCCACACTCATGCTACCTTGCCTAAGGTTTATAAACTCCTCCACCTTACACTCCTTGTACTCACGGGGAAAGTATCTTCCAAGGAAAGCTTCCTTGAACAATTCCCAATCTATAGACCTCGCTCCTACCGGTCTATTACTCTTCCATTGAGTAAACCAAATTTGTGCAACATCTTTCAATTGGTAGGCAACAAGTTCCGTTTTTTCAATAGAAGTAACTACCATAGCATTGACTATCTTATACAGATCATACAAAAATTCTTGGGGATCCTCTCCCACCTTGGAACCTAGAAAAACCAGAGCGCTCATCCTCACAAACTCCCTCAACTTAGAAGCCATAGTAGTCTCAAAAAAATTCACTCTAGGCCTCAAATATCTAGTAACTTGGGCAGTCATAGCTTGTGCCAAGGTTAGAAAAGCCGACCTAATTTCGTCATAAGTCATGGCAGGAGCATCTACCGGAACTTCATTCTCTAGAGGATCTTGGTCACCTTGAGGACCTTGAGGATCTTGGGGAGGAACTCTCTGATTCACAACTTCTTATTCCACTCTCCTTGCGGGTGTCCTTCTTGTATTCATATCCTATAAACACAAGAGAAGGATTAGGAAAATGACACTTATAAAACTACACTCTAAGGCACAACCTCAAGAATAATGAAAGAAGTGTAACTTCTTAACGTCCTATAGCCTCTTGCTCATAGATGTGTGGCGACTAACACTGATGAACAAGACTCTACTAGACATGGCTCATGAGACATCAACCCTAAAAAGCATTTCCAAAATCTTATGCTCTGATACCATGTTTGTCACAACCCCAGGCTACTCACTAGATGCGGCATGACGTACTTGACCCATAAGGGGTCTCATACAAGCCTCGTAGCATTTCATTGCATTAGATAGTAAATACAGTACGAAATTAAAACTTTATTTTAAACCATACAATCAAAACACTCATTTAAAAGTCTTAAAAAAATACAGCAGAAGTCAATTGTCTCACATGGCCATCTAAAACAACAACTGAAACATAAGTAGGGACACAACCCTTTAAAATAAAAAAGTCTAACAATAGTCTTTTACATGAAAGAAATGGAAACATCAAGTACTTGTCCTCGATCTATGAGGACATACCACTAAGTCTTGGAGCACCTATAATTCAAGTCCATGATCTAGAGGAAACAACTCACTTGCCGGAACCTACACTTGTAGTAAAACATAAAGAAGAATGAGTTAGCACAATTAAGTACTAAGTATGATAGGCATCCAAAAACAAGCTTAAAACAGACATTTTGTTTGGAAGTCATGATATATGCCATTTTGATAAAACTTCATGAATATAAGCATAAGAGGCATAATATTCAAATGTAACCAACATACAAGTCATTTATCCACATTAGAACACAATCAACCATATAAACCACTACTTTTACTTTAAGCCTTGACCTCAAGTAACACTCATGTTATACCTTGTGCAATTTATGGATAGCATCCCATACCACCATTCACACCAAAATACCACATTAAGGTCACCAAAAGTGAACTTACCATTCAACCTATCCATCTTTACACAATACTCGTACATAAGAGACATAAACCTTTCATAAGTCATTTCATCACATAAGGACCATCACCTAAGACAACCCTAAGTCATACTTGTGCAATGTGCAAGTAGCATCACATACTACTACTCACACTAAGAACTCATTTGAACTTACCATAGACAAGGCACAATCATAGACAATAAGTCATAACAAGGAAGTAACTCATAATATAATCCAAGTATAGCATGCAACTTTACAATTAAGCATAAAAGAGTCGACATTCTTTATTAATTTCATTTAGAGGACTTTCATACAATAGTCATTTAGACTTAGAGAAATCACTATGACCCTCTCAAAGCCTACTCGTGCAATGCATGGATGACATCTCATACTACCACCCACACTTCATAGAACCACTCAAGAAACCATAATGCACATCTCACATAATGGGAATAAGCATTTAACCGACATAGAGCATGTGAGCTTGACATGGAATCTGGTGTCATATAGTCATCCATGAACTAAGCTAACAAAGGAAAAAATTTACCAAACCACCCTTACCTTAGCCGAACAAGGACAACAACACAGGTGGGGACTCATGACATCAAAACACAGACCGTGGTCTGGCACATGCCCCATTCTGGTCATGCGTGGTTTTGTGTTGTGGCTTGGTTTTTGGGGCCTTAACCTACGGAGGCCATTCGCAGAGAATGGATGGACCTACGTGGAGTGGTCCTCTTTTGTAGGTCACAAAGTCTTGGGCAGTTTTTTAGTTTCAAAGGGTCTTGGGGGTTAGGCTTTAGGGTCCTCCTAAAGTACCGTTAGGGTTGTCCTTGGGGAGTCGTAACTTGATGTTTAACCCCTAAACCCCTGAACTATAGCTCGAGACAACATTTTACACCCTCAAACCTCATGACAAACTCACACACTCACTAGTTCAGCTCTAGTTTCATTTATTCATTTTACGGGTTGCTACATTAGGTTTAGGGTTTAGGGTTTGAAGTTTATGGTTTAGGGTTCCATGTTTAATGTTTAGGGTTTAGGGCTTAGGGCTTAGGGTTTAGGGTTTGGGTTTAGGGTTAGGGTTTAGGGTTTAGTGTTTATGGTTTAGATTTTAGGATATAGGGTTTAGGGTTTAGGGTTTAGTGTTTATGGTTTAGAGTTTAGGATATAGGGTTTAGGGATTAAGGATTAGGGTTTAGGTTTAGGGTTTAGGATGAATGGTTTATGGTTAGGGTTTAGAATTTGGGGTTTAGACTTTAGGGTTAGGGGTTTAGGTTTTAGGGTTTAGGCTCCAGGGTTTTGGGTTTAGTGTTTATGGTTTAGGGCTAGGGTTTAAGGCTTAGGATTTAAGGTTTAGAGTTTAGGATTTAGTGTTTAGTGTTTAGGGTTTCGGGTTTAGTATTAATGGTTTAGGGTTTATGGTTTAGATTTTAGGCTTTACGGTTTGATATTTATACTTTAGGGTTTAGGGTTCAGAGTTTAGGGTTTAGTGTTTAGGGTTTAGGGTATAGATTTTAGGCTTTAGGGTTTCAGGATGTAGGTTTAGGGTTTAGGGTTTAGGGGTTAGGGTTTAAGGTTTAGGGTTTAGGATTTAGGATTTTCTGTTTAGGGCTTAGGGTTTATGGTTTGAGGTTTAGAGTTTAGGGTTTAGGGTTTAGGGTCAAGGGTTTTAGGGTTTAGGGTTTAGGGTTTAGGGTTGAGAGTTTAGGATTTAGGGTTTAGGGATTGAGGTTTAGGATTTAGGGTTGAGGATTTAAAGTTTAGAGTTAGGGTTAAGGGTTTAGGGTTTAGGGTTTAGGGTTTAGGGTTTAGGGCTTAGAGTTTGGTATTTAGAGTTTATGGTTTCAGATTTGGTGTTTAAATTTTAGGATTTAGGGTTAAGGGTTTAGGGTTTAGGGTTTAGAGTATGGATTTAGGGTTTAGGGTCTAGGGTTTAGGGTTTAGTGTTTAGGGTTTAGGATTTAGGGTTAAGGATTTAGTGCTTAGGGTTTAGGGTTTAGGGTCTAGGGTTTAGTGTTTAGGTTTAGGGTTTATAGTTTAGAGTATAGGCTTTAGGGTTTAGGGTTCTAAGTTTAGGGTTTAGTGTTTAAGGTTTATGGTTTAGGGTTTAGACTTTAGGATTTATGATAATGGGTTTTGGGTTTAGGTTTTAGGGTTGAAGGTTTAAGGTTTTGGGTTTTGGGTTTGGTGTTTAGGTTTTAGGGGTTAGGGATTAGGGTTTAGGGGTTGGGTTTATGGTTTTATTGTTGAGGATTTAGGGTTTAGGGTTTAGAGTTTAGTATTTAGGGTTTACTTTTTAGGGTTTTGGTTTAGGGTTTAGGATAAATGGTTTAGGGTTAAGGTTTGTGGTTTAGGGTTTACGGTGCGAATTTAGGGTTTAGGGTTTTGGATGTAGGGTTAGGTTTAGGGTTTGACTTTAGGGTTTAGGGTTTAGGGTTTAAGTTTTAGGGTTTATGGTTTATGGTTTAGGGTTTATGGTTAAGAGGTTTAGGGTTTAGGGTTTAGAGTTTAGGGTGTTGGGTCTAGGATTTAGGGTTTAGGATTAATGGTTTAGGGTTAGGGTTTAGGGTTTATAGTTTAGGGTTTAGGGTTTAGCGTTCAAATTTTATAATTTAGGGTTTAGGGTTTAAGTTACAACAACAAACAAGACCCTTACCTCATTAAGGGTAAAATTGTCAAAGAAGTGTCTTCTTTATTTTAGTTTCAAGAATTCACAAAAGAAGACAACCAAACAAGGCCCTTACCTTATTAAGGGTTAAATTGTCAAAGAAGTGTCTTCTTTATTTTATTAATATAAATAGTAGTCTATTTTATTTTTGGAAGAGAGATTATATGGATTTTGAATGTTAAATGTATAAACTCTTCCAAGAGTGTTGTTTATGGGTGGAATCCATTTTAGATTAATGTAGCATAGTGTATCTTAATCAAGATTAGTGTTGGGTGGATTCCCATTGTTGATTTAGGACTTCTTAACCTTGAGTTCACTAGAGATTATTCATTTGTGGTTTTCAATTTGAGTTGTTTCTTTTTGAATTCGAGTTCCTCTTCTTCCTTGGTTGATTGTTTAATCCATTAGCCTTTCTTTTTTCTCGTCTCATCTCTTATTTCTAATCTATCTTAGTTTTGTGTTTTTTAATTCTGCATTTGATTTCAATTTGTTTCATCCCCAATTGAAATCCTTATCATTTCATACCAGAGCCTAGGTTTAGATTTGTTCCTACAAATGGAACAAATCTAGTCTTGGTTTGCAAAACAAAAAAAAACTGATTTTTTAATTTGTTTTTTATACACTAGATCCTTGTTCTCTAGTGTTTTTTGAGTCTAGGTTTCAAATTTTGTTCAATTTGGAGTTGTAAAACTGAAGTTACCATTGAAGGGTTTCAAGCTTTTCAATCTTTTCAAATTTTGAAAGTGAGTCTTTTGTGAAATGACCCAATAGGTTCTTAAAAATGTGCTTCGGAAGTTACCGGAAACTTGTTTAGCTATATCAAAAAAAATCCGTTTCGTTTTTCAAAAATCCGACTTCATATTCTTGTTTAGGGGGTCAAATTGAGTGGGAAATGGGTCTAACCCAAATTTTAGAGCAACCGTATCAAAATCCGAAATTTTCAAGTGAAGCCTTTTTGGAGGGTCTACTTTGGAGGGTCATATCTCCTAGAACACAAATAATTAGGTGGCCCATAACCTATCCATGGAAAGCCCTTTGTGTTAGCTACCTAACGCACTTCGTTTCACCTCATTCGGAGTTCGGACGAAGAAGTTATACCCATTTTCGTAAAATCTGTCCGGCAGAAAATGCAATTTCCAGTGAGCGTTTTTACTGTTCACCCGCCTCATTTTTTTTCTAAGTGTTGGACCATTTTTCCAAAGGGCATATGTTATTTCCTATATACCATTAGTTCAATTCTCATATCTAAAACATTTTCCAAAACTCCTCTCCCATACTTAGACACATTTTCTCTCAAGTTCTCTCAAGAACCCTAATCCAAAACCTTCCTCAAGATTGAAGAGACTCTTGCTCCAAGTTCCAAGCTTACATTGAAGACACTCTCAAGACCTTCATAAAAACTCAAGGTATGTGGTGTTGAACTCATGAGTCCTTCCACCCATAGTGCCTAGACTCTATTCTACTCACTAATTCATGGTTTAAGTTAAGATTCATAAATTAGTCTTGTTCTTTGTAATAATTTCCTGCACATTGAATTTTAAACATGAAAAGTGATTGTTTTGAGCATGTTGTGACTCTAGAACTTGAATCTAAATTTGGAATGGATGTGGAGATTTTCATGTGGTATTGTGGGTGTTAAAATGTGTTGTTGTAGGTTGTTCACTGGTTTGGCTGCATAATTACAACCCTATTTTCCATGCTCTTTGATTCCATTACATGCCTTCAAGGTGTTTGACAAAATGTCCAACTATGGAGAATTGATGAATCGATGCTTTAAAACTTGAGTTATGAGATGTATGGCAATCCAGAGATGTGTTGATGACAAACTAAGCTTGTGTATATGTTCATTCCATACGTGAGATTTCATTAGAGCCTAACGGGAATTTCCTATATAAAGTGTTGCATGACCATGCCCGGTCCGGGGGAAAAGAACCGGACAACCATGTGAGAGGTTTATATCTCACCACCTAGGATGCTTGGGGTGTGACCAACATCAACCATGTGAGAGGTTTATATCTCACCACCTAGGATGTTTGGGGTGTGACCAACATCAACCATGTGAGAGGTTTATATCTCACCACCTTGGATGCTTTAGGTGTGACCAACATCAACCATGTGAGGGGTTTATACCTTGCCACCAGGGTGTCCGGGTGTGAACGGCATCCCCCATCCTAAGTTGGGGTTATAGATTGGTTGGATCATGCATACACATATGATATCTACTATTAGTATAGATTTACTTAAACATGTTTTGACTTCACTTTGATCATGTATCCTCATATTGTTATTCATAATGCCTATGAAACTATTTCTTGTATTTCGATTGTGTCCTTGTCTATTGTTGTTGCACCCCGCATACTTAGTACATTCCAAGTACTAACGCATATTTTGCCTACATGATGTCACCATGTAGGGACCGGAGCTACTCTTGATCCTTCTCTCAATTCACGTGGCTAGTACGGTGCTTATCCGAGTTTGTTGGTGAGTTCTCAATGATTCGAGGGCTATGTTATGTTTCCTACTCCTATGTTTTGAGACTTTAGCTTGCAATTGTATTTTGACTATGAGGGGAGCCGGTAGTATGTCATGCCCCCCGTCCTATCTATGTATGTAGAGGTGTGCGTTGGACAAGTATTTTGTAAATGAGCTTGACTCTTGTTCTATGATGTCTTTTTGAAATGGTTTGCCCTTAGTCCCCATTTCCCGTTAATTAATGTTGATTGTACTTCCGCGACCGATGAAGTGTGATGACAAGTTTGAGAGGCTCGTTTGGGGTTCCTTCAGGTTCCTCATTCGCCATGTCACGTCTAGGCCCTAGGCTTGGGTCGTGACATTTTGATTGAGGAGAAATTGGAGGTTAATAATTAGTGGGCTTTGTTCTATAAGTTGAAGGGAAGAAAATCCTAATTTTTTAGCCAACTCCGAGTTGATTTGAGCGTATTGAATTTAGTGTGTTCTTGGTGTCTTCAAGTTCTTCTTGAAGAAGAAGAAAGTACATTTGATCCAATATTCTCAAGTAAAAGTTGGTCAAACTGTTTATTGGTCCACTTATGGAAATTTGAAAAAAAAAAATTGAATTTAAAAAAATAAAAAATCCAAGTGGCCATGCAACGTCAGCAGTCACCGGTCAAAGTTAACAGTTGACTGCGAGTCATCAGCCACGGGTTGACAGTCAGCGAACAACACAACAACTGTCAGCGCCAACAAGGCCCAGTTGCCTAGTCAGCACGTGGGGCTCAGTTTCAAAGGCTGAAAATTGCAAGTTTTTCACTTGAAAGCCCAAATAAAATTTTGGACCTAGTCAGCGCGTGGGGCAATTTTTTGGACCTAAAATATTTTCTACGTGTCAAAACTTCGTGATTCTTCTTCTAAACTTTTTTCCCTTCAATTCCTAAACTATTTAGAAATTAATTAACTTCTTCAATTATTTTTTATTAGTTTTAATCATCAAATCATCCAATCAAAGGCTTACAAGTGATGAACTTCTTTGAGGCTTAAAATTTGTCCAAGTGTCCAAATCCAGTTCTTCTTCTTCTTCTAAAATCATTTTTCTTCTATTTCTCAACTATTTAACAATTAATTAACATGTTTAATTACTTGTTAACTAGTTTTTATCATCAAATCTTCTTTGATCTATCAAATTAAGTAACAACAAGTAATTCTTCTACTTTTGTTACTTGGTTTATTTTGACTCCAAATATTTTGCTGCTTCGTTCTTCTTCTTTTCTCATCTTAATTCATTGATAACTTTCTTGATTCAAGTCCTTTAGATTTTTGGGTCATCGTTCTTTCAAGAGTCACAAGAATCCACCCCACCACAAAGAATTAGTGATCTTGTGAATTGATTGGGTAAAGGTAGTTCTCTATTAGCTTTGGGAAAATACTTTAGGACGGTGAGTGTGAGATCAAATACGAGAGGTGTGACGAATTTTACCACTATACTTGTTTGGTAAGTTTTGTAGGTACCCAAGGTGATTACAAGGAAGAATGTCATTCATAACTTCCGAATATTGTGGAGATGACATTATTGAAAACGCTTGTAGCAACATGAGCTATGAGCATGGTGGAAATGAGTTTTGTGAGGTCTATGATGGTCCTTATGAGCATGGTAATGGGGCTCTTGTTTATGACAGTGATTCTGATGAGGGATATGATGGTCCATGGGATAATTGACAACATGGTGGTGAGAACTATTACTCCGGTGTAACGACTCAGAACATGATAGGTTGAAGTAGAGCCTTAACATTTGGGTTAGAGTGACTTTAGGTGGATGTGTAGGCTGTTTTAGAACCTAAATGGAGCAAGGTAGAAGCCTAGGGCGCAAGCAATGGCCTAGGCTAGCAAGATAAGGTGAAAGAAACCTTGTTCTTGGTGGACCTTTTGGCGATGGGGCTGCTTGATCGCCCAAAGGATTGGGCAAGTCGCCGTTGGGATCCTGTGCTCACCTAGTGGACTACCCTTTTGGCCTAGGTGCTGGACTAAAGGGCGAGCTATGTGGTCGATCGACAAGTGGGTTGGCCTGTCGCCCATTGGCTCCCTCCAATCGCGTAATAACCAACCCATTTAGTGAGCTCACAGGAACAAAGGGTGAGCCAAGGGTGCACTTGATAAGTTACCTAGTGCACTTGGCAAGCCCAAGTGTCCAAAGGGCGAGCTTAGAAGGGCAAGGGGTAGAATTTTAAGTTACAACTTCGTGGGTCCTTAGTTCTTTTCCAAAGTTGAGTCCACCTTATTCTATTCCTTTCCTAGCAACTATAAGAACCTTTTTAGACCTAAATCCTTTCATTTAGGTCACTCCAAATAGAATCAAAATAAAATCTGCCACCTCTCAAATATTTCTCTCACTAGAAATCCTCCGTTAGAGAAGAAGAAGAAGGGAGCCATTTAAACTAGGGTTTGGTGATTCCAAGGCGTTTCTTCATCAAATTTATTGGGGAATCTTAGTAAAGGTATGGTGATCCTTCATCTAGGGTTATATTTCACCCTAGATTCAATTTCCATGAAGTTCTCAAAGATTTCAAGTTTATGAAAAATCTAGGGTTTTACTCAATCTCATGGGTTCTTTCTCCAAACGATTCCAAATGGTTTCAAATGTCATATATTGATTATATAGATGTTTAATTGATAATGCATGATGAAAATACTCTATGAACCCATGATTTCTCTGAATTCCTAAATTTTGCCTTTATGAAGTGGGTTTGTTCATTATGAAAGCTTATGATGGTAATATGTCTAAATTGCTTTGGGTTATGGAATTGTATCATTATCTATGCCTTTATTATGGTAAATTGTTGGTGTGTTGATGATTTAACATTCATGACCTTGAAGGAATGTTATGACTAAATTACATGTTAAAGTAGAATTATGCTAGAGATGTTGATCCACTTGAAAGGTGGAAGTGTTTAATTACTATGTATGATTATGATGTGAATAATATGCATGTGATTTCAATGATAGAATGATTATCATGTATACAATGTAAATGTGTTATCGTTGATAGTATATTCTCAATTGACTTTCATGAATGATTGTGATTGAATGTGAAGAGCTTCTATGATGTAATGTTCTAACTTGAAGTGGTAAGCTTAGGCACCATTTCTTGTATAATAAATGTGTCTTGACTTGATGGATAGGAATCGATAGTCTTAAGGCATTCCTTTTATAAATGATCTAATGTAATGAAGACTCTAGAATCGATAGGATATTGGCATTCATTTCTTAATGAGTCAATGTGCCATGAATCAATAGGCGAGTGGCATTCCTTTCATGAGTATAAGAATGTAATGGGGGACGATGAATCGATAGGCTTACAATATTTTTTTCATGAGGACCCCAGAGTTATCCTTGAATGTACCATGGATCAATAGGCTTATAACATTCCTTCCTTGGTAATGATGTATCATGGGTCGATAGGCCTATGGCATTCCTTTCTAGTACACTAATGTAATGTGAATGTTGGTTAAGCACCGAGTGAATATGGTTAGATGAAAACTCTCCCAATGATAGGTTAGAGTTCCAAGGAACATCTTCATATCCCAGAACTATGTGCCCACATAAGATATTAGCCAATAGATTCTATCTGAGCTAATGTTATCGTTCTACCTTAGGCAAGTATAATACCTCTTTATGGTGTGGGGCTATATGACACCGAATTCCATGTCTAATATGCATGGTCTATGTCTGTTAAACTTCTTATTAACATCATGTGTGATGTGCATTATAGTTTCTTGACAGGTTCTACAAAGTGTGGGTGGTAGTATGGGATTCCATCTATACATTGCATTAGTAGGCTTTGATAGGGTCATAGTGAGTTCTCTAAGTCTTAATGACTATTGTATAAAAGTTCTCTAAATGAAGCAATTGAAGAATGTTGACTGCTAAATGCTTAAATGTATAGGGAAGAGGGGCTTTGTCTCAATGCTACAATTCATACTAGCAAGTAAGAACCTCCATCATAAGTGGATCAATCCATTCATACAAGGAATACATTGTAAGTAAACACCTCCACCATAAGTGGATCAACAATTCAATAGAAGATTACTTATCAAATATTGAAAACTTACATTCATAGCCATCAAGGATTTCATCAAGATTCAACCCTATTTTCTTGACATTCATACATCAAATAGTATAACATCATAATACAATAATGAATTCCATAATAACATACTAGATTCTCATCCTTCATTCATCATTCAAAGTATACTAGGGTTAGAATTTGAGAAAGAAGGGAAAACATGGGTCTTGTGGGGAATTGTTCAAAAACCATAAAAATTACTTGAATTCATCCACAAACCTTCATATATAATCATAAATAACCATTTTAGATCAATGGAAACACTTTTAGAAAGAGACCCACGAATTGGATTGAAAACCTAGAAATTGGAGAACTTTGAAAGGGCTCCTTGGTGATAGCTAACCAAGGCTAAAGAACTCCCATACCTTAGCCTTAGAATCCCACAAATTTTGTGATGAAAATCTTCCATCTCCTAGCCCTAGATGCTCTACTTCTATGTTCTTCAATGGAGGTTTTTGAGAGAGAAGATTTTTTGGAGGGAGAAGGAGTTGGGCTTTTATTTGGGTCTTGGAATAATTAATTTAATTTGGGTGAGTTTTGGGGTTAAAATAACTTAAATAGGGGTCCTAGGCTTGGGAAAAATGAGATATCCTTGAGTTAAAATAATTGGGAAAAGACCCAATAAGTTACTTGTTGAAAACTGCCGAAATGGCATCACTGAAGCCTTCACGGACCGTGATCATCACCACGGGTCGTCAAGATTTTTCTGCCTGACAGTGCTTCAGTATTTCGGGCATTACATTTTACTCCGAGATCGGAATTAGGTAAACTCGGTGGCGTTGAAAAGAAGACTCAGAGACCTTTAATTCTATAGGTCATGCCATACCTAATTCGTTTTGAGCTAAGAGATATGTCCATTTGAAGTTGACCCTATTCTCTAAGTCTAATGGAAAGCCCTTCACGTGAGGCTCCACGAGCCGTGGTGCCTCTCGTGGTCATGGTACAATATCTAGGAAATCTTCCCCTTAACCCCTAAAAATCTAAGGCACCACCACGAGCCATTCCATGAGCCGTGGTCATCACCACGAACCGTGAAGTGGCTCGTGTGGAGGGGCTGTTTTTGGGCAGCCTTTGTTTGGCCACTGCCTAGACTACCACGAGCCACACCATGAGCTGTGGTCTTCACCACAAGCCGTGGTGGTGGTCGTGGAAGGTGAGGCAGTGTCCATGAAAGAGTGGACTGCCCTAGTCCTCTTCCTTGGTTCTAACCCTCAAACTAAGCCCTCGCTTAGTCTACTAGTTTCCGCACATCATGGTCGTTTCTTGACGTTTGACCTCTAAAATCACCAAACTAGCTTCAATAGCCATTTCTCATCATTTAAACAAGTTTTCAACTATAAACTAACATGCGAGTCTCTAGTTCAACCTACTAGATTTAGTCGAGCCTTTGCTAGGTCTTACTAGTTCATACGGGGAGTTACATTAGCACCGAAAAGGCATGTAAATGAGATGGGGGTCTCACGTTTAGTAAGTCCGGCTCCCCACATGGGTTTTCTCACGTTTAGCATGTCCGGATTACCCATGGTATGTGTTGTCTCATGAGATGGAAACCCCACGTTTAGTAAGTTAGGGTTTCTAGAAGCAATCTTCTTGACCCTTAACTATGTGCCCACATAGGACTCTAGCTTAGCGGATCCACCTAGATAGCTATGTACGAATGGTTACACCTTAGGCAAGTAAAACACCAAATTCCATGTAGCTCTCATGGTCTATGTCGGTTGTTGCAATATTTCTCTAATGTAAAAGTAAATGAAGGTATGAAAGGTGTGAACTCTTACTAGGGATTTCTTAAGGATTTCAACATAGTGTAAGGGAGGGTATGGGACTTCTCTTGCACATTGCACTTGTGGGATCCTATGAGATGGTTGTGGTAGTGTTCTCTTATGATTATGATAATTATGACTTATGTATGTTGAAGCTATGTTATGTATGATCATTATGAATATGGTAAGTTATGATGAAATATGATCTTATGAATGTATGCATGAAGTAGGTTGCTCAATGTGATACTTGGCTTTGAATAGGGTTATGGGGTTCTATTCTTTGCATTTCACTAGTATTGCTTGGGTTGTTTACATGTTGGGATGATATTATGTTGGATTGGACTATGATGCTTACTTTGTGTGCATATTGGATTCACTTGGCAAAAAGCATGTTTTGACTAAATGTCCTTTTATGCATGTTTCAATGGTTTTTATGCATAATACCCATACTTAGTACGTGTGTTGTAGTAATCCATATTTTCTCCCTTTTCCCCAAACATTTAGGTTCGGGCTATAACATCTGACAATTTAAAATGAATATGAAGAAGCTTGAAATTAGAAGTAGTCATTTTTGGAAAAAAATTCAGAATCTGGAAATTCGGCCAAGTGTGGAAATCAGTGAGTTTTTGGCCAACTTTGAGCAGTCATAACTCCTAGCTCAGGATGATCCAGGAGTAGTTCCAGTTATCTTTGGAAAGCCCTTGGAACGATCTTTCCAACACCACCGAGTTTGCTCGATTTCGAGTTCGTATGAGCGAGTTATGCCTTTTGAAAGTTGGGCAGTTGGCAGGGAGTCCGTCCAGAAATTTAAGGGCATTTTGGTCTTTTCACAAATCATTTCTTTTGAGGTTATATTGTTGTGTTAGGCTGATTGTGGATCATTTTTGTTTCATTTTAAAAGTGTAAGAGTTAGGGTTCTTGAGTGAAGAAGAGAAGAAGAAGAAGTGGGAGCTAGGGTTGTGGATGCAAGACGTTTGCTTCATCAAATTTCTTGGGGAATCTTAGTAAAGGTATGGGATTTCTTTATCTAGGGCGAGCTATCACCCTAGAGCCAATTTCAAATGGTTTTCAACTTTTACAAAGTTTGTGAAAAAGCCTAATTTCTACTCAAACTCATAGGTTCTTGCATGAAACGATTTCAAATGATAAGTTATGATATTATTGATGTTTATTTGATGTTTTAAGATGAAAAACTCCATGAATCCTTGTATTCTACAAAACCCCAAAATGTGTTTATGAAGTTGGTCTATTTCTATAAATTCAAAGTTGATGGAATTATGTGTAAAGTGAATTGTATTGATATCTCTTGTGTTGTTTAATGTTTATTCATGATTAATTGTTGATAATGGGTGAATTAAGGGTGGTAAGCCTTATGAGTGAAGTATTGGTGATTGCTTGGATTTTTGGTGATTTTGGCTATGGCTTTAAATTAGGGTAAGAAAGCTTGAACTCTCTTTATTGAATTAATTGTTGTTGGTAGGTTGAATCCACCTTTGGTGGAAGTGTTATATCTTGTTCTTGTGTGGTATTATTGTGAATTGTAGCCATGAAGGCATTGGGGAAGTTGTTGCATAATGTTGGAATATTGTATTATTGTGAATTGAGGCCATGAAGGGCATTATATGAGTGTTATTGTATTGTTATATTATTATATATGAATGAGGCTATATGTAAAGTCCTATATGAAGCTATATGTAAAGTTTTATGTGAAGCTATATGTGAAGGTATGATGTGAATGAGTTTTATGTGAAACTATATGTGAAGGTATGATGTGAATGAGTTTTATGTCAAGCTATATGCGAAGGTATGATGTGAATGAGTTTTATGTGAAGCAATATGTGAAGGTATGATGTGAATGAGTTTTATATGAAGCGATATGTGAAGGTATGATGTGAATGAGTTTTATGTAATCTTGTGATGATCCTATGTAAAGTGGATAGCATTGTGAGTTAAAGTATGATTTCTCATGATGTATATATGAAATGATGTTGGATTATGAAGTATCCTTAAATGAAAATGTTGTGACTTGGTTGGTAGACTAAAGTGTCCCTCCTTGTTACTTAAAGTCTTGAATGCATAAATGTGTGAAATGGGCAGAACTAAGAAATGGTGTCCTTTCTATAAATGCTGAAAGAGGAATTCTAGGCCAAGACTTGAATCGGCAAAACTAAGAAATGGTGCCCTTTCATAAGTCTAGCTTTCCTAACTAAATGTAAAACCATGAAATCGGTAGACCTAATGGTAGTAGCCCTTCTCATGTGTGAAATGATGAACCTTGGACCGGCAGGCTTAAGGCACCCTTAATGAAAAATCGGTAGGCCTAAGGCACCCTTCCAGGGGGATTTAATGAGCTATCCTTATGAACCTTGATTGGCCATGACTAAGAAATGGGGCCTTTCTTGGGAAGAGGTACTATGAGTTGGTTGAACTAGAAAAGGAACCTTCTCTAAGTACATATGTGATTGAATACTCTATGGGAAACAAGACTAGCACCGAGTGGATGTGGTTAGGAAGGTGGCCTAGTTGAGTATGAGATTAGGCACAATGAACTTCCTTGGACATTCCCTAAACCATGTGCCTACATGGGTTGCTTACTAGTTCTACCTTTGGCAAGTAGAACAACCTCCACGGAGTAGGAGACTCCGGATTCCATACCTAGCTAGTATGGTCTATGTCGGTTATGCCTATTCCCATCATGTGGGATGCGCACTCTAGTTATTGGATAGGTTCTACAACGTGTAGGTAGTAGTATGGGATGCTATCTACACATGGCACGAGTAGGCTTTGAAGATACTAAAGTGAGTTCCCTAAGTCTAACGACTATTATGTGAAAGCCCCCTTATGTGCTTGAATGTCTCCAAAAATGGTTTCTTAAAGAATGTTGGTCTATTGATGTTATGTTGTAAAGGAAATGTCCTTATCTAAGGTAATCTTGAGGAACACTTAAGTGTGCTTGAAGAGGTTGTATGGGCGGTCACTTCTTGTCTTACTCAAGTGTGTCTTAAGGTTATATTAGGTAGAGGTCCTATGGTAATGAAATGGCATGTGTTCCTTTAAAGTTAAGCATGGGTTGTATATGAATATATGTTGAGTATGTATACGGTTGGCTATGGTTTTATATGTGAACATTGACTTAGTATGTTATATTGTAATGGTAAATTTCCTTATATTTGGTAACCCTTAGGAAAACTTAGGTGTATATGAAGAGATTGTATGGGCGGTCACTTCATGTTTCACTTAAGTGTGGCTTTGGGTAACTTGAGATAGAGGTCAAGAAATGATGAAAAGGCTTACTTGTCAATTATGTTCATGTGTTGTACATTGGTACTAGTTGTGCATGATGGCTTGTGATATGAAGCATGATAAGTGGTAAGTTCACATTTGGTGGCCTTAGGATGATGCTTTAGTGTGGATGGTGGTATGGGACGCTATCCATACATTGCACAAAGTGTTGTCCAAGGGTTACTTGAGCTGGATGGTTTAAGGTGATGGAATGGGTTATGTGTGGAGTATGTGCTAAAGTGGTTAATGACTTGTATGTTGGTTATGGTTGGATATTGTGACTCTTATACTTGTATTTTTTCATGAAGTTTTACCAAATAGCATAAAAGCATGTTTCTCCAATAAACGTCCCTTTTAGCATGTTTTTGCATGGCTTCCATACTTAGTACTTAATTGTGCTAACCCCTTTCTTTCCCTTTTTGACTAAAGTGTAGGGATTTGGAGATGGTTACATGTCATGGCTATTTGATAGGTTTCTAAGTGTTGAAGATGAAGACTTGGTGAGTCCTCATATATTCGAGGACAATACCCCATATGTTCTTTTATGTCTTTTTAGTATTGTTTAAGTTGTGTATGAGATTGGTCCCGAATTTTGTACTATAAAGTATTAGATAGTTTTGAGACATCATGTATAAAGTCTAGAAAGTCTTCCGCTTGCTATTGTTTTTTTTAATGAAATGTTTTCTTGGTAAAGAAAGTTTTTAATTCCTTATGGTTTTAGTGTCTATGCGATGAATGAATGCTAAGAGGCTTGTATTAGACCTCTTCGAGGTCGAGTACGCCGGTTACGACTAGGGGGTGATCCCGGGTCGTGACACGGGCCATTGAGGATTCAAGCTTACTTCTCAAGACACTTGGAGTTGCTTCCCCAAGTTGGTGAGTCCTAAAGTCCGAGGACAAGACCCTATGATCTAGCTTCTACGTTTAGTTCTTTGATTATGTTGAAAGGCATTGTTGTACTTCCCTATTTCAAGACTTCTTATTGATGTAAAGGCTAAGTCCCATTTTCAATACTTCTATGTCTAGTTGATACATTGTGATGAAATTAGATTTTGTTTTTCATATATGAAGTGAAGTTGAACTTCCAAAGTAAAAGTTTTAAGTTTTCCGTGCTTTTATTCTATAATTCATGCTATGACGAATACAAAGGGCTTGTATAAGACCTCTTCGAGGTCAAAAATGTCGGTAACGACTAGGCGTTGCTCTCGGGTCGTTACACATTACACAAGAGAGGGTGCCTAGGCCTACCAACTAAAGGTTCAACAATCAACTATAATTTTCATTCTTTTAAGAAGAGGATGCATAAAGCCTACCAATTCAAGACATACATCAATCACCATACTTTCATTTATACAAGAAAGAGAAGTTTAAAGCCTACCAATTCAAGATATACATCATATAGAAGAAAGCCCTACACTTTCTATAACCAACATATATCAGTTTCAAATCGAGGATTAGCCTTTCAATAACAACACAAATAGCTTAAAGACACGACCACCTTAACTTCATCGAATTGAGATGCCTATACTTCACATCATATTCATATAGACAATATCATGATAATATGTCGATTCCTCATACTATGCCTTCAATGCCATGACCACAATGTACATAGTAAGTAAACAGCTCCACCTTTCATGTGGATCAACAATACACGCACAATTCTACTTTAACATGAAATTAACCATAACTTGCCCTCTCAAGGCCATGTTCACAGATCCTCACTTCACCGACAATTCACAATAATTAGGCATATATGATGATATAATTCAACAATCTAAATCAATCTAGGTATAAATCCATCAACATTAATTCATAATCAACAAACCCACCTCATAAGGAACAATTTAGGAATTGAGAGAAATCATGGATTCATAGAGTATTTTCATCATAAATCATCAATTAAATATAAATACAATCAATATATGCCATTATAAAGCATTTGAAATCATTTGGAGAAAGAACCCATGAGATTGAGTAGAACCCTAGGTTTTTCATGAACATCAAAAACATTGAAACTTCTTTGAAATTGACTCTAGGCTGAAAGATAACCCTAGATGAAGGATGACCATACCTTTTTTAATAGTCCCCAATAAATTTAATGAAGAAAACACCTTGAATCCAAACCCTAGCTCCCGCTTCTTCTTCTTCTTCTTTAGGAACTTCTAAAGAGAGAATTTTTGGAAGGAAGAACTCTTGTTTTGATTTGGGGAAATAATGAGCAAATGACTTGTTAAAAGACTTAAAACTATATATACTAATGATATAAACCATTTAAAATCAACCCCACTCAATAATTAAAAAAAGGGAAATTACTTAAAACCCCTAAATTTGGGCTTCCCCGTAAGGGACCACGCCCAACTTCATTGCTCATGAAGGGGGACCACGGCATGTGGTGGCGCCTGTGGTTCCTAAGAAGTGAATCCCTTTTTCCTTGCCAAGCACCAAGATTCTAAGGCATCTTCACGGACCACTTCACGGTCCGTGGTCAAGACCACTAGCCTTGAAGTGGTCGCGGACTTGGGGCAGTATCTTGGCCTCAAGGCGTTGCCTCCCATTTTCCCAAGTGATCTGCACGGACCACTTCACGGTCCATGGTCAAGGCCACTAGACTTGAATGTAGCCGTGGTCATGGGGCAGTGCTAGGCCAAGGTTGGGCAGCCTTGGCCTTTGGCTTAGGCCTTGCCTTCTTGGCTTGGCACATGCCCTTGCAACCCTCAACCAACTGCAAAAGGTCCTTCAACTATGGAGTCTAACACGTATCTTGATGTTGACCCTCACGATTAGGATCTAGTTCACCCTATCATTTTCTGAGTCTTTACATTATCCCCCACTTAGGAACATTCGTCCTCGAATGACACTTTAAGCACATTTAGGGGTAACGACTCAATATAAGCAGCCCACAATCATGCATGCAACATCATAATCAAATGCACACAACTAGAAGGAAACATCAACTCTACATCAACTTAATTCATGCACACAAGAAGGTAGGAACTACATCTACAATCTCATTATGCATCAAAACGTCACATTTCTCATTTCATTGGAGGAACTTCCTTCTCCAAATCACATCATGCTCATTATAACATAATTAAGAACATTTGAGCAATTTTATCATAAAAGCACATTATGCATCTTTTCAATAAAGCATATTTAGGCATGTTTAACATTTAACCTCATGAATCATATAGACAACTCACACTAAATGCGCATCAACATGAGGAACAATAAATCATGAAAACACATTTTCTCAACTAAAAAAGAATTCAACTAGAACATGCATAGGGTAGAACGGTAACAATAGCTCAGATGAATCTTCAACTTGGATGAAATCCACTGGCTAATATCCTCAGTGGGCACATAGTTATGGGATAGCAATATGTTCCTTGGAACTCTAACCTAACATTGGGAGAGTATCTATCCAAACATATCCACTCGGTGCTCAGCCTATATTCCCATAGATTAATTCAGTCACATTACATTAGTGTATAAGGGAGAAATGACATTGGCCTATCGACCCATGATACATCATTACCAAGGAAGGAATACTATAAGCCTATCTATCCATGGTACATTCAAGGATAGATCTAGGGTCCTCATGAAAAGAATGCCACTAGTCTATCGATTCATGGCCCCTCATCTCATTCTTATACTCATGAAAGGAATGCCACTAGCCTATCAATTCATGGTATATTGACTCATTAAGAAATGAATGCTACTAGCCTATCGATTCTAGAGTCTTCATTACATTAGATCATTTATGAAAAGAATGCCTAAAGCCTATCAATTCATAGCCATCAAGTCAAGACACATTCATCCCTCATATATGAAAGGAATGCCATAGCCTATCGATTTATATATACATCCATGCCAACAAACATTCATTACACAATAGAGGGTGCCTAGGCCTACCAACTCAAGGTTCAATAATCAACTATAATTTTCATTCATTTAGGAAGAGGATGCATAAAGCCTACCAATTCGAGACATACATCAATCACATTACCTTCATTTATACAAGAAAAGGATGCTTAAAGCCTACCAATTCAAGATATACATCATATAGAAGAAAGCCCTACACATTCTATAACCAACATATATGAGCATCAAGTTGAGGAATATCCTACAATAACAACACAAATAGCATCAAGACATGACCACCTTAACTTCATTGAATTTACATGCATATACTTCACGTCATATTCATATAGACAATATCATGATAATACTTCAATTCCTTATACTATGCCTTCAAGACCATGACCACAATGTAAATAGTAAGTAAACACCTCCACCTTTCAAGTGGATCAACAATTCACGCACAATTCTACTTTAAAATGAAAATAGCCATAACCTGTCCTCTCAAGGCCATGTTCACAAATCCTCACTTTACCAACAATTCACCATAATTAGGCATAGATGATCATACAATTCAATAATCTAAATCAATCTAGGCATAAATCTATCAACATTCATTCATAATCAACAAACCCACTTCATAAGGCACAATTTAGGAATTTAGAAATCATGAGTTGATAGAGTATTTTCATCATAAATCATCAATTAAACATCAATACAATCAATATATGCCATTAGAAACCATTTGAAATCATTTGGAGAAAGAACCAATGAGATTGAGTAAAACCCTAGGTTTTTCATGAACATTGGAAACTTTGAAACTTCTTTGAAATTGACTCTAGGGTGAAAGCTAACCCTAGATGAAGGATCACAATACATTTTATAAGATTTCCCAAGAAATTTTATGATGAAAACGCCTTAA
Source organism: Solanum verrucosum (assembly GCF_900185275.1). Taxonomy (NCBI): domain Eukaryota; kingdom Viridiplantae; phylum Streptophyta; class Magnoliopsida; order Solanales; family Solanaceae; genus Solanum; species Solanum verrucosum. The sequence continues at coordinate 1,579,225 of NW_026019842.1, read as the reverse complement.
ATCCAAACCCTAGCTCCCACTTCTTCTTCTTCTTCTTCTTCTATGGGAACTTCTAGAGAGAGAAATTTTGGAAGGAAGAACTCTTGTTTATATTTGGGAAAATAGTGAGTAAATCACTTATTAAAAGACTTTAAACTATATATACTAATGATATAAACGATTTCAAATCAACCCACTAAATAATTAATAAAAGTAAAATTACTTAAAACCCCCTAAATTTGGGTAGCCCCGTTAGGGGCAATGCTCAACTTCACGGCTCATGAAGGGGGACCACTGCCCGTGGTCCCTAGGCAGTGACTCCATTTTGCCTTGCCAAGCCCCAAGATGCTAAGGTATCTTCACGGTCCGTAGTTAACACCACTAGCCGTGAAAGTGGTCATGGACTTGGTGCAGTAGCTTGGCCTCAAAGCATTGCCTCCCATGTGCCCAATTCATCTTCACAGACCAATTCACAGTCCGTGGTAAAGGCCACTGGCCGTGAAAGTGGCCACGGTCAAGAGGCAATGCCTGGCCAAGGTTGGGCAGCCTTGGCGTTTGGCTTAGGCCTTGCCCCATTGGCTTGGCACATGCCCTTGCAACCCTCAGCCAACTTCAAAAGGTCCTTCAACTGTGGAGTCCAGCACGTATCTTGACGTTGACCTTCACTATTAAGCTCTAGTTCACCCTATCATTTTCCGAGTCGTTACATTATCCCCCACTTCGGAACTTTCGTTCTCGAATGACACTTTAAACACATTAAGGGGTAACGACTCAATATAAGCAGCCCACAATCATGCATGCAACATCATAATCAAATGCACACAACAATGAGGTAACATCAAGTCCACATCAACCTACTTTATGCACACAAGAAGGTAGTAACTATATCTACAATCTCATTATGCATCAAAACTTCACATTTCTCATTTCATTGGAGGAACTTCCTTCTCCAAATCACATCATGTTCATTACAACATTATTAAGCACATTTGAGCAATTTTCTCATAAAAGCACATTATGCATCTTTTCAATAAAGCACATTTAGGCATGTTCAACATATCACCGCATGAAGCATGTAGACAACTCAAACTAAATGCACATCAACATGAGGAACAATACATCATGAAAACTCATTTTCTCAGGTAAACAAGAATTCAACTAGAACATGCATAACATAAGGAGACCATGGAAACTCATAATCACACATGACTCCAAAACATGAAAGAAGCCAAAAAGGAACCCTTTGTTTTAGGCTTGAATAGGCATAAAAATAAATGGATAAGGATATCGAAACTCTCAACAACCTTACCACAACCCTCAAGGTCTCATATGAGACGACCACACCGAGTCTAAACTTCTTAACTCACTACACCTCTTAAGGTGAGAACATCAATCAAGCCTAACTCATGAACATCAATTACACTCAACCACCTTACCATCTTGGCACATTATCCCCCAGTTGGGAGAAAGCCTATACTAGTGATTTCAAACTTCACTTCTTCCACTTCTAAGGTCGGAGCCAAACATCACTAAACCTCAATACTCATCACACTTAGGCATTTCTAAAACACCACATTTCATTAACTCTTTCAATATACCTCCAAACTCCTCTTGACTAAGTCGGATTCTACGAACACCACACATAACCATAAAGCAACCCATCCTTACTCAAGTCAACATCACAATCATTCATCTCACATCTATCAAGTCACATAGACATAGTTGGCATCACAACCAGCCCTTTCTCTCCCTCAACCTTTCTAGCATATTTTTTTCAAGTGGTCACACACTAAAGACCATCGGATAAGGAACAAGAGACAGACATTATAGAGTTAAACTCTATGGCATGACTTGAAAAATGAAGAAGTGAAGCTTTCTTAACACCGAATAGCCTCCTATTCATAATGTGGTGCGCTTCACATTATGAATAAGACTCTACTAGACATGTTTTAAGACAACCTAAGACCATTCCAAAATCTTATGCTCTGATACCATGTTTGTCACGACCAGAGGGCACCCCTAGTCGTAACATGGCGTACTCGACCCGAAAGGGGTCTTATACAAGCCTCATAGCTCTTTCATTTCATAAGATACTTGAAAATAGAGAAGAATTTAAAAGTTTCATTTATAATCGAATCATTATCATTAAAAATCAATCGGAAGACTTTCTACAACATGTCTCAAACCATCTAATACTTTGGATACAACTTTGGGACTAAGCCCATACAAAGACTCTAAACATACAAAGAATGACATAAAAGAACCACCACGGGTTTTGTCCTTGCAACTATGAGGACTCACCAAGTCTTCATCTTCAAGCACCTTAGAACCTACTCCTTAAGCATAGAACACCAACATTTCCAACTAGAAAGTTAAGAAACACGGTAAGTTCGTTATTCTTGTTATTCATTGTATTTTTAAATATTGAATATATTTATATTCTATTTTAGATATATTATTTATTAATTGATCTAATTTTTCATTATCAGTCTTTGTGATATTAAGTTGTTTATATTCCGGATATAATTTATTTAATTTTCTTCTTATTTAGCGAAACTGGTAGTTGAGGGATTCATGAAAGTGGTAGTGTGGTAGGTGAGTATTTTATTTTAAAGATTTTATTGTAGTGTTCTTTTGCTAAGTGTCTTAATCTTGATATCTCTTTAATGTTACTTTTTGGTAGTGTGAAATTCATGGTAAAATGTAATAATATTTATTGTAATATTCTTCCGATAGTTGTTCTAATCTGAATATTTCTTTAATATTATTTATGATATATTCTAGATATAACATATCTTAGGTTCTTTGGCACCGTGTAAACAAAAAATAGGAGCAAAAAGAGTAAATAATAAAAAACGAAAAACAACAGAATGGATAAAAGGAAGTGAAAAAATTACACAAAAATTAGAAAATATAAAAGAAGAAGATCCTAAAATAGAATTAATTATATTTTCTATAGATAAAGTAAAAATAATTCAAGATAAGTTAGAATTATTATATAGTGAGGATCCTTTACAAGGATGGGAAAAACATAAAACAAAAGTAAAATTTGAGCTAATTGATAATAACAGTATAATAACCCAAAAACCATTAAAGTATAATTTTAATGATTTAGCCGAATTTAAGATACATATAGATGAATTACTAGAAAAAGGATATATACAAGAAAGCAATAGTAAGCATACAAGCCCGGCATTTATCGTAAATAAACATAGTGAACAAAAAAGAGGAAAAAGTAGAATGGTTATTGATTATAAAAATTTTAATGCAAAAACTAAAACATATAATTATCCGATACCAAATAAAATACTAAAGATAAGACAAATACAAGGATATAATTATTTTAGCAAATTTGATTGTAAATCAGGATTTTATCACTTAAAACTAGAAGAAGAATCTAAAAACCTAACATCATTCACTGTACCACAAGGATTTTATGAGTGGAATGTATTACCATTTGGATATAAAAACACACCAAGTAGATATCAACACTTTATGGACAATTACTTTAAACAAATAGAAAATTGTGTAGTGTACATCGATGATATATTATTATATTCTAAGACACAAGATGAACATATAAGATTATTAGAAAAATTTATACACATCATAGAATATTCATGTATAAGTCTAAGTAAAAAGAAAGCTGATATAATGAAAAATCAAATAGAATTCTTAGGAATACAAATTGATAAAAAGGGAATAAAAATGCAAACACATATAGTACAAAAAATAATTAATTCAAATGAACAACTAGACACAAAAAAGAAATTACAATCATTCTTAGGACTAGTAAATCAAGTAAGAGAATACATACCAAAATTAGCAGAGAATTTAAAACCATTACAACAAAAATTAAAGAAAGATATAGAATATCAGTTTGATAAAAAAGACCAAATACAAATACAAAAGGTAAAATTATTATGTAAAAACTTACCTAAACTATACTTTCCAGATGAAAATAAAAAATTTACTTATATAATAGAATCAGATGCGAGTGAAAAAATTTATGGAGGAATATTAAAATACAGGTATGATGACACTACGATAGAACATCATTGCAGGTATTATTCAGGAACGTTTAATAATACAGAAATAAAATGGGAAATAAATAGAAAAAAATTATATTCAGTATATAAGTGTTTATTATCATTTGAACCATATATTGTATATAACAAATTTATTATAAGAACAGATAATACACAAGTAAAATGGTGGCTAACAAGAAAAATACAAGATTCGGTAACAACAAAAGAAATAAGGATATTGGTATTAAATATATTAAATTTCACATTTACAATTGAAATAATAAACACTGATAAGAATGTTATTGTAGATTACTTATCAAGACAAAGCTACTCAGACTGAGAACGAAAATACAATGGAAGAGATACTCAAAGCCATAACTACACTTTGTATAAAAGTGGATAGTATGGACAACGAGATACAAAAGCTAAAGACTAATGAAGATAATCTGAAGTCTAAAGCTAGTCAGCAGTATGACTATAAAAATGTGGAGCTACGTCGATCGGAAGATGGAAAAAACCCAGAGCTAAAAGGAGACGATGGGAAACTCCTTAAAACCCATAACATTTGTTTAAATATAGCTGCAGGTACAAGCAAACGAGTTAGTGAAAAACAAAAGAATTCAAACTTAAACCAGCTATTCGAAAAACCATTTACTCCAAGGCTAACACCAAAAAACATATTAACTATAGAACCACAAACTTCTACATATGCGGATAGCCTACACCATGACAAAAGAACATACAACCATATTACGCGAACCTATATAGAAAATATATACAAAATCCAAACATTTTAAAACCTTAACCAAAGATCTACTACAACCCAAGAACCCAACCAAGATTATTTAACCCAAAAATTACAAGGTTATAATAAACTGATTGCACAACCGAAAACAAACGCCAACTTGGTGAGGACATGTTACAACTATGGACTATTAAATACAGTATATACATATGACGGAGAGGAACTAAGTGGAATACCAGAACTACATAAAGCATTTATTACATATAAGAGAGTTACTAAGGGAAATTTATTCTATGTAAAATTTTATACGGCAACAGCAGAGATATTATACGAGGAAATAAAACCTCCGATACAAGTGGTAAAGATAGGACTAACAAAAGATATGATAATACCGGAAGATATCGGACAGCAACCAGAGATACAAAAAATCGAGATACCCAGTTTTTATGCCAATAAGAGAATAATTGGTATATCAACCATTATAAAAGAGCTAGCAAATAATTACTTAAACGGAAACGCTATATGGAGCTACTATGCAAGAGATCAGTTAATGATTTATTCCAATTCAAGGGAGCTAAGGAAAGCAGATATGGATGAAGTCCAAAGATGGATTTTATCATTACTTAAGCCAGAAGAACGACCTATGACACGAGCATTAAAAGTAGGATTTATTTCCGCAGAATTATTAACTAGATATTGTAAGCTAATTGGTCACAGATACCCTGACCACATATGTTCAAAATGTAACGGAGAAGATAATATAATCCCAGACGTCCAGCTGGAATAAAGAGATAAAGACGGAAGATAAGATGATGAAGATAAAGATGAAGGAAAAGAAGACAATGAAAATGAGATACGGACAAAAGAGATAAGAGTAAACTTATTTGTCTTGTAAAAATGTCAATTATGTATGGTGTGAATAGTAGTGTGTCATAATGTTAATAGTGTGTCATAAGTAGTAGGTATGGGATTGTAAGAAAGCCATCAAGTAGTGTAAAAAAGTTATAGGAGTATGTAATATAGTAGTATTATTAGGTGACAAGTGTAGTAATGCATTATGGTAAGTAATGTAGTACGTATGTAAATTCCTTTCTATATAAAGAAAGGCATATGTAAATAAAAAGGCAGGCAATGCCTAACTTAAAACTTTCTTGAAAACACTCTCTCCACTCAGATATAAAAATACATAAAAGTTAATATGGAGAAATCTGAAATCCACTCAAATATTTCAGATAGCATGGCTAAGCAAGAGGCAAAGGTATATTGTTCAAAAAATATGCAGAACTAATTTCATATATTCCTGAATATCATATATATGATTGAATAAATTTATGTTAGTTATTATGTATTAGAATTATTTGAATCATGATTTCTAATTTATTAGCACACTGAAAACATGGAGAAAACTTCTATACTATGTCATCCTAATGTTGAAACTGGTAGGCGAGGAAAGCCGTTTAGGGGAGTAAACAAAGTTGAGGCGCTGATAAGAAGAAAGTATCCGCTAAAGTACGATGCTAGTAGTGACAGGAAAATATGATAAAGATAATCTAGTTCATAATGATCTAATATGAATTTAATCAATTATGAATATGATAGGAAGGAATAATTTAAAATAAAAAACCTGCATAATAAAGAACATGACTACATACATGCATGATGAAATGATAAAAAACTACGAAACTTTAATCTTATATGTACTTAAAAATATAGAAATAATCGAATTAAGAAGAATAATATGGGAAAAAATATTTAATGATTACGAATCAGAAGATATATTAAATCAAGAATGGTATGAAATAGACGTACATGATTTAGACTTCGAAAGAATAGAATGGTATGATTTAGAAATAAATTCAGATTAAAATAAACTACGAATATTTACAATATTGGATAAAATCTATAGAAGATATAAAAGTATTAGAACAATTAATGGAGGAAAATTTATATATGTACCAAAGAACCGAAGATATGTTATATCTAGAATATATCATAAATAATATTAAAGAAATATTCAGATTAAAACAACTATCGGAAGAATATTACAATAAATATTATTACATTTTACCATGAATTTCACACTACCAAAAAATAACATTAAAGAGATATCAAGATTAAGACGCTTAACAAAAGAACACTACAATAAAATCTTTAAAATAAAATACTCACCTACCACACTACCACTTTCATGAATCTCTCAACTACCAGTTTCGCTACGAAAAATGGTATCAGAGCTATGGATAATAAGAAACACGGTAAGAAACATACGAGTAGAAAATTAAGAAAAATAAGAAGAAAATTAAATAAATTATATCCGGAATATAAACAACTTAATATCACAAAGACTGATAATGAAAAATTAGATCAATTAATAAATAATATATCTAAGATATAATATAAATATATTCAATATTTAAAAATACAATGAATAACAAGAATAACGATTATAGACAAAAACTTAATGAAATAATTATAGAAAAACGACAAGAATTAGAACATAAGCAAAATAGACTTAACAAAAATATATTCAAAGGAATTTGTCACAAATCTATAGTAGAACAAAGAAAAACTATTTTATATTTAGAAATACAAATAAATAACTTAGAATATAAACTACAACATAATTTATAAATGAATAAAGAAGAATATGCAATAGATGAAAAAACATATGAAATTTATGACGGATTAAAAATAAAGATAATATTTTCTAATCTAGGAAGAAGATATAAGAAAATAGGTGACAATATAAGTTTAATGTTAGAAAAAGAAACGGTAAAACTAGAAGATAGTTTAACTGCTATGGTAAGAATAACAAAAGAAAATGAAGAAATAGATAGAAGAACGGAAATTGAAAAAATAAAACAACAAGCAAAAAAGGAAGTACAACAATTAGAAGAAGTAAAAAATACTAAAATAATAGAGCTAGAAAAAGAGCTAGCAATATTAAAAGAAATGCATGAAATTAAACAAAAAGAAAAAGAACAAAAATAAAATTAGCAAATGAGATAATTAAATTTAAAGAAAAATTGCAATTACAAGATGAATTAGGAGAAAAAGAAGAAAATAACCAAGATAATCTACCCAAAATAAGAGTTGATGAAATAAACGATGATGATCTAGAACAACATTTGGAAACAAGCGAAACATATACGGAACTTTTAGCAAACATAGATAATACAAAGAATTTAGAAGTAAATACAGAAGACGTAGACATGGACGAAAAACCTAGCACATCAGGAATAAAAAACCAAAAAAAAATTAATCTAAAATATTATAATGAAAATTATGAACAATATGATAAAGAAAAAACTACATGGGATAAAAGATTAAATAAAAAATGGACGCCTAAACCAATAACTGGACAACATGAATATTTAGATTTAGACTGTGTAGCAGACATAAATAAAACAATCTAATTATGGGTAGGATACATATCAAAACAATTAATAGTTAACAAGATAGTAATAGCAGAGGCACCAGGATACATAGAAAGAACACTTATAGGAACAGTAAAATTATGGCTACAAAATTTAACAAATGAAAGCTTAACAACTTTAAGAAATAATAAAAAATTTGATGGTGGAATAGCCACTACAACCATGGAAATATTATATAAATATGAAATAGCTATAAGAAATGAATTTAGTAGTATGACAACAGAAGTAGAAGAACAAAATAAAGAAAAAATCATAAATCGGAATCTAATGACAAAATTAGCAATATGTAATATGTGTTACATAGATGAATATACATGTGCATTTAGAGAATATTATTATAAAGGAACATATAGCATAGAAGAAAGTAAGGAAATAAGAAAATTATATTTTACAAAATTACCAGAACTTTTTAATTCAAAAGTAATAAAAAGTTGGAATGAAGCAGAATTAACAGATACCTTAGGAGCTAGAATAAAATTCTTACAACGATGGTTTATGGAACTATGTGAAAAACATAAAGAAGAAATAAAAATGGAAAAAATATTAGTAAAAAACTTGACATGTTGCAAAAATAAGACAACACCTCAATTTGGTTGTACGGATAGGTATTATAAAAATAAAAAGAAATATAATAAAAAATACATATCAAAATATAAATATAAAAAACCAAGAAGAAGGTACTATGTAAAAAATTACAAAACCAAAAGACCATATAGACCAAAAAGAAAACTAACTGAATGTACTTGTTATAATTGTGGAAAATTAGGACATATAGCTATAGATTGTAAATTACCTAAAAATCCAAAGAAAAAACAAATATCAGAAATAATAATAGACAATGAAAAATATACACAAATAGAATACGTAGATTATGAATTGGAAAGCAATGATAGTATATATGAATTATCGGAAAATGAAATAGATAATGACATAGAAATAAAAAATGAATTCTATAATATAACAAATGACTGAAGCAGATATACAAACAATAAATAAAGAAGAACATCAAGACGAAGAATATTTAGAACAGAAAATAATATTTGATAATAGTATATTTGAACAAATAAAAGGAAAAGAATTAGACCTAAGCGTAGCAAAAATATTCGAAATATTATGTAGTAAGAAACTGGTTTAAACGACAAAAAGAAGAATATTATGTAGTAAGTCAAAGAGAACATATCATAGATTGCAAATACACTAAAGGAAAGGCCAAAATACCAATAATAAATAAACGAATAATAAATAAAGCAATACAAGATATTAAGGCTAAAAATCTAATTAAATATGTACATTTAGGAGGAACAGATATATTAATAAAAGCATGTTTTAGAGAAGGAATAGATACACCCATAGAAATATACTTAGCGGATGATAGAATTATACAACCCATAGAAAAAAGTATAATAAGTGTAGTAAGAGGTAACCTCATATACCAAAAATTTAAGTTTATAATAAGTGCTAACTACTCAGTAGCAATAAATGACAGGAATATAGATAAATCACTAGTATTATACTAGCGAATGTCAGGGATAGAACTAGCCCCAGGAAGTAAAATATTTATAGCTAGATGTAAAAACTTATATGTTCTAACAACAAAACATAAAATAACAGCAAAAAATAAAATAGATAAAATAAAAATAGAAGATCCCTTTGAAAGAATAGGTACAGTCATAGATAAAAACGATTATAGTTATAATGAAATTGATATAGAAGAAGATTTAGCAATAGTAAAAGAAAGACTAAGCACATCGAAAAGGATAAACAATGAGATACCCCAAATATCATCAAAAATGAGTACCTCAAGGAGAATAAATAAAACCCCGCAAAAATCAATAGAAGAAGATATAAAACCACATCATTACTACATAACGGGGATAATGGAACAACAAAAATATTTAATATTAATAGATACAGGACGACAAGAAAACTATATTACAAGAGAATTAGTGACGGAAGATGAAATAATAACTATTGAACAATCATGCTCCGAACTACCAAAAACATTAATGTATACCGAAGAAACTACAGAAAAGGAAATAATCATCGGAGGAGTACCAATAGTAATAAAATTCAAACTATATCAAGGAAATGAAAATATCATTTTGGGAATAAAATGGTTGGAACAAGTAAAACCATATAATCTAGAAGACAAACAGTTAACAATAAATTATGAAAATAAAGGAGTAATAATAAAAAGGACTTTGGTATGGTAAAAATATGAAAATATATATACTTGCAAAGATAATAATAGAAGGATATTACAACCGATATTATACACCAATGATAAATACGGGAGCAGAAGCTAATATATGTAAATACAATTGTTTACCAGAAGATAAATGGGAAAAATTAAAAACACCGATAGTAGTAACGGGATTTAATAATGAAGGAAGCATGATCACATATAAGGCAAAAAATATAAAAGTACAAATATGGGATAAGATATTAACTATAGAAGAAATATATAACTTTAAATTGGGGTTAGCACAATTAAGTACTAAGTATGATGACAATGCAAAGACATGCTTTAAAAGGGACATTTGGTTGGAACCCATGCATCATGCCACTTTTTAGAAATATCATGAACAATAGCATAAGAGACATAAATTACAAGTATAATCATCATACAAGTCTTAACATCACATTTGAACAATACCAACATGTAAACCATTACCTTTTTCCTTAGACCTTCACTTCAAGTGACCCTCATGCTACTATACCTTGTGCAATGTATGGATAGCGTCCCATATATACCACTACCCATACCAAGGCACCACATTATGATCACCCAAAGTGAACTTACCATCCATTTCTTTTCATCTTTACACCATAAAGTACTAAAGAAACATAAACATTACATGAATCACATCATTACATTAGGACCAACAACAAAGATAACTATAACTCATACTTGTTCAATGTGCAAGTAGCATCCCATACTACTACTCACACTAAGTACTCCTTTGAAGTCACCCTAGGCATGACACATTCATAAACAATAAGTCATGACAAGGAAGTAACTCATAATACAATCCAAGCATAGTATGCATATCACATTAAACAATTAAGAGTCAACATTCTCTAATTACTTCATTTAGAGGACTTTTATACATTAGTCATTAAGACTTAGAGAACTCACTATGATCCTATAAAAGTCTACTAGTGCATTGCATGATGACATCGCATACTACCACCTACACTTCATAGAACCTCTCAAGAAACTACAATGCACATCTGACATGATGGGAATAAAAGTTTAACCGACATAGACCATGCAATATAGACATGGAATCTGATGGTACATAGCCACACACCGTAAAGAGGCGTTCGACTTGCCTTAGGTATAACGGTAACATTAGCTTAGATGAATCGTTAGCTTGGATGAAATCCACAGGCTAATATCCTATGTGGGCACATAGTTATGGGATAGGAAAATGTTCCTTGGAAATCTAACCTAACATTGGGAGAGTTTCTGTCACGACCCAAGCCTAGGGCCTAGATGTGACATGGCGAATGAGGAACCCGAAGGAACCCCAAACAAGCCTCTCAAACTTGTCATCACACTTCATCGGTCGCGGAAGTACATTCAACATTTATTTAACAGGAAATAGGGACTAAGGGCAAACCATTTCAAAATGACATCATAGAACAAGAGTCAAGCTCACTTACAAAATACTTGTCCAACGCACACCTCTACATACATAGATAGGACGGGGCCATGACATACTACCGGCTCCCCTCATAGTCAAAATACAATTGCAAGCTAAAGTATCAAAACATAGGAGTAAGAAACATAACATAGCCCTCGAATCATTGAGGACTCACCAACAACTCGGATAAGCACCATACTAGCCACGTGAATGGAGAGAAGGATCAAGAGTAGCTCCGGTCCCTACATGGTGACATCATGTAGGCAAAATATGCATTAGTACTTGGAATGTACTAAGTATGCGGGGTGCAACACAACAATAGACAAGGACACAATCGAAATACAAGAAATAGTTTCATAGGCATTATGAATAACAATATGAGGATGCATGATATGTTTAAGTAAATCCATACTAATAGTAGATATCATATGTGTATGCATGATCCAACCAATCTATAACCCCAACTTAGGATGGGGGATGCCGTTCACACCCGGACACCCTAGTGGCAAGGTATAAACCCCTCACATGGTTGATGTTGGTCACACCCCAAGCATCCTAGGTGGTGAGATATAAACCTCTCACATGGTTGATGTTGGTCACACCCCAAGCATTCTAGGTGGTGAGATATAAACCTCTCACATGGTTGTCCGATTCTTTTCCCCCGGACCGGGCATGGTCATGTAACACTTTATATAGGAAATTTCCATTAGGCTCTAATGCAATCTCACGTATGGAATGAACATATACACAAGCTTAGTTTGTCATCAACACATCTCTGGATTTCCATACATCTCATAACTCAAGCTTTAAAACATCGATTCATCCATTCTCCATAGTTGGACATTTTGTCAAACACCTTGAAGGCATGCAATGGAATCAAAGAGCATGGAAAATAGGGTAGTAATTATGCAGCCAAACCAGTGAACAACCTACAACAACACCTTTTTAACACCCACAATACCACATGAAAATCTCCACATCCATTCCAAATTTAGGTTCAAGTTCTAGAGTCACAACATGCTCAAAACAATCACTTTTCATGTTTAAAATTCAATGTGCAGGAAATTATTACAAAGAACAAGACTAATTTATGAATCTTAACTTAAACCATGAATTAGTGAGTAGAGTAGAGTCTAGGCACTATGGGTGGAAGGACCCATGAGTTCAACACCACATACCTTGAGTTTTTATGAAGGTCTTGAGAGTGTCTTCAATGTAAGCCTGGAACTTGAAGCAAGAGTCTCTTCAATCTTGAGGAAGGTTTTGGATTAGGGTTCTTGAGAGAACTTGAGAGAAAATGTGTCTAAGTATGGGAGAGGTGTTTTGGGAAATGTTTTAGAGATGGGAATTGAACTAATGGTATATAGGAAATAACATATGCCCTTTGGGAAAATGGTCCAACACTTAGAAAAAAAAAATGAGGCGGGTGAACAGTAAAAACGCTCATTGGAAATTGCATTTCATGCCGGATAGATTTTACAAAAATGGGCATAACTTCTTCGTCTGAACTCCGAATGAGGTGAAACGAAGTGCGTTAGGTAGCTAACTCAAAGGGCTTTAAATGGATATGTTATTGGCCACCCAATAATTTGTGTGCTAGGAGATATGACCCTCCAAAGTAGACCCTCGAAAAAGACTTCACTTGGAAATTTCGGATTTTGATACGGTTGCTCTAAAATTTGGGTTAGACCCATTTCCCACTCAATTTGACCCCCTAAACAAGAATATGAAGTCGGATTTTCGAAAAACGAAACGGTTTTTTTTTAATTATATATATATAGCTAAACAAGTTTTTGGTAACTTCTGAAGCACATTTTTAAGAACTTTTTGGGTCATTTCAGTTTCCATCTAACCATATCCAGTCGATGCTTAGCCTACATTCCCATAGATTAATTCATTCACATTACAATAGTGTATAAGAGAGGAATGTCATAGGCCTATCGACCCATGATACATCACTACCAAGGAAGGAATGCTATAAGCCTATCGATCCATGGTACATTCAAGGATAGCTCTAGGGTCCTCATGAAAAGAATTCCACTAACCTATTGATTCATGGACCCTCATTTTATTCTTTTACTCATGAAAGGAATGTCACAAGCCTATCGATTCATGGTACATTGACTCATTAAGAAAGGAATGCCACTTGCCTATCGATTCTAGAATCTTCATTACATTAGATCATTTATGAAAAGAATGCCTAAAACCTATCAATTCATAGCCATCAAGTCAAGACACATTCATCCCTCATATATGAAAGGAATGCCATAGCCTATCGATTCATATATACATCCATGCCAAGAAACATTCATTACACAATAGAGGGTGCCTAGGCCTACCAACTCAAGGTTCAATAATCAACTATATTTTTCATTCATTTAGGAAGAGGATGCATAAAGCCTACCAATTCAAGACATACATCAATCACCTTACCTTCATTTATACAAGAAAAGGATGCTTAAAGCCTACCAATTCAAGATATACATCATATAGAAGAAAGCCCTACAGATTCTATAACCAACTTACATGAGTGTCAAATTGAGGATTAGCCTTGCAATAACAACACAAATAGCTTTAAGAAACGACCAACTTCATTAAATTCACATTCATATACTTCACATCATATTTTTATAGACAATATCATGATAATACTTCAATTCCCTGTACTATGCCTTCAAGGCCATGACCACAATGTGCACAGTAACTAAACACCTCAACCTTTCAAGTGGATGAACAATTCGCGTACAATTCTACTTTAACATGAAATTAGCCATAACTTGCCATCTCAAGGCCACGTTGACAAATCCTCACTTCACCAATAATTCACCATAATTAGGCATAGATGATGATGGAATTCAACAATCTAAATCAATCTATGCATAAATCCATCAACATTCATTCATAATCAACAAACCCACTTCATAAGGCACAATTTATGAATTGACAAAAATCATGGGTTCACAGAGTATTTTCATCATAAATAATTAATTAAACATCAATACAATCAATATATGCCATTAGAAAAGATTTGAAATCATTTGGAGAAAAATCCATGAGATTGAGTAAAACCCTAGGTTTTTCATGAACATTGAAAACTTTGAAACTTCTTTGAAATTGATTATAAGGTGAAATATAACCCCAGATGAAGGATTACCAAATATTTTCTAAGATTCCCCAAGAAATTTGATGAAGAAACCGCCTTGAATCCAAACCCTAGCTCCCACTTCTTCTTCTTCTTCTTTGGGAACTTTTAGAGAAAATTTTCGGAAGGAAGAACTCTTGTTTTGATTTGGGAAAATAATGAGTAAATGACTTGTTAAAAAACTTAAAACTATATATAATAATGATATAAACCATTTAAAATCAACCCCACTTAATAATTAATAAAAGGGAAATTACTTAAAACCCCCAAATTTGGGCAGCCCAGTCAGGGACCACGTACAACTTCACGGCACGTGAAGGGGGACCACGGCCCATGATGGCTCCTTTAGTCCCTAGGCAGTGACTCCCTTTTTTGTTTCCAAGCCCCAAGATGCTAAGGAATGTTCACGAACCACTTCACGGTCCATGGTCAAGACCACTAGCCGTGAAAGTGGTCATGGACTTGGGGCAGTAGCTTGGCCTCAAAGCCTTACCTCCCATGTGCCAAAGACATTATCACAGACCACTTCATGGTCCTTGATCAAGGCCACTAGCCGTGAAAGTGTCCGTGGTCATGACTTAGTACTTGGCCAAGGTTGGGCAGCCTTGGTCTTTGGCTTAGGCCATGCCCCCTTGGCTTGGCACCTGCCCTTGCAACCCTCAACCAACTTCAAAAGGTCCTTCAACTATGATGTCTAACATGTATCTTGATGTTGACCCTCACGATTAGGCTCTAGTTCACCCTATTAAATTCTGAGTCGTTACAGAAATGCTTGGATTGAGTTTCCTCCAAGAGTTGGTATGTCTTCATGGATTCAAGGACAAGAACTTTTATGTTTCCTTTTTATCATGTAATAGACAATTCTAGTCATTTCGATTGTAAAGGGACGTGCCCCTATTTAGTTTCAAGTACTTTGTTAAGATGACCATGTGAGACTTAGACTTCCGTTGTATCTTTTGAAAGATTGTTAAATGGGCATTTTGATAGTTTGGTTTTAAAAAGTTTTTAATTTTGTACTATTTCTATTACCTATGCAATGAATGATCTATGAGGCTTGTATAAGACCCCTTCGGGGTCGAGTATGCCATGTCACATTTAGGGGCTAGCCTTGGGTTGTGACATGAGAGGCCTAGATGTGCCAAGTGTGGATGTGCCATGTGTGGGAAGCAACATTTGGATAAGTGTCTTTCTGGCATGGATGGGTGCTTTGGGTGTGGAAACAAGGGTCATAAGATGATAGATTGTCCAACACTCATGGCAAAGGAGAGAGACCAAGCAAGCTTCTCATGATGGCCCGGATATTCATGCTCCAAAGAGAAACCGTTTCTATGCTCTTCAAGCTAACAAGGACAAATGAGCTAATCCGGATGAAGGTACTGGTAAGTAATAGTTCCTTATGGTTATGACTGTCTTGTTGAGGTTGTTTTGTTGTTTTCATGTTGACCTTAGTATGGGTTTTCTCTTAAGTCGGGGATAGTATGTTGAATAGTAAGGTTGTTGAAAGTTTTGATATCCTTATATCCTTACTTCTATTCCTATTCAAGCTTGAGACCAAGAGTTCCTTGTAGCTTGTGTAAAGACCCAAGGCTAGCCCCTAGACGCGACATAGCGTACTTGACCCCGAAGGGGTTTCATACAAACCTCTAGCATCATCATTACATAAGACATAGAAATAATGCGAGAAATTTAAAACGTTACAATCGAAGTCCAACTTCACTTTGAATAAAAGAAAGTAATAGGAAATCTAGACTTTGTCTCATTTACCATCTAAATCATAGGAATACAAAGTTAGGGTCTTAACCCTTTTTCATGAATAAACTCGAATCAATAGCAACTTTTCCTCGAATCTTGAGGACTCACCAATCTTAGGGAATATTCGACCCAAGCTTCACCTTGAAGAACTTAGCAAGTATCAACGACCGGAACCTACACTCGTAGAGGGTAGAAATATGGGTTAGCACAATTAATTGTACTAAGTATGGATACTATGCACAAAAATCCTTAAACATGCATAAAAGGGGCATTTAGTTGGAATCGTGCCTTTATCAGTTTTAAAAACCATTATGAACATTTAGAGTAATCACCAAGTCAAACCACACTATAAACCACCTTGGGGTACCATAGCCATGCATAAATTACCGTAACAACATCCAAGCCAACACTCATAGACAACGAAGATATCATGTTTATAGTTCATAATAAGAAATTCATTCTTAACATCAAGTAATCATAGCAAATGTCTCATTTTTGGGTTCTTAGTTCATGTCCATGTTCATGTCATGTCATGGATCTTGTTATTATCATGTAGGGAAGTTTAGGTTTAACCAACATAAACCATGTGAGCTACATGGAATTCGGTGTCATGAACCCACACACCGAAAAAAGGTGTTCTACTGGCCTAAGGTAGAACTAATATGTTTATCTTATAGGTGGATCCACTAGCTAAGAGACCTATGTTGGCACATAGTTATGGGATAGGGAGATTGCTACTAGAAACCCGCAAAAACTGAGGTAAACGGTCTCCATCTCTAGTTCCTATCCACTTGGTGCTAAGGCTAATTCCCTTTCTATAATCATATTGAGTATTTACTTTATAATCATGTTTGTGGAGGAATGCCTAACACTCAACCATCATGGTATCATAGTAGCTCATGGATTCTTTAGGTGAGCATAGCCTTTCATCGTTAGAATCCTTGGTATGTGAGTAAGTCTCACATCATGTTCACGAGAGTGTCCTTCTCAATCAACCCAATATTAATATCATAGTCATAGTCCTTTTATAAATAGATAAGCGTAATAGTGTAGGGGAAGAAGGATCTTGCATCAATACTACAATTACACATTTAGATGTAGGATCATTACTAAAGTAAATCACATACTCATCTACAATCAACATCAACTTATACAAGCCCTAGCCAATCACCCTTCAAGCCATGAATCAACATCAACCCTACTATTATAGAATTACTACGATAGATAGAGAGATTTCATGATTCAATCATCAATTAAACATAAACATAATCAATTACAAACTTCCATGGTCAATGAAGTCACATTTTAGTTCACAATTTAGGAAGAAAGTGAAACCATGGGTCCAAGAGAGATTTTCATCAAAAACTATCAAGAATACAATAACCTCACCACAAACCATCATAAATAACCATAACAGATCATAATTGAACAATAGGACTCGTTTTGGAAGAAGACCCATATTTTTTAGTTGAACCCTAGATTTTGGAGTGAATTTTGAGGGAGATGAGTTGGTTTCTTATTTTGGTTTCGTGAGTTGTGAGGAGTTAACTTGAGTTTAGTGACTTAAAACTATTTATATAAGTCTAAAATAACTAAATATAATCACCCACACCCTTACTTAATTAATTAGGAATGAGTTAATGTGATTGATCCTTGGCCAATTTAAGACAGCTTCCTCAAACCCTTATCCACGAGACCCCCACCACGAAGCGTGGTCTAAAACATGGACCGTATTGGTTACTCATGGTTTGGGTCTGAGACTGGTCTTTTGGCCTTGGTCTAGGACCCATCCACGAGCCCCCATATACAGGGCATGGTATGGTCCACAGACCGTGTGGTGCTCCTGGTGGTTTGGGTTAGAGACTAGGGGGGACTCTTTGAGGGAAATAAGTCTTGACTCATGACTCCCATCTACGGGGCTTGAGTCAGACCACGCATTGTGGTCCCTAATTCGTGGATTAAGCTTGATTTAGACAACTTTTGAGCAGCCTCTTGGCCCTCATCTAGGACCCTTGGGGGTCCTTAGGGGGGCCATGCCTTGACGTTTAGGGGCTAGCAACTTTAGTACTAACTTAGGGAGGTAATTTTATGATTGTTATCTTGGCGTTAACCTTTGTTTGGACTCCAGACCATATGTTAGGCTCCAACTTAGGTCATTAGGTTTTCAGGGTGTTACATTATCCCCCCCTAGGGAACATTCGTCCCCGAATGATGATCTAGAAACCAACTAATTTAGAAACTCTACACTAGAAGCCCATAAAGCATGAAACATCAAAATATGCAAAAACTGAAAATGCAGTAATCACATCATACACAAGTTCAAAGGACGAAACTTCAACTCCCTTTTACACCATGGTCAATGCAATATAATAAAATAGGAATTACACATACTAATCCAATATGCATGAAACTCATCAATTAGAATCAATACGAGAGGAACTACCTTCTCCTATTCATACAAGCGCAACACAACAATATAGAGCCACATGCAATCTCATCAACTAATCATTAAGCATGTTCATCATTTCATCTAATGGAGTAAAAAATGCAAACAAACATGAGGAATATATATATAAATCATGAAAACTCAATATACACTAAATACGAATTCTCACAAGAACATGCACAATCATACGGAAATAATGGAAAAATCACACAACACACATGACTCCCAAAATACTAAACTTAAGAGGAACTATATACCTCATGCTTGAATAAGAGTAGAAGGAAAGAGATGAGGATAAAGGGACATCATATCAGCCTCGGCCTCCCACTTAAGACCCTCAACAAGGTGATTCCTCCAAAAAAACCTTAACAGAGGATATTTCCTTGTTTCTCAACCTCTTCACTTACTGGTCTAAAATTTCAATCGAGACCTCTTCATACAAAAGATTTTCATCCAATCCTAAGCCTTCTAAAGGAAGGATGGACATCAGGTCAGGAATGCACTTCTGAGCATTGAGACATGAAACACTGGATGAACCGGAGCCAAATCATTCGTTAAATCTAGCTCATAGGCCACTTTCCCGACACATTTGAAGACTTTGTATGGGCCCACATACCGGGCACTAGGTTTCCCCTTCTTGCTAAACGTCATCACACCTTTCATAGGTGAGATTTTCAAGTAGATGCAATCACCAACCACAAATTCAAGATCCCTTCTTCTATTATCGGCATACGACTTTTGCCAACTTTGGGCTGTTTTCAACCTCTCTCTAATTAGTCAAACTTTTTTAATGGCACCATAAACTAGTTCAGGACCAATTAGAGCAAACTCACCTACCTTAAACCAACCAATCAGAGATCTATACCTTCTCCCGTAAAGTGTTTCAAATGGAGCCATGGCAATGCTAGAGTGGTAACTATTGTTGTAAGCAAATTCTATCAAAGGAAGATGATCGTCATAATTTCCCTTGAAATTAATCACACACAACCTCAACATGTCCTCCAAGGTTTGAATGGTGTGTTCAGCTTGACAATCCATTTGAGGGTGGAAAGCGGTACTAAGTTTAACAGTGGTACCAAGCCCTTGTTGGAAAGCATTTAGTACCTCAATCTGATATGATAGACAAAGGAACCCCATGCAACTTCACTACCTCCTTGATATACAACTTGGCATAGTCTTCAACCGAATACGAAACCTTGATGGGAATAAAGTGGACTGATTTAGTCAGAGTCAATAATGACCCAAACAAAATCATATTTCCTTCGAGTACGAGCCAAACCCACAACAAAGTCCATATTCACTTCCTCCCACTTTCAAGTGGGAATATTTATTTCTTTGAAAAAACCTCCCATTTTTAGGTGTTCGGTCTTGACTTGTTGGCAATTAGGACATTTGGCCACAAAACCCGCTATATCCTTTTTTAAGTCATTCCACCAATAGACTTCTCGTAGATCAGGGTACATCTTGGTGGCTCCTGGATGAATAGAATATCGTGAACTATGAGCCTCTTGCAAAATTTGCTCCCTTAAGCAATCAACATCCGGAACACATAATCTACCTTGGAACCTAAGCACCGTATCTCCCCCTTGGGAGAAAACCTCAACGAATTAATTGAGAACTGATTCTTTCAATTCCATAAAATAGGATCAAGATGTTTCTTAGACTTTACATCAACTACAAAGGACGATTCAACTATGATGAACCATAAACCCACCCTTGGTGGAATCCATTAGTTGGACACCTAACCGGGCTAACCTATGTACATCACGAACCAATTCCTTCTTCTCATCTCCTACATGAGCCACACTACCCATGGACAACCTACTAAGAGCATCCGCTACTACATTAGCTTTGTCGGGGTGGTAGAGGACGCTCATCATAATATTTCAAGTGTTCCAACCATCTTCTTTGTCGGAGATTTAAATCCTTTTTACTAAACCCATATTGGAGACTCTTGTGGTCGGTAAACACATCTAGGTGTACCCCATAGAGATAGTGTCTCCATATCATCAAGGCAAACACCACCGCCGCTAGTTCGAGGTCATGGGTTGGGTAATTCTTTTCATGAATCTTGAGTTGCCTTGAAGCATAGGCAATCACCTTACCGTGTTGTATGAGAACACACCCCAACCCTACTCTAGAAGCATCACAATAAACTACGAATCCATTGGTACCCTTCGGTATGTTCAATACCGAAATGGAGGTGAGTCTATCCTTCAATTCATGGAAGCTCTTTTCACAAGCCTCCGACCACTCAAATTTGGACTTCTTTTGGGTCAAGGCCGTTAATGGAGAGGCAATAGATGAGAAGCCCTCTACAAATCTTCTATAATACACAGCCAATCCCAAAAAGATTAGAATATCAGTGGGACTTAAGGGTCTATGCCAACTTTTAACCGCGTCCATTTTTTTTGGATCAACTTCTATACCCACACATGACACAATGTGACCAGGGAAAGTAATCGACCTTAGCCAAAATTTACACTTGCTAAACTTAGCATACAATTGTTTGTCCTTAAGGACTTGCAATACCATTCTCAAATGCTTCATGTGATCACCCTAACTCTTAGAGTGGATCAAAATATCATCTATAAAGACAATCACAAACAAATTAAGATATTGTCTAAACACCCTATTCATAAGGTCCATGAAAACCGCCAGGGAGTTGGTCAAACCAAAGGACATTACTAGGAATTCATAGTGACCATATCTTGTTCCGAAGGCCGTCATAGAAATGCCAACCCCTCTTACCCTAAGTTGATGATAGCCCGACCATAGGTCAATCTTCGAAAAGTAACTCGCCCCTTGGAGTTGGTCAAACAAATTGTCAATCCTAGAGAGAGGGTATTTATACTTGATAGTGACCTTGTTCAATTGGTAGTATTCTATACACATCCTAAGGGACCCATCTTTCTTCTTTACAAACAATATCGGTGCACCCTATGGAGATATGCTTGGTAGAATAAAACCTTTCTCTAGCTAATCTTTAAGTTGAGCCTTTAATTCCTTCAATTAGGGCATAGCCATTTGGTAAGGGGGAATTGATATGGGCTGTGTATCTGGAAAAAGATCAATGCCGAAGTCTATTTCCCGTTCGGGAGGAATACAAGGAAGGTCATCGGGGAAGACATCCGGATACACTCTCACTACGGGGACCGACTCCAAAGAAGGAGTCTCGGACTTAACGTCGATAACTCTAACAATGTGATACAAGCACCCCTTTGAGATCATTTTTGTAGCTTTTAGACATGAAATGAAGCAACCTGTAGGTGTAGAGTTTCCCCCTTTCCATTCCAAAATAGGCTCATTAGGAAATTGAAACTTCACAAACCGGTTTCTACAATCAATTGACGCAAAACAAGCATGCAACTAATCCATCCCCAATAAAACATCAAAGTCAACCATATTTAATTCTATCAAATCGAACAATATGACTTTATGAGACAATGAGATGAGACAACTCCTATAAAATCTTTTAGCTATAACCGGGTCAGAAAAAGGTATTTCTAAGACTTTGTGGAGTACATCAAATTTCATGGCCATAAAAGGAGTAACAAAAGACAAAGTGGCACCAGGGTTTAATAATGCATAAACATCAATTGAAAATACTTGCA
The DNA here is from genome assembly GCF_900185275.1 of Solanum verrucosum. Lineage (NCBI taxonomy): Eukaryota > Viridiplantae > Streptophyta > Magnoliopsida > Solanales > Solanaceae > Solanum > Solanum verrucosum. Next base: position 1,556,432 of record NW_026019842.1, on the reverse strand, counting down.
ACATACCGGTAACAACGTCCGGAGAACCCTCTTGAGCAGTCTTAGATTGGAGATCATAAAAGCGATTCTTCTTGGGAGCATCAGAATTGGAGCCACTTGGAGAGACTTGCTTGCCCTCTCTCCCTTGAACCTTTAATATTGGACAATCTCTCACCATATGACCACTCTTCCCACAATGAATGCAACCATCCATTACAATAAGACATTTGCCCTCGTCTCTCTTGCCACAATTGTCACATGTAGGCCTTGTCATGGAAGATCCCGCACCATTTCCTCCTTGAGGCTTAGGGTTAGACACCCTATCTTTATTGGGCCTTGGAGCATTGGAGGAGCGTTGGTTAGAAAACCTCTTTTTAAACCTTGGTTTGTCTTGAACCTCAACTTACTCTTGCAGGAGTTTTTATCATCAGTCCTAGGCCTTTTCACATTTCTATTCCTTCCTTGGAGTTTTTAATCCTCCATTTTCTTAGCATACACCATAAGATGGGATATATCTGTGTTGTCATGAAGCATAGCCGAATGACCTTCTTTCCTCACCAAGGTAGAGACACCCATTACATACCTACTTTTCTCATCTCTTGGCTCCGCCACCATGGATGGAGCTTAATTGGACAATTCGGTAAACTTAAGAGAGTATTCTTCAACACACATACTTCGTTGGCGAAGGCTTATGAATTCCTCCACCTTGGCCTCCCTCATTTCATGGGGAAAGTACTTGTCAAGGAACACCTTTTTGAATACATCTCATTCTATAGGACCCGCTCTTTCCAGCCTATTTGCCTTCCATTGAGTGTGCCACACTTGGGCCACACCGTTAAATTGATACCCAACTAACTCAGCCTTCTCTCTATAGGTTACCCCCTTAGCCTCCAATATCTTATATACCTCCTCTAAAAATTCATGAGGGTCTTCACCCACTTTAGAACAAAAGAACTTTGGAGGGTTCATCATCGTGAAGTCTCTCAATGTTGCGGCACTAATTTTCATATTGGTGCTCCCATGAGCTCTAGCATCTCTAGTGACTTGAGTCATTAGAACACGGGTCAAGGTTTGAAGAGCCGATCTAATCTCAAAATTAGTCATAGTCCCTTTATCTTGAAGATATTGAGGGTCTTGAGGATCTTCAGGATCTTGGGGAGGAACTCCCTCATTAGAAACATCCCTTTCCACTATTCTTGCGGCCGCACTTATTGTAGTGATAGTCCTAAATGCACAAGAAAAGGTTAGGGAAGGACCACATAGAGATAAGACTTTAAGGTACGACTAAAGAGTAATCAAAGAAGTGAGAGTTCTTAAACATCTTTAGCCCCTTATTCATAAGTGTGGCGCGCTTCACACTCATGAACAATACTCTACTTGATGTGGTTCATGAGCCATCACCCTATATATTATCCTAACACCTTATGCTCTGATACCAAGTTTGTCACGACCCAAGGCTAACCCCTAGACACGACACATCATACTTGACCCCGAAGGCGTCTCATACAAAACTCTAGCATCATCATTATATAAGACATAGAAATAATGCAGAAAATATAAAACAATACAATCGAAGGCCAACTTCACTTTTCATAAAAGAAGGTAATAGGGAATCTAGACTGTCTCATTTACCATCTAAAACATAGGAATACAAAGTTCGGGTCTTAACCGCTTTTCATGACTAAAGTCTCCAAATATAGGAAATACAACATAGTTTAGAATATAGAAGGAAACTAGAAAATCGAATCAATAGCAACTTGTCCTCGAATCTTTAGGACTCACCAAGCTTAAGGAATAGACGACTCAAGCTTCACCTTGAAGAACTTAGCAAGTACCAACGGCCGGAAGCTACACTTATAGAGGGTAGAAATATGGGTTAGCACAATTAATTGTACTAAGTATGGATACCATGCACAAAAATCCTTAAACATGCATAAAAAGGACAGTTAGTTGAAATCATGCCTTTATCAAGTTTAAAAGACGTTATGCACATTTAGAGTAATCACCAAGTAAAACCACACTATAAACCACATTGGGGTACCATAGCCATGCATATATTACCTTAACAACATCCAAGCCAACACTCATAGACAAGTAAGATATCATGTTTATAGTTCATAATAAGAAATTCATTCTTAACACCAACTCATATCATTCATACATGGATTCATGTATATTCATGTCATAAGTTAACCACACCATGACCCCCTTCATAGGTCTACTTGTGCAAAGTACAAGTGAAGTCCGGTACCCCAACTCCTACTAAGCAAAGTATATTAAGAATTTATAGATATAGCTCATGTTCATGTTCATGTTCTTACATAATATACATTAACTCAGAAAGAATCATGTTATCAAGAACATACCATAATTACCGTCAAAGCTCACTTATGCAATGCATAAGTGCAGTCCTATACCCCCACTCATACTAAGTAAGACCCCTCAACTAATCATAGCATATGTCTCATGTTTGTGTTCTTAGTTTATGTCCTTGTTCATGTCATGTCATGTCATGGATCTTGTTATTATCATGTATGGAAGTTTAGCTTTAACCGATATAGACCATGTGAGCTACAATGAATTCGGTGTCATGAACTCACACCGAAAGGAGGTGTTCTACTTGCCTAAGGCAGAACTAACATGTTTAGCTTATAGGTTGATCCACTAGCTAAGAGACCTATGTTGGTACAACGTTATGGGATAGGGAGATTGCTACTAGAAACCCAGACTAACTGAGGTAAAAGGTTTCCATCTTTTTTTCCTATCCACTTGAGTCTAAGCCTAATTCCCCTTTTATAATCATGTTGAGTCTTCATTTTATGATCATGTTTGTGGAAGAATGCCTAGCACTCAACCATCATGGTATAATAGTAGGTCATGTATTCTTTAGGTGAGCATAGCCTTTCACCCTTAGAATCCTTGGTATGTGAGTAAGTCTCTCACATCATATTCACGAAAGTGTCCTTCTCAATCAACCTAACATTAATATCATAGTCATAGTTCTTTCAAGCATAGATAAGATTAAGGGTGTAGGGGAAGAAGGATCTTGCATCAATACTACAATTACACATTTACATGTAGGATCATTACTTAAGTAAATCACATACTCATAAACAATCAACATCAACTTATACAAACCCTAGCTAATCACCCTTCAAGCGATGAATCAACATCAACCCTAACATTATAGAATTACCACAATAGATAGAGAGATTTCATGTTTCAATCATCAATTAAATATAAACATTATCAATTACCAACTTCAATGGTCAATCAAGTCACATCTTAGTTCACAATTTAGGAAGAAAGGGAAACCATGGGTCCAAGTAAGATTTTCATCAAAAACTATCAACAATACAATAACTTCACCATAAAACATCGTAAATAACCATAATAGATCATAATTAAACATTAGAACTTGTTTTGGAAGAAGACCCATGTTTATAGTTCAACCCTAGATTTGAAAGTCTTAAAAATACACTTTGAAGGGACTTCTTAGTGGATAGCTACCCAAGAATGAAGAGCATCCATACCTTAGGTTGGAATCCTCATGAAATTGGAGAACAAAGACTTGTTCTTGAACCCCCTAGCTTGAGCTTTCACCTTGTTAATCAATGGAGTCTAGAGAGAGAATTTTGGGAGAGATGAGTTGGTTTCTTATTTTGGGATTGTGAGTTGTGAGGAGTTAACTTGATTTTAATGACTTAAAACTATTTATATAAGTCTAAAATAACTAAATATAATTGCCCTCACCCTTACTTAATTTATTAGGAATTAGTTGATATGATAGAGCCTTGGCCAATTTAAGACAGCTTCCTCAGACCCTCATCCACGAGACCCCATCTACGGGGCGTGGTATGGTCATTGTTTGGGTCTGAGACTGGTCTTTTAGACTTGGTCCAGGACCCATCCATGATCCCCAATCTACGGGGCGTGGTATGGTCCACGGACCGTGTTGTGCTCCTCGTGGATTGGGCCAGAGACTAGGGGACTCTTTGAGGGAACTAAGTCTGGAATCACGACTCCTATCTATAGAGCGTGAGTAAGACCATGCCTCATGGTCCCCTAGTTCGAGTCTCAAGCTGGTTTTGGACAGTTTTTGAGCAGCCTTTTGGCCCTCATCAAGGACCCTCCAAGGGTCCTTGGGGGTCCACGCCTTGACGTTTAGGGGCTAGCAACTTTTGTAATGACTTAGGGATGTTATTTTATGATTGTTATCTTGACGTTAACCCTTTTTAGGACTCTAGACCACATGTTAGGCTATAGCTTAGGTCATTAGGTTTCCGGGGTGTTAACACTTGTTTCATGTTTTGGAGTCAAGTGTGATTATGAGTTTACATGGTGTCCTTATGTCATGCATGTTCTTGATGAATTTATGTTTATATGAGAAAATGAGTTTTAATGATTTATGTTCCTCATGTTGATTTGCATTTAGTATGAGTTGTCTATGTTGTTCATGAGGTGAAATGTTGAACATGCCTAATTGTGGTTTTGAGTGTAATTGCATAATGTGCTTAATGAGGTTGTGATGAGCATGATTTTAGTTGGAGAAGGTAGTTCCTCCAATGATATAAGAGATGTTGAAGTTTTGGTGCATAACGAGTTTGTAGATGTAGTTCCTACTTTCTTGTGTGCTTGGAGTATGTTTGAGATGGAGTTGATGTTTCCTCCTAAGTTTTGTGCATTGTTTATGATGTTGCATGCATGATAGGCTGCTGATTTTGAGTTATTTACCCCTTAATGTGTTTATAGTGTCATTCAAGGATGAATATTTCTAAATGGGGGATAATGTAACGACCCGTAAAACAAAAAAGTCAAATTAGAGCCTAACTAGTGAGTGTATGACTTTATCATGAGGTTTGAGTGGATTTGATATTGTCTAGAGCTATGGTTGAGGGGTTCACGACTCACCAAGGACCACCCTAGGGGTCCTTGAGGAGGACCCTACGCCTAACCCACAAGGCCCCTTGAAACCAAAAAGTTGCCAAAATGACGGTGACCTACAGAAGGGGTCCATACCCCATGGATGGCCTCCGTAGGTCAAAAGCCCTAAATCAGAGCATCTGAACCAAACCATGGTTGGACAGTACGTCCCGTGGTCCCACCTACTGAAATGACCCAAAAAGTTCTCAAAAATGTGCTTCGGAAGTTACCGGAAACTTGTTTAGCTATATCAAAAAAATCCGTTTCATTTTTCAAAAATCCGACTTCATATTCTTGTTTAGGGGGTCAAATTGAGTGGGAAATGGGTCTAACCCAAATTTTAGAGCAACCGTATCAAAATCCGAAATTTCCAAGTGAAGCCTTTTTTGAGGGTCTACTTTGGAGGGTTATATCTCCTAGCGCACAAATAATTGGGTGGCTGATAACATATCCATGGAAAGCCCTTTGAGTTAGCTACCTAACGCACTTCGTTTCACCTCATTCGGAGTTCAGACGAAGAAGTTATGCCCATTTTCGTAAAATCTGTCCGGCAGGAAATGCAATTTCCAGTGAGCGTTTTTACTGTTCACCCGCCTCATTTTTTTTTCTAAGTGTTGGACCATTTTTCCAAAGGGCATATGTTATTTCCTATATACCATTAGTTCAATTCCCATCTCTAAAACATTTCCCAAAACACCTCTCCCATACTTAGACACATTTTCTCTCAGGTTCTCTCAAGAACCCTAATCCAAAACTTTCTCAAGATTGAAGAGACTCTTGCTCCAAGTTCCAAGCTTTCATTGAAGATACTCTCAGGACCTTCATAAGAACTCAAGGTATGTGGTGTTGAACTCATGGGTCCTTCCACCCATAGTGCCTAGACTCTATTCTACTCACTAATTCATGGTTTAAGTTAAGATTCATAAGTTAGTCTTGTTCTTTGTAATAATTTCCTGCACATTGAATTTTAAATATGAAAAGTGATTGTTTTGAGCATGTTGTGACTCTAGAACTTGAATCTAAATTTGGAATGGATGTGGAGATTTTCATGTGGTATTGTGGGTGTTAAAAGGTGTTGTTGTAGGTTGTTCACTGGTTTGGCTGCATAATTACTACCCTATTTTCCATGCTCTTTGATTCCATTACATGCCTTCAAGGTGTTTGACAAAATGTCCAACTATGGAGAATTGATGAATCGATGCTTTAAAGCTTGAGTTATGAGATGTATGGCAATCCAGAGATGTGTTGATGACAAACTAAGTTTGTGTATATGTTCATTCCATACGTGAGATTGCATTAGAGCCTAATGGGAATTTCCTATATAAAGTGTTGCATGACCATGCCCGGTCCGGGGGAAAAGAACCGAACAACCATGTGAGAGGTTTATATCTCACCACCTAGGATGCTTAGGGTGTGACCAACATCAACCATGTGAGAGGTTTATATCTCACCGCCTAGGATGCTTGGGGTGTGACCAACATCAACCATGTGAGGGGTTTATACCTTGCCACCAGGGTGTCCGGGTGTGAACGGCATCCCCCATCCTAAGTTGGGGTTATAGATTGGTTGGATCATGCATACACATATGATATCTACTATTAGTATAGATTTACTTAAACATGTTTTGACTTCACTTTGATCATGCATCCTTATATTGTTATTCATAATGCCTATGAAACTATTTCTTGTATTTCGATTGTGTCCTTGTCTATTGTTGTGTTGCACCCCGCATACTTAGTACATTCCAAGTACTAACACATATTTTGCCTACATGATGTCACCATGTAGGGACCGGAGCTACTCTTGATCCTTCTCTCCATTCACGTGGCTAGTACGGTGCTTATCCGAGTTTGTTGGTGAGTTCTCAATGATTCGAGGGCTATGTTATGTTTCCTACTCCTATGTTTTGAGAATTTAGCTTGCAATTGTATTTTGACTATGAGGGGAGCCGGTAGTATGTCATGGCCCCCGTCCTATCTATGTATGTAGAGGTGTGCGTTGGACAAGAATTTTGTAAATGAGCTTGACTCTTGTTCTATGATGTTATTTTGAAATGGTTTGCCCTTAGTCCCTATTTCCCGTTAATTAATGTTGAATGTGCTTCCGTGATCGATGAAGTGTGATGACAAGTTTGAGAGGCTTGTTTGGGGTTCCTTCGGCTTGCTCATTCGCCATGTCACGTCTAGGCCCTAGGCTTGGGTCGTGACAAGCTTGGTATCAGAGCACTAGGTTGTTAAATCCATGGAGTCCAACACACCGCGTTGAGTAGAGTTCTAATCATGGTTGTGAAGCGCGCCACGACTATGAATGGGAGGCTACAAAACGTTTTAGGAAAGGTTTCCCTTCTTCATGTTCTATGTCGTGCTTAGAGTGCGATAAGGTGATTCCTCCCTAACGCTTGTTCTTTGGATTGCTAGATTATCATGCCAAATATGAGGGGAAGACGGGCCCGATCACGGGAAGAGCCACCCACCAATGGTGAGCTCTGTGATGCACTCACCATGCTTGCACAAGTGGTAGCTAACCAAGTGCAACAAGGAGCCCAAGCTCCTCGAACTACCACCCCGGGGGAAAGGGTGAGAGATTTCATGAGGATGAACCCTCCGGTCTTCCATGGTTCAAAGGTGGATGAGGACCCGCAAGAATTCATCGATGAGGTATGAAAAATCTTAACCATTATGGATGTTGGTGCTTGTGAGAAGGCGGAATTGGCGACCTACCAACTTAAGGGGGTTGCTCAAATTTGGTTTGATCAATGGAAAGGTGAGAAAGGTAATGGCTATGTGGTGTTGTGGGAGGTTTTAAACTTGCTTTCCTTAATAGGTTCTTCCCTCTTGAGCTTAGGGAGGCAAAGTTGGTGGAGTTCATGAACTTGAAGCAAGGAGCTATGAGTGTGAGGGAGTATGCCCTCAAATTTGTCCAACTCTCCAAGTATGCACCTCACTTGGTGGCCGACTCCAGGTTGAGGATGAACAAATTTGTGATGGGTGTATCCGACTTGGTTAGTGAGGAGTGTTGGTCCGCTATGCTCATTGGAGTTATGGATTTGTCTCGGTTGATGACTTATGCCGAGCAAATGGAGGAGGAGAAATTGAGGAAGAGAAGGGGGCACGAGGCCAAGAGGGCCCGATTGGAGAATAGGTTCCCTAAGGGTGCTAGATTTCATCAAGGCCGAGGAAACCCTCATGTCAATCGGGGATTTGCTATCAATGTTCCTGTCACGACCCAAGCCTAGGGCCTAGACGTGACCGGCGAATGGGGAACCCGAAGGAACCCCAAACAAGCCTCATAGCGTATCATTACACATCCTTGGTCGCGGAAGCAATTAAAATGACCATAAGCGATAAGCATAATCAAGGGGGAAATCGGGACTAAGGGAGCAAGAAAAAGAAGAAGAAATGATACATAAATACCATAGATGAGTCAAGTTCAAGCATAATACACAACTTGTCCAACACCACCTCTAAACATGAGTACTAAGCCGGGGCCAAGACAAACTACCGGGCTCACCCTCATAGTCAATACATAACAAAAAAAAGAAAAGTCTTATACATAGCAAAATATCATAAGCAACGTCCCCGGAATGGAGGACTCACCAATAACCTCGATAGAAAATCGTATTAGCCACGCGGAGGAGGATGGTCAAGCGGTGCTCCGGTCCCTACATGGTGACATCATGTAGGCATAGAGTATGCATTAGTATGTTTGAATGTACTTAGTATATGGGATGCAATGCAATGCTACAATAGATGGACATCATAGGAAAAATGCATAATCATACCCGATAGATAGCACATTAATGAAATGATATATATAATGACGCTTACATAAAAATCATATTTAGTGGGACGTAGTACATGTGTGGCGAGTGACCATCAATATAGTATTTCCAAGGCCTACCACCCCCTTGGAGAGGCGAAAGAGGTACAAACCCCTCAATGTGGTTACCCGGGCCTACCACCCCCCGAGCTAGGGACCAAGGTACAAACCCCTCGATATGGTTATACGGGCCTACTATCCCCCGTACTAGGCAACCAAGGTACCAACCCCTCGATACGGTTATATGGGCCTACTACCCCCCGTACTAGGCTTGGTCGACTCACAACACTATATAGAGAAATCATATACATGTATCCCTTTCATCATCATATCAATAATTATATAATCATCCGACTCCTAGAATGTACATTGGACCTTCCATTTCCTAAGAATTCTATAAATGGCATTTTATCAAACACATGGTGGGCTATTGTTCATGTAGATAAAATTATGTCTTTCAAGAGTACTAAGTCCAACCGATTCCGAAATACATATAAATCAGCCCACAAACAACATACATATATATATCAACCTTCATAATTTGATCATGGAAGCATGAAAACCATAAACATCACATAATAATTCCATTTCATGATAATATGCAAAAATAGACCATAATAGAATGTGTAGTAGTAATTCCATAATTCAAGAGTTCATAAATGATCATAAGGACCCATAAACTTGAAGTAGTAATAGAGGATAAATGGTTGGACTTGTGGAAAGGAAGGTTTCCACAATCAATCCACATACCTCAACTTTGGAGAATCCTTGATGAAGATTGGAATGGAGAATTGAAGCTTGAGATTGAGTCTTGAATCCGGAATTAGAACTTGAGATCTTTGAATTTGGTTGAAGATCTTGGTGGAATTTTGGAGAGGGCTTATAGAGTGTTTTTGAGTGTTTTGGAGCTAGAAAAATTTATAACTAAGTATGGGACATATTCTCTTTTTATAAAAGAAAAACGTCTCCATCCGCTACAGTAACTTTGCTCACTGGAATTTGCAATTCTGCCGAGACAGTTTTACGAAAATGGTCATAACTCGCTCATCCTAACTCGGAATGAGGTGAAACTAGGTGCGTTGGAAAGCTAAATCAAAGGGCTTTAATTTAATAGGTGGTGGCCCTTCCAGTTCCTTGTCTGCTAAGAGATATGCCCCTTTAAAGTTGACCCTGAAAATCGCATTTTTTGCTATTTTCGAATTATGATACGATTGTTCTAAAATTTGGGTTAGACCCATTTCCTACTCAATTTGACCCCCTGAATAAGAATATGAAGTCGAATTTCCGAAATCATGCACGGATTTTGAGATATATGAAAATTACAATTATAGGTGTTTCCGAAGCACATTTTTGGGCATTTTGGGGTCGTTTCAGTTCCTAGACCTCGAGGGGGAGGTTAAGTGGGTTCTATGGATGTATGCCCTAAGTGTGGGAGGAAGCATGGTGGTCCCTGCATGAAGGGTTCGGGTGCTTGCTTTGAATGTGGAGAAGTGGGTCATAAGAGGTTTGAGTGTCCCAAGATCCGCAACAAGGTCCGAAGTACTAACACTACTCTTTTGGGTAGAGGTGCTTCTCAAAGTGGTGCCCCAAGGAACAATCGATTTTATGCTTTGCATGGTAGACAAGGTGTTAATGAGACTCCGGATGTGGTGACCGGTATGTTGCAAATCTTTGATCTTGATGTTTATACCTTGATTGATCCGAGTGCCACCCTTTCCTTTGTTACCCCCTTAGTTGCTAGAAAATTTCATGTCGAGTCGGAATTGTTGCATGAGTCATATGAAGTATCTACTCTCATTGGTGTCTCTATTGTTGCTAGAAAAGTGTATAGAAATTGTCTGGTTTGCATATTAAATAAGTTGTTGCCTTGTGATCTTGTTGAGTTGAACATGGTGGATTTTGATGTTATTCTTGGAATGGATTGGTTGCATGCATATTATGCTTCTATTGATTGTAGGACTCGTAAAGTCAATTTCCGATTTCTTAATGAACCCGTCCTTGAGTGGGAGAGCCGGGATGTTGTGGTGAAGGGGAAATTCATTTCTTGCATTAAAGCCCATAGGTTGATTTCCAAAGGGTGCTTGTACCATATTGTGAGAGTCAATGATGAGGAGTCTAAAGTCCCTCATATTGAGTCTATTCCTGTTGTTAATGAGTTTCTAGATGTCTTCACAAGAGACCTTCCCGGTGTCCCTCCCGAAAGGGAGATAGATCTTGGTATAAACCTCCTTCCCGATACTCAACCTATTTCTATCCCCCCTTACCGTATGGCCCCGGCGGAGTTGAAAGAGTTGAAAGAGCAATTAAAAGATTTGTTAGAGAAGGGGTTTATTAGACCTAGTCATTCTCCCTGGGTGCTCCGGTTTTTTTTGTGAAGAAGAAAGATGGGTCTCTTAGAATGTGTATTGATTATCGACAACTTAATAGTGTCACCGTCAAGAATAGGTATCCTCTTCCAAGGATTGACGATTTATTTGACCAATTGCATGGGGCTAGTCACTTCTCTAAGATTGATCTTCGGTCAGGGTATCATCAAGTGAAGGTGAGAGAGTGTGATATTCTCAAGACGGCCTTTCGTACTAGGTATGGGCACTATGAGTTTGTGGTGATGTCTTTCGGGTTGACTAATGCTCCGGCTCTCTTTATGGATTTGATGAATAGGGTTTTCAAACCCTACCTTAATTCTTTTGTGGTGGTGTTTATAGATGACATCTTGATCTATTCTCGGGGTGAGGAAGAGCACAAGGGTCACTTGAGGGTTGTACTACAAAGATTGAGGGAAGAGAAGTTGTACGCTAAATATGAAAAGTGTGAGTTTTGGTTGAAGGAAGTTGCTTTCCTAGGCCATGTGGTGTCGGGGGATGGTATTAAGGTGGATCCTAAGAAGACCGATGTTATTAGGAATTGGCCTAGACCTTTGACCCCGTCGGATATAAGGAGTTTCTTGGGTTTAGCGGGTTATTATAGGAGATTTGTGGAAGGGTTTTCTTCTCTTGCTTCTCCTATGACTAAGTTGACTCAAAAGAAGGCTAAATTTGTGTGGTCGGATGAGTGTGAGGAAAGCTTCCAAACTTTGAAAGAAAGGCTTGTGTCCGCTCCTATTTTGGCACTTCCGGATGGGTTAGAAGGTTTTGTTGTTTATTGTGATGCTTCCCGCATTGGTTTGGGTTGTGTGTTGATGCAAAGTGGTAAGGTTATAGCCTATGCTTCTAGGCAACTTAAGGTTCATGAAAAAAATTACCCAACCCATGATCTTGAATTGGCCGCCGTGGTTTTTGCTTTAAAGATTTGGCGTCATTATTTGTATGGGGTGCATGTTGATATCTTCACCGACCATAAGAATCTCCAATATGTGTTCATGCAAAAAGATCTTAACTTGAGACAAAGGAGGTGGTTAGAATTCCTTAAGGATTATGATATGAGTGTTCACTATCATGCGGAGAAAGCTAATGTGGTGGCGGATGCATTGAGTTTTCGTGTCCATGGGTAGCTTGGCTCATGTGGAGGAAGGTAGTAAAAAGTTGGCTAAGGAGGTCCATCGGTTGGCCAAATTGGGAGTTAGGTTAGAAGGGGTGGATAGTGGAGGAGTAATTGTTGTGGATGGTTCAAGGTCTTCCTTGGTTGACGAGGTGATAGTCAAGCAAGATCTTGATCCTTCTTTGGTATAATTAAAGGCTTCGGTGAGTAGTGGTAAGGTGGAGGTTTTCTCCCAAAGGGGAGATGGTGCCCTTAGGTACCAAGGTAGATTATGTGTTCCTTGTGTGGATGGTGTGAGGGAAAGAATCCTTGATGAGGCTCATAATTCTTTTTATTCTATTCATCCGGGGTCAACAAAGATGTATAGAGACTTGAGGGATGTGTATTGGTGGGGCGGTATGAAGAAGGACATTGCAAAATTTGTTTCGGGTTGCCATAGTTGTCAACAAGTCAAGGCCGAACATCAAAGGCCGGGTGGCCTAACTCAAGACATTGAGATACCTACTTGGAAGTGGGAAGAAATAAACATGGATTTTGTAGTGGACTTACCCAAGGCTAGAATAGGCTTTGATTCGGTTTGGGTGGTGGTTGATCGGATGACAAAGTCGGCTCATTTTCTACCGGTTAAAACTACTTACGGGGCTGAAGAGTATGCCAAGTTGTACATTCATGAATTGGTAAGGTTGCATGGGATTCCTTTGTCTATCATCTCAGATCGTGGTGCCCAATTCACTTCTCACTTTTGGAAGTCATTCCAAAGGGGTCTTTGTACAAAGGTAAAGCTTAGCACGGCCTTCCACCCTCAAACGGATGGCCAAGCCGAAAGAACAATTCAAACCTTGGAGGATATGCTTAGAGCTTGTGTGTTGGAGTTGAAAGGTAGTTGGGATGATCATCTTCCTTTGATTGAATTTGCATACAACAATAGTTATCATTCTAGTAATGGTATGGCTCCTTTTGAGGTACTTTATGGTAGACGGTGTAGGTCACCAGTTGGGTGGTTTGAAGTTGGAGAGGTGGCCTTGTTGGGTCCGGATCTGGTCATGGATGCTCTTGAGAAGGTAAGGATGATTAGGGAGAGGTTGAAAACAGCCCAAAGTCATCAAAAGTCTTATGCCGATGTGAGGAGACGGGATCTTGAATTCAAAGTGGGTGATTGGGTTTATTTGAAGGTTTCTCCAATGAAAGGTGTGGTTCATTTTGGTAAGAAGGGGAAATTAAGTCCTAGGTATGTCGGTCCTTATGAGATAATAAGAAGGGTTGGTAAAGTAGCCTATGAGTTGGGATTGCCCAAGGAGATGGAATTAGTTCATCTGGTATTCCATGTATCGATGTTGAGGAAATGTGTTGGTGATCCTAACGCTATTGTACCTCTTGAGGTTGTGGGTGTTGTAGAAGATAATTTGACATATGAAGAAGTCCCGATTCAGATCTTAGATAGACAAGTTAAAAGGTTGAGGAACAAAGAAGTGGCGTCCGTTAAGGTGCTTTGGAGAAATCAACAAGTGGAGAGTGCTACTTGGGAGGCCAAAGCGGACATGCAAAGACGTTATCCTTATCTATTCAACTCCACTAAAGCCTAAGGTATTAAATCAAGTCCTTTGTACTCCATTGAGTCTTACATTTCAGCTCCTGAATCATTAATGTGCATATATGTTTAAATTAATGAGTTATGGATGCTTTACACTAAGTTTTGAAACCTTGAAGTGATGTTTAAATGAAATTTTTGCATTCATGTTGGGGCCGATATGTTCTTACTAAGTCTTGCCTTGTACGTCTATTCCACATTCGGGGACGAATATTCCCTAGGGGGAGATAATGAAATGACCCAAAAAGTTCTCAAAAATGTGCTACGGAAGTTACCGGAAACTTGTTTAGCTATATAAAAAAAAAATCTGTTTCGTTTTTCAAAAATCCGACTTCATATTCTTGTTTAGGGGGTCCAATTGGATAGGGAATGGGTCTAACCCAAATTTTAGAGCAACTGTATCAAAATCCAAAATTTCCAAGTGAAGCCTTTTTCGAGGGTCTACTTTGGAGGGTCATATCTCCTAGCACACAAATAATTGGGTGGGAGATAACATATCCATGGAAAGCCCTTTGAGTTAGCTACCTAACGCACTTCGTTTCACCTCATTCGGAGTTCGGACGAAGAAGTTATGCCCATTTTCGTAAAATCTGTCCGGCATGAAATGCAATTTCCAGTGAGCGTTTTTACTGTTCACCCGCCTCGTTTTTTTTTCTAAATGTTGGACCATTTTTCCAAAGGGCATATGTTATTTCCTATATACCATTAGTTCAATTCCCATCTCTAAAACATTTCTCAAAACACCTCTCCCATACTTAGACACATTTTCTCTCAAGTTCTCTCAAGAACCCTAATCCAAAACCTTTCTCAAGATTGAAGAGACTCTTGCTCCAAGTTTCAAGCTTCCATTGAAGAAACTCTCAGGACCTTCATAAGAACTCAAGGTATGTGGTGTTGAACTCATGGGTCCTTCCACCCATAGTGCCTAGACTCTATTCTACTCACTAATTCATGGTTTAAGTTAAGATTCATAAATTAGTCTAGTTCTTTGTAATAATTTTCTGCACATTGTGCTTTAAACATGAAAAGTGATTGTTTTGAGCATGTTGTGACTCTAGAACTTGAATCTAAATTTGGAATGGATGTGGAGATTTTCATGTGGTATTGTGGGTGTTAAAAGGTGTTGTTGTAGGTTGTTCACTGGTTTGGCTGCATAATTACTACCCTATTTTCCATGCTCTTTGATTCCATTACATGCCATCAAGGTGTTTGACAAAATGTCCAACTATGGAGAATTGATGAATCGATGCTTTAAAGCTTGAGTTATGAGATGTATGGCAATCCAAAGATGTGTTGATGACAAACTAAGTTTGTGTATATGTTCATTCCATACGTGAGATTACATTAGAGCCTAATGGGAATTTCCTATATAAAGTGTTGCATGACCATGCCCGGTCCGGGGGAAAAGAACCGAACAACCATGTGAGAGGTTTATATCTCACCACCTAGGATGCTTGGGGTGTGACCAACATCAACCATGTGAGAGGTTTATATGTCACCACCTAGGATGCTTGGGGTGTGACCAACATCAACCATGTGAGGGGTTTATACCTTGCCACCAGGGTGTCCGCGTGTGAACGGCATCCCCCATCCTAAGTTGGGGTTATAGATTGGTTGGATCATGCATACAAATATGATATCTACTATTAGTATGGATTTACTTGAACATGTTTTGACTTCACTTTGATCATGCATCCTCATATTGTTATTCATAATGCCTATGAAACTATTTCTTGTATTTCGATTGTGTCCTTGTCTATTGTTGTGTTGCACCCCGCATACTTAGTACATTCCAAGTACTAACGCATATTTTGCCTACATGATGTCACCATGTAGGGACCGGAGCTACTCTTGATCCTTCTCTCCATTCACATGGCTAGTATGGTGCTTATCCGAGTTGTTGGTGAGTCCTCAATGATTCGAGGGCTATGTTATGTTTCCTACTCCTATGTTTTGAGACTTTAGCTTATAATTGTATTTTGACTATGAGGGGAGCCGGTAGTATGTCATGGCCCCCGTCCTATCTATGTATGTAGAGGTGTGCGTTGGACAAGAATTTTGTAAATGAGCTTGACTCTTGTTCTATGATGTTATTTTGAAATGGTTTGCCCTTAGTCCCTATTTCCCGTTAATTAATGTTGAATGTGCTTCCGCGACCGATGAAGTGTGATGACAAGTTTGTGAGGCTTGTTTGGGGTTCCTTCGGCTTCCTCATTCGCCATGTCACGTCTAGGCTAGGGCTTGTGTCGTGACACCTACGGAGCGTAGGTGGGTGGTTCGTAGATGGAACCTGCAATCTACAAATTTTGGATCGGCCAAGTGAGAGGTAATTGTTTGGTAATTAGCTAATTAGTTTTGTTAAGTGTTTGGAAGGTTATTTTAGGTTAATTAATGTATTTTAAGAGTATTAAAAGTATTAAACTCTATTTTTAGACTTCATTATTTCAAAACCCCAAATCAAAACCTCCCCTCGCCTCCAAAAGTCTCTCTCTAGAAACCTCCATTGGAGGTGAAGACTTCAAGCTCTCAAGGTCAAATCTTCAAGGTTTTCAAAGGATTTTCAAGGGAATTTCCTGGGGAATCTATAGCAAGGATGATAGTCTTGATCCTTGTCTAACCTTTCAATAAATGAGCCAATTCAAAAGTGATTTGAAGTTATGAAAAATCTAGGGTTTCACGCAATCTCATGGGTTCTTTCATCAAACGTTTTCAAATAGTTTCTAATGACAAATTATGATTGTATTGGTGTTTAATTGATGATTTATGATGAAAATACTCTATGAACCCATGGATTCTCTCAATTCCAAAATTGTGCCTTTATGAAGTGGGTTTGTTGATCATGAATGAATGTTGATGGATTATGCCTAGATTGATTTAAATTGTTGAATTATTGATGTTGATGTTGAATTAAGTGATTGAATCATGTCAATTTCATATTCTATTACAGTAGTTAGGATTTATGGGTTGATGTTGGTTCATGGCCTTGAAAGGGGAAGTTATGATCAGATTTCACATTGAAATAGAATTGTGCTTGAACTATTGATCCACTTGAAAGGTGGAGGTATTTAATTAATATGTATGATTACGAAATGAAGTATATGTGTGTGATTACTATGGATGTATTATGATCATGTTTAGAAGGCAATTATATGAATGATGATGATTATGTGAAAGTTTATTCTCACATGTGCACACACACTCATGAATGAGTAATGAATGAAGTTCTATGATTATGTTTAATGATGCAGTACTTATTAAAAGGCTATTCTCAATTGCACTCTAATGAATGATAATGACTTGTTGTCAAAACTCTTTCTCACAATAAGGGGATTAATAGGTAAAAGGCTATTCTCATCTTTGAATCTATGAGCTTTCCAATGAATGAATGTTGTGTTTGATAAGGATGCCCATACGTTCGTTGAGGAGGGGCATATAGTAGCAACCTCGTATCCTATAATAATGAACGAATGTAATGAATGTCAAATACTCCATAGGGGAATAATGCTAAGCACCGCGTTGATATGTAAACAGATGGGTGCTCATACGTGAGTTGAGGCGGGGAACTTAGTAGCAATCTCTTGAGATTGATACTCATACGTTAGTTGAGGCGGGGTATCTAGTAGAAATCTCCCTATCCCATAAACTATGTGCCCATATAGGTCTAGATAAAGGATCCACCTAAGCTAAAAACAATGGTCCCACCTTAGGCAAGTAGGAATGCCTTTATCCGGTGAGGGTGATACCGGGATTCCATGAATTACTCACATGGTCTATGTCGGTTAAGTCTTACCCCCACAATAATGTTAATGAACTATGGATTCTTAAGAATGCACTACTTAGTGTGGGTGGTGGTATGGGACGCCATCTATGGATTGCACAAGTAGGCTTTGAGAGGGGTCATGGTGTGTTCCTTTATAATGTTTAATGAATGAATGGTCTCTTATGATGATGTTAATGAGAATGTTCGCTTAATGTCTAATGAATAAAGGTATTCTTAATGAAGCTAATGAAGAATGGGTGACTTAAATGCTTATATGTTTAATGTGAGGATGCATGCTATACTTGGATTGTATTATGAGTTACTTCCTTGTAATGACTTGTTAAGTATGAATGTGCCTTTTCAATGGTGACTTCAAAGGAGTACTTAGTGTAAGTAGTAGTATGGGATGTTACTTGCACATTGCACAAATAAAACATAGAGTTGCCTTAGGTGATGGTCCTTAATGAGATTATATGACTTATGTAATGTTGGTGTCTCTTATGAATGAATATGGTGTAAGGATGGTAAGGTTGAATGGTAAGTTCACTTTTTGTGACCTTAATGTGGTACTTTAGTGTGGATGGTGGTATGGGACGATATCCATACATTGCACAAAGTATAGCTTCAAGGTTACTTGAGGTGAACGCGTAATGTGAAGGTAATGGTTTATATGTTGATTATGTTTTATTGTGAAGACGTGACTTATATGTTGGTTGTGATTGTACAATATGCCTACGATGTGTACATTTATGAAGTTTTCTCAAATTGGAATACATAATTACTTTCAAACCAAAATATCCTTTTTAAGCATGTTTTTGCATGGCTATCATACTTAGTACTTAATTGTGCTAAACCATAGTTTCTTTACTTTTATGAAGTGTAGGGATTGGCACTCAATTTCATCATCCCTAGTTGAAGCTTGGATTAGAGTTCTTCCAAGACATCTTTTGGTATGTCTCATAGATCGAGGACAAGGACTTTTAGTGTTTCTATTTCTTTTCTTGTAATAGACTATTTTAGCTTTTGATTGTAAAGGGCTGTGTCCCTACTCTTGTTCAAAGTTTTGTCTAAGATGGCCATCTGAGACTTTACTGTTCCACTGCTCTACAATTTAGTTTTCAATTGTTGGTTTTATAAAAGAAATGTTTTATTTCTACACAATTTTCAAGTATCTTATGGTATGAATGCTATGAGGCTTGTATAATACCCCTTCGGGGTCGAGTATGCCGTGTCACATCTGGGGTCTAGACTCGAGTCGTGACAGGGGTCCTCCTCAAGAACCCTTGGGTGGTACTTGGGGATTCGTACACGGATGTTTAACCCCTAAAACCCCTATTCCAAGTAAGAGAACCATTTTTACAAGTTTTAACCCTCATACAACACTCCAAAACTCTTACCAAAGGCACTAGAACTCACTAGTTCAACTCACTAAATTACATGGTGTTACATATCCCCCACTTGGGAACATTCATCCTCGAATGACAATTTAAACACTTCTTAAAGTCTAAAATCTAAATTAGCATCCTATTATCCATGAACTACATCTAATGTACACAATTAAGGAAGAACTTCAATTCCACAAACTAGGCATGCTCATAATCAAGTCATGAAGTCTACGTGCAATTCTATTCAAAGCACTACCTCATGAGAAGAACAATGCATATAAATCATTTCTAACAAGACCTAAGCACTTTCATGAACATGCACATAAGGAAATCATCGCAACATATAAAGCACATGATAACCCCACTAGATAGGCACACTATCCCGCACTTGGGAGTAAGCCTACACAAACTTTTCTAAACATCATTCATACTTAAAACAACTTTGAAGTACAACATAACAAGTCACAAAAGTTAGGAAATCCAGAAATTTTACTAAAGCATGAAATACATACCGGAAGGGACATGAGGAAATCACTCTTGATCTTCTCTAGATTGGAGAGCATACACCATATCCTTCTTTTGAGGCTCCACATCCCCACTACTAGAGGCAACTTGCTTACCTTTTCTTCTTGTAACCCTAGCCTTAGGGAAATCTTTCATCATGTGGCCACTCTTACCACAACTAAAGCAACCCACTCTACCAGCCAAACACCTACCCTCATACCTCTTACCACACCTAGCACAAGAGGGCCATATAGGCTCATTACCCATACCTGGTGGCCTACGGGTAGACACCCTCTCATCCTTATGCTTACGAGCATTAGAAAAGCCTTGTCTTGAAAACTTTTGTTGATCCTAGAACGACCATGTCTATTGGACCCATCATTAGAAAAGTCCCAATCCTAGGTTCTAGCTCTTTTCACCTCCCTTTTTATTTTCTTAAGCTTCTGCTCTTAAATCTGTTGAGCGTGGACCATGAGGTGGGAAATATTCATACTAGGGATAAGCACTGTCGAACGACACTCATTAACTACTAATTCAGACACTCTCATCACAAACTTATTCATCTTGGCCCTTGAATCCCCCACAACGGTTGGAGCTTATTTGGATAGTTGGGTGAACATAAGGGAATACTCCTTCACACTCATACCCCCTTGTTTAAGATTTATGAATTCTTGCATTTTTAGCTTCCTCAACTCTAAGGGAAAGAACCTATCAAGAAATTCCTCTTTGAACTCTTTCCACTCTATTGGGCCCTCTCCTATAGGTCTATTATCTTTCCATTGCCCATGCCAAATTTGTGCTACATCTCTCAATTGGTAAGAGGCTAGATCCACTTTTTCTACCGAAGTCAAGCCCATGATGACAAGTACCTTATACACCTCATCTACAAAACTTTGAGGGTCTTCCTCCACTTTGGAGCCATAGAACTCCGGAGGGTACATCCTCAAAAACTCTCTCACCCAAGAAGAAGCCATTCCACTTATTGGGTTTGTCGGAGCCACCACCTCTCTATTGGCTTGCGCCGTTAAGGCTGGAGCCAATAATTGCATAGAAGCCCTGAATTCCGCAAGAGTGGCATTCCCAATTGGAGCTTGAGGAGGATCTTGTGGAGTGACTTGGTTTGGAACATTAAGAGGAACCTCTTTCTCTCCAACACCTTTCTCAACTCTCCTAGCATTAGCCGTAGTATTTTCCATAACCTGAAAAATCATAGGGAAACACTAGAAGAAGGACCTGCTACAGCTCAACTTCTATGGCACAACTAAGAGAATGAAGAACTGAGACTTTTCCTAAGCATCCACTTGCCTCCTATTCATAAGCGTGGCGTACTTCACATTTATGAACAATATTCTACTAAACCTGGTTTGAGACAATCCTAGAACTATTCTAAAAAGTGTGCTCTGATACCAAGTTTGACACGACCCAGGAGTACCCTCTAGACGTAACACGACGTACTCAACCCCGAAGGGGTCTAACACAAGCCATTAGCATCAAAACATAGGTAATATAAAAATATGGGAAATTTAAAACATCTTTAAGAGCATACAATGGAAAACATTTTCATAAGAAAGCAGAAGTCTTTACTAACATTTGTCTCTAATCATCTATTTAAACTCATTAATAAAAGTCTTTGGGACGCAGCCCATACAAAGTCTAAAAACATAAAGAAATAACATGGGTTTGTCCTAGAAGCTATGAGGACTCAACAATTCTTCAACTCTTTTTGATCCTTGGAAACCTAGCCTTCAAAGCAACTCAATCTCCTCAACCCTACATTTGATTAGAATCTACGCAATATGCATTAATACAACATAAACCAAGTATGAAAGCTAGCACAACATCATAAGGGAATCTGAAATGGTTAGTCAACATAATAAATAAGTAAAACAAATAATAATATAGCCATAGCATAATCATCACGGTAATTTCATGGTCTTTAACATAAACTTCGTATAAATATAAGTCAATATAAGACATAGTTAATGAGCATAGGAGACAAAGTATATTCATATAAGCATAATTGACTCTTAGTCATCATTACCATAATACCATAATACCACCATTCTCATGTAACATCAAAAGTATACAAGTGCAAGGCAAGAATAACATCCCATAATACCGCTCGAGCCAACTATCCCTTTTTGGTCATTCTAATCATAGTCCATGTGCATGGTTAAGTCCTAAGTCTTTCTACCATAACGGCACCACACTTCCAAATAACCTCAAGACACACTTGTGCAATGCATGAAAGGAATCTCATACCACCCTTCACACTAAGCATAGCCTTGAAGTCATCTTAGTCATATATACCCTCCTTTTGGTGTTACTATTAGCTTACTTCATATAGACAAGGGAACTACCACCTCAGTCAATCATATCTTTGTAGGCAACTATAGTAACAACGCAAGCTAAGTCATACTACATAAGGGAACCCTTCACAACTAGCCTCAAGTCATACTTGTTCCATGTATGGATAGCATCCCATACTACTACCCACACTAAGTACTTCTTTAGACTACCATGAATGTTCACTAGTTGGGGTCTAGTCCCTCTATTCATATAATGGACTTCTCTATTTAGTACTAGGCAAGTCATAACCCATGAATGAACTCTATTTCTTAATTCAAGGCAACCAAGGAATAACCCCCTATAGGATAGACCGTGCTATCATCTTACTAACATAACTAGGTTAAGCTACGCTAACTACCTTGGAAGACACACTAACATGAAAGTCCAAGCTACTCTAGGAAAGATACAAGTGTCCTATTCTAGCTACCATGAAATAGTCCTAAACCAAATAAGTTATGCTACCCATACAAGTGTACTAGAATGCAAATGCAATTTATCCATAGGGGAGTATGATTCTCAACCCTAAGCTACACTTATAAGAGTATGATTCCTCAATCCCAAGCTACGATGACTAACCTTACTCAAGCTATCTTTGACATTCACCTTACAATGCAGGTCAAGCTACCCTTAGAAGAGTATGGATCCTTAATCCTAAGCTACCCTTAGGAGAGTATAAGTCCTTAATCCTAAATCTACCATGAAATGGTCTTGGACAAACCAAGCCAAGCTACCATAAAGGCATCCTTACAGTGCTAGTTCAAGTTACCCATAGGAGAGTATCAATCCTCATTCCTAGGCTACCATGACTACTACTAACTCATTCTACCATGACATGCATTCTAAAATGCTAAGTGAAACTATCCCTTAGGAGAGTATATATCCTCCATCCCAAGCTATCAACCTTGGTCTTATCCTACTAAGCCAAGCTATACATGAAGGAAACATATGGCTCAATTTCAAGCTATTCTAGACTAACATGATTTGATTCATTTTATGTTATTAAGTCAACCTAGAATCCTTCTATGTGAGAGAACTTGAATCCCCTAGCATATTCCTGTCTAGGTGTATAAGAGAAAGAGAATACACAACAAGATCACATCATATTGCTTTTACCCCAAAGCCCTAACAATGATGGCTAAAAGCCCTACTTTCAATATTAACTTCATTCTATCATGATCCATGTCTAAATTACAAGCTATTCAATCACATTCTTTACTACTAAGTGATTCTAGTCATAATTGATTCATAAATGTTCAATTCCAACTTTACAAGTCAAGATCCTTCCTATTCATTCAAGTCTAGTTCAATTCATGATTAGATGATCCTAACTATGATCAATTAGCCTATAAGACATTTATTTAGGAAGATCACCTTCAACTTTGCCTCTAATGGCATAAACCCACAAAAATCACATTCATCAATTTAGATTAGGATTTACGATAAAAATCACATGAATTCGTCATAATATCACTAAAAAAATCTTTAAAAAATCATAATTAGGTAGTATCCACTAGATTGGAATCATACCCAAGCCCTACCCACAATGCAAACACAACCTTAGCTAGAATTGGGTTTTTTATTTCACTAGTGGGGAAACTATAGGGGCTCTGTGGGTGGAAGAACCCATAGATGATTAAGCTTTACATACCTTCAATCAAATCCCTAAGAAAATCTTTACTCAATGGTAAATTCAACCTAGTTTCGGCCCCTCTTCTTCTTCTTCTTCTTTCATTATATGTGAGAGAATATTTGGAGAGTGATTTGAGAGTTCTAAGATGAATGAATTAATGAGTTAGTTTGGGGGCCTATTAAGCTTATGTAGGATGTACATTAAGTAACTAACTGACCTCCCTAAGCCCCTAAGTAATAACTAGCTTAATTCCCAAACCCCCAACTTAAGACTAAAACTCTAAAACTGGCAGCATTACGCCCACCCATCCACGGACCGTGGATGGATCTACTGGCCATCATGTGGTCTTATGGTTTGCACCTGAGGCTTTTCTTGGCAGGCCTCAAAAGGCCTTAACCTACGCCCATCACCTACGGGGCATGGTTTGGTCTACTGGTCGTAGATGGCCATCCGTCACCAATTTTTCTAGATTTTAGGGACTGTTTTGGGGTCCTCCTCAAGGATCCCTTGGGTGGTACTTAGGGAGTCGTACCCAGACGTTTAAATTCTAAAACCCCTATTCTAAGTATGGGAACCATTTTTACAAGTTTTAATCTCCATACGACACTCCAAAACTGCTACCAAAGGCTCTAGAACTCACTAGTTCCACTCACTAAATTACGGGGTGTTATACCCTAAACCCTAAATCCTAGACCTTAAAACCTAAACCCTAAACCCTAAACCCTAAACCCTAAACCCTAAACTCTTTTCCCTAAACCCTTAATCCTAAACTCTAAACTCTAAACCCTAACCCTAACCCTAAACCAGACACCCTAAACCCTAAAATCTAAACCCTATACCTTAACCCCTAAACACTAAAACCTAAGCCTACAACCTGAACACCTAAACCCTAAAACCTAAACCCTAACCCTAAGCCACTAATCCTAGACCGAAACCTAAACCCTAAACCCTAAACCCTAAATCCTAAACTCTAAACCCTAAACCCTATACCCTAAGACCTAAACCCTAAACCCTATACCCAAAATCCTAAACTCGAAACCCTAAAATCTAATCATAAACCCTAAACCCTAACCCTAAACCATTAATCCTAAAACCTAAACCTTAAATCCTAAACTCTAAACCCTAAACCCTAAACCCTAAACCCTAAACTCTAGCCCTTAAATGCTAACCCCTAAACACAAAACACTAAACCCTAAACCCTAAAACCTAAACCATAAGACCTAAATCTTAAACCCTAAACTGTCACGACAAAAGAGCACCCCCTAGTCGTAACACGTCATACTCGACCCCGAATGGGCTAATACAAGCCTCTTAGCATTCATAATATTCGACATATAAAAATAGTGCGAAATTAAAACTTATTTAGAATCAAACTATCAAAAACTCATTTATAAAGTAGTGGAATACAAAAGTCTCACATGGCCATCTTAGACAAAACATAACAAGATAGGTCACGGCCCTTTACAATCAAAGTCTTAACAATAGTCACAAAATAAGAAAGAAGTAGAAATAATAAAAGTCTTTGTCCTCGACTTATGAGGACATACCAAGTCTTGGAGGAAACTCTATCCAAGCACTTCAATCCTAGCTAGAATCAACCACTTGTCGAAACCTACACTTGTAGTAAAAAAATAAGAGAAATATGGGTGAGCACACAGAAATGTACTACGTATCATAACTGTAATGACCATAAAATGAACTAGTGAAACTAGAGTCTATCGACTTTATGTTGAGTTTGTAATAAGGTTAGATGTTCTGTAATGTTGTCCCGAGCCTTCTTTGATGGAGTTTAGTGAGTCAACGTTAAGGTATGTGATAGACTCTGTTGTTGAAAGACCCTTTATAATGTTGGTTAAGGTTTTCAAGGGAAAGTGCCAAGCCAATGGGGCAAGGCGTAAGCCCAAGGCCAAGGCTGCCAAACCTTGGCCAAGCATTGTCCCAAGTCCACGGACCAATTCATGGTCAGTGGTCTTGACCACGTTCTGTAGAAGTGGTTGTGAAGGTCACTTGGTGGCATGGGAGGAAAGGCACTTTGACCAAGCTACTGCCCCAAATTCACGGACCACTGTACGTCCAGTAGTCTTGACCACAGTCCGTACAAGTGGCAATGAAAATGTAATAAGTCATATAATGATATGATGAACTAGAGCCTTGACGTCTAGGTTAGTATGAGTTTAATTTGGTGCCTTGGATGCTTTAGAACTTCAATGGTGTGAGGAAGGAACCTAAAGTGCAAGCTAGGACCTAGACTAGAAAGATAGGGTGGTGAAAACCTTGTTACTTCATAGAGTCTTTTGGTGATGGGCTGCTTGATCACCCAAAGGGTTGGGCGAGTCGCCCTTATGCCATTTTGATCGCCTAAGGAACTGCCCTCTTAGCCTTAGTTCCGGAACAATGGGTGAGCTAAGTTGAAGCTTGCCAAGCTGGTTGGCGGATCACCCATTGCTCCCCCTCCATCGCCTAGTTTACTGACCATTTGTCCAAGATGCTAGACCAAAGGGCGAGCTAAATGGTTGCTCGCCAACCTGGTTGGCGTGTCGCCCTTTGGCACCTCTCCTTCTCCCAATGACCAGCCCTTTGAGTGAGCTCACTGGAACAAAGGGGGAGCCAAGGGTGCACTTGGCGAGTAGCCTAGTGCACTTGAGAAGCCCAAGGTTCCAAAGGGCGAGCATAGACGGGCAAGGGGCAGATTTTTAAGTTACAACTTGTTCGGTAAATTTCAAATGATGATACCTCTTATCTCAAAATGAATTATATGGGCCATTACATATACAATTAAAGGTTTCTGATTTCTCTTTCCAATGCCACCGAGTTTGCCCAATTCTGATCTCGGAGTAAAACGTTATGCCCGAAATAGTGAAGCATTGGAAAAATGGGCGAGCCAAGGGCCATTAAGTGAGTCGCCTAGTGCCCTTGGTGAGCCAGGGGGTGCAAAGAGTGAGCTTAGACGGGTTTAGTGCAGACTATTAAGTTTAAACATTGTGGGTCCTTAATTTTTTTCCTAAGTTGAGTCCCTATTATTCTATACCTTTCCTAGCAACTATAAAACCCTTTTAGACCTAATTTTTTTCATTTAAATCACTCCAATTAAAATTAAAAAGAAACCACCTCCTCTCAAATATTTCTCTCTCTACAATCCTCCATTGAAGAAGGTCAAGAACTTGGAGCTAGGGTTTTGATTCAAGGTGGTGTTTTCATCAAATCTCTTGGGGAATCTTAACAAAGGTATGGTGATCCTTCATCTAGGGATAGCTTCCATACCTAGAGTCAATTCTAAATAGATTTCAAAAGTTCAAGTTCATGAAAATCTTAGGGTTTTACTCATTCTCATGGGTTCTTTCATCAAATGTTTACAAAAGGTTTCTAATGATGAACTATGATTATATTGATATTTAATTGATGATTTTAGATGATTTTTACACTATGAACCCATGATTTCTCTCCACTCCTAAATTGTGTCATTATGAAGTGGGTTTGTTGTTTATGGAAGCTTATTATTGGAATATGTCTAAATTGCTTTGGGTTATTGGATGCTATTCTTGTTTATGCTTAAGTATGGTAGATTGATGATGAATTGATGACTTGTGAGCATGGCCTTGAAGGGGCAAGTTATGATTTATTTCTTGAATGATGAATTAGATGCCAATCCACTTGAATGGTGGAGGTGTTTACTTACTATGTACATTGTGATCATGGACTTGAAGGCATAATGTGAGGAATTGAAGTATTATTTTGTTGTTGTATATATGAATGTGAAGTGAAGCATGTGTGTGATCTAAATGAGTAAATGATGTTCATGATTAGAAGCTAATTTATGTTAGGATTGAATGTTATCTCTCTATTAACATTGGTAAATGATGGTGATTATGTGAAAGGTTATTCTCACACACACATGAATGAACGAACGAACGAGTTTACTGAAAATGTTATGAATGTGGAGTCTATTGAAAGGCTATTTTTCGATTGTATTCACTTGTTCTGAAAGGACTTTCTCACAATAAGGGGATTCTTAGGTGAAAGGCTATTCTCATCTTTGAATCTATGAGATTTCCAATGAATGAATGAATGTTGGGTTCGGTATGGATGCTCATCTCAGTTGAGGCAAGGTATCTAGTAGCAATCCCTTATGCCATAAAAAACTAATGTAAAGAATGTAATGTACTCTGTGGGGAATAATGCCTAGCACCGAGTGGATATGGATTGGGATGGGTTTTCATTTGGGTTGAGGGGGGGCACCTAGTAGCAATCTCTTGAGATGGATGCTTATATGAGTAGAGGCGGGGCATCTAGTAGCACTTTCACTATCAATTAAATTATTTGCCCACATAGGTCTAGCTAGTGGATCTACTTAAGGCTAAACAAACGATGGTCCTACCTTTGGCAAGTAGGAATCCCTTTATCCGGTGAGGGTGACACTGAGATTCCATGTCAACCTCACATGGTTTATGTCGGTAAGGCTTACCCCCACAAAGAATGTTCATGAACCATGGTTTCTTAAGGATGTACTACTTAGTGTAGGTGGTGGAATGGGACGCCAGCTATGCATTGCACAAGTAGGCATTTGAGAGAGGTCACGGTGTGTTCCTTATAATGTTAATTAATGAATAGGCTCTTCTGATGATGTGTTAATGAAGAATGTTGAGCTAATGTAAACATGCATGCTATACTTGGATTGTATTATGAGTTACTTCCTTGTCATGTCTTATTGTATATGTATGTGTCTGGTCTATGGTGACTTCAAAGGGATACTTAGTGTGAGTAGTAGTATGGGATGCTACTTGCACATTACACAAGTATGACTTAGGGTTGTCTTAGATGTTGGTCCTAATGTGATGATGTGATTCATGTAAGGTTTATATCTCTTGAATGCTTTATTATGTAAAGGTTCTTATCTATTGTAGCCTTGAGGAATACCTAGGTGTTGTATGAAGAGGTAGTATGGGCTGCCACTTCATGTCTTACTTAGGTGTATCTTAGGATAACTTTAGATAGGAACCTATGATGATGAAATGACTCACTTGGCGAATATGTTTAGATGTTGTATGTTGGTACAAGTTGAGCATGATTACTTGTAATGTGAAGCATGATAAATGGTAAGTTCACCTTTGGTGATCTTAAGGTGGTACCTTAGTGTGGGTGGTGTGGTGGGACGCTACCCATACGTTGCACAAGGTATAACTGGAGGGTTACTTAAGGTGAAGGCTCAAGATAAAGGTAAAGGGTGGTATGTGATTTCTGTTCAAATGTGAATTATGTGACTTTGTATATTGGTTGTGACTTATATTATGCCTCTTGTATCAATGTTCATGAAGTTTTACAAAAATGGCATAGAAGCATGACTTCCAAATGAAATGTCTGTTTTAGGCATGTTTTTCCATGTTCATCGTACTTAGTGCATTTTTGTATGCTAATCCATGTTCTTTTATTTTTACTACAAGTGTAGGTTACGGTAATTGAGTATCTTTCTAGTTGGAGCTTGGACTAGACTTCTTCCAAGACATCTTTTGGTATGTCCTCATAGATCGAGGACAATGACTTTTAATGTTTCTAGTTCCTTTATGTTTTAAGACTATTGTTAAGACTTCGTTTGTTAAATGGGTCGTGACCCTATATTGTTAAGTTTTGTCTTAAGATGGCCATGTGAGAATTTTGTATTCCGCTTCTTTATAAATGAATTTTTGATTGTTTGTTTTATTAAGAAAAGTTTTAATTCTCCACTATTTTTATAACCTCGGCGATGAATGAATGTTATGAGGCTTGTATAAGACCCATTCGGGGTCGAGTACGCCGTGTCGCATCCGAGGCCTAGACTCGGGTCATGAAAGAAGATGCCTTAGCATCTTGGGTCTTGGCATGGAAAAAAGGGGACACCACCTAAGAGGACCACAAGCACCACCATGGGTCGTGGTCCCCTTTCACGGACCGTACAAGGTGGCGTGGTCCCTGACGGGGCTGCCTCATTTAGGGAGTTTTTGGTAATTTCTTATTTAAGTTATATTGATTTGGGGTCATTTTATATATATATATTGTTTTAATTCTTTTAACACCTATATTACCCCATTATTCAAAACCCCAAACTTCTTCCTCTCTCAATATTTCTCTCTCTAACTCAAGGAAGAAGAAGTAGTGAAAGCTAGGGTTTGGATTCAAGGAATTTTCTTCATCATATTTCTTGGAGAATCTTAGTAAAGGTATGGTGATCCTTCATCTGGGGTTAGCTTTCACCCTAGAGTCAATCTCAAAGAAGTTTTCAAAGTTCATGAAAAACCAAGGGTTTTTACTCAATCTCATGACTTCTTTCTTCAAATAATTTCAAATGGTTTGTAATGTCATATATTTATTTTATTGATGTTTAATTGATGATTTTTGATGAAAAAATTATATGAACCCATGATTTCTCTCAATTCCTAATTTGTGCCTTTATGAAGTGGGTTTGTTGATGATGAAGGCTTATGATTGAAATATGTCTAAAGTTATTTGGGCTAATGAATTGTATCATTATTTATGCCCTAATTATGGTGAATTATTGGTGTGTTGATGATTTGAGATTCATGGCCTTGACGAAAAGTTTTGACTAATTTACTAGTTGAAGTAGAATTGTGCTAGAGATGTTGATCAACTTGAAAGGTTGAGGTGTTTCTTTACTAAGTATATGAATGTGAATTCAATGAGGTTGAGATTATCATGTATTGAAGGTAATTGTTTTGTTATTGAAAGGCTAATTTTCAATTTGACACTCATGTATGATGATGATGGAATGTGAAATGTTGCCTTCTATATGTTGAATCTAGAAGTGGTAGGCTTATGCATACTTTTCATGTATAATGAATGTGTCTTCACTTGATGAATATTAATCGATAGGCTATGGCACTTCTTTCATATATGAGTGATGAATTTGTCTTGACTTGATGGCTATGAGTTGATAGGCTTTAGGCATTCTTTCCATAAATGATCTAATTTATAGAAGACTCTAGAATCGATAGGCTAGTGGCATTCCTTTCTTAATGATTCAATGTACCATGAATCGATAGGCTAGTGGCATTCCTTTCATGAGTATAAGAATATAATGAGGGACCATGAATCAATAAGCTTATGGCATTCATTTCATGGGGACCCTAGAGCTATCCTTGAATGTACCATGGATCGATAGGCTTATAGCATTCCTTCCTTCTGTAATGATGTATCATGGGTCGATAGGACTATGGCATTCCTCCCTAATACACTAATGTAATATGAATGAAATAATCTATGGGAATGTAGGCTAAGCACCAATTGGATATAGTTAGATGGAAACTCTCCGAATGTTAGATAAGGGTTCCAAGGAACATATTCCTATCCCATAACTATGTTCCCACACAGGATATTGGCTAGCGAATTTCATCCGAGCTAATGTTATGGTTCTACCATAGGCAAGTGGAACACTCTTTACAGTGTGGAGCTATATGACATTGGATTCCATGTCTAGCTTGTATGGTCTATGTTGGTTAAACGCTTATTCCCTTCATGTGAGATGTGCATTATGGTTTCTTGAGAGGTTCTATGAAGTGTAGGTGGTAGTATGGGATGCCATATATACATTGCATGAGTAGGCTTTGATAGGATCATAATGAGCTCACTAAGTCTTAATGGCTACTGTATGAAAGTCCTCTAAATGAAGTAATTGAAGAATATTGACTCTTAAATGCTTAATGTTATATGCATGTTATACTTGGGGGTTATATTATGAGTTATTCTCCCTTTCCATGCCTTATGAAATGTTATGTCTCTTATATATGGATACAGTGTAAAGGTGGAAATGAATGAATAGTAAGTTCACTTTGGGTGACCTTAATGTGGTGCCTTGGTGTGGATGGTGGTATGGGACCCAATCCATACATTGCACAAGGTATAGCATGAGGGTTACTTGAATTGAAGGTCTAAGGTAAAGGTAATGGCTTACATGATGATATTGTCTAAATGTGGTATTATGACTTGCGTGATGATTATACTTAGTATTCTATGTCTCTTATGCTATTGTACATGATATTTCTAAAAAAATAACGTAATGCATGGTTTCCAACTAAAATGTCCCTTTTAAAGCATGTTTTTGCATGGTCATCATACTTAGTACAATTTTGTGTGCTAAACCATATGTCTCTTGTTTTAACTACAAGTGTATGTTCCGGCAAGTGATTGCTTCTAGCTGGATTGAAGAGATTGGATTGTTATTCCTCCAAGGCTAGAGTGGTACATCCTCATAGATCGAGGACAACTGTCTTTTGAAGTTTCTTTCCTTTTTCATGTAATAGACAATTCTTGTTCCTTTGATTGTAAAGGGTCGGGTCCCTACTTTAGTTTTAAAGATTTGGTTAAGATAACCATGTGAGACTTAGACTTCTGTGGTGTCTTTTAAAAGTTGTTTTAATGAAGTTTGAATGTTTGGATTTAAATAAGTTTTTAATTCCTCAATGTTTTCATTATTGAATGCAATGAATGACTATGAGGCTTGTCTAAGACCCCTTTGAGGTCGAGTATGCCATGTTATGACTAGGGGGTGATCTCGGGTCGTGACAAACATGGTATCAGAGAATAAGATTTTGAAAATGGTTTTAGGGTTTATGTCTCACAAGTCATGTCTAGTAGAGTCTTTTTCATCGGTATGAGTCGTGACAATCTATGAGCGAGAGGCTATAGGACGTTACAAAGTTACACTTCTTTCATTTTCTTGAAGTTGTGCCTTAGAGTTTAGTTTTATAGATGTCATTTTCCTAACCATTCTTTTGTGTTTATTGGATATGAATACAAGGGCTAACCCAAGAATGATGGAGGTGGAGATAGGTAATGAGAAAGATCCTCCCCAAGGTCTTCAAGTTGACCAAGTGCCTCAAGAGAATCAAGTTTCGGTGGTGGATCTCAATTTTCTAAACCTCTTTGCACCACTTGTGGGAAGAGGCATCATGGGAAGTGCCTAGCCGGTACTAGTGGGTGCTATGGTTGTGGAAATCATGATCATCAAGTGAGGAATTGTCCTACTCTTACGACTAGAGGAAGGGAAGCCAAACAAGCTTCTTATGTTGGCCCGGATCCTAATGCCCCAAACAAGAACCGTTTCTATGTTCTTGAAGCTAACAAGGACAAAGGATCTAATCCGGATGAAGGTACCGGTAAGTTATAGTTTCTTTTGTTGTGATGAGATCCTTTTGTTGTTGTTCATGTTATCCTTAGTTGGGTTTACCCTTAAGTGTGGGATGGTGTATTGAATTGTATGTTGTGGTGAGTTTTGATATCCTTGTCTTTTTCCTTCTATTCTTATTCAAGATTGAGACCAAAAGTTCCTTGTAGCTTGCTTCATGTTTTGGTGTTATGTGTGATTTTGTGATTTCCGTAGTCTCCCTGTGTTGTGCATGTTCTAGTTGAATTCTTGTCATATGAGAAAATGATTTTTCATGATTTTGTTCCTCATGTTGATATGCATCTATGATGAGTTGCCTAAATGCTTCATGAGTTGACTTGTTGAGCATGCTTAAATGTGTTCTTGAAAGAGTTGCATAATGTTCTTTTATGAGAAAATTGCATAATGTCCATAAAGATGTTATGATGAGCATGATGTGATTTGGAGAAGGAAGTTCCTGCAATGAAATGAGAAATGTGCAGTTAATGCATAATGAGTTTGTAGATGTAGTTCCTACCTTCTTGTTCGCATTGAGCCTTTTTGATGTAGAGTTGATGTTTCCTCCTATGTTTATGCATTTATGTTAATGTGTCATGATTGTGGGTTGCTAGTCTTGAGTCGTTACCCCTTAATGTGTTTAAAGTGTCATTCCAGGACAAATGTTCCTAAGTGGGGGATAATGTATTGAACCTAAAAATAAACTAGTAAAACGAGAGCCTATTGACTTTTTGTTGAGTTTGTATTGAGGTTAGTTGTTGTGTAATGTTGTCCCGAGCCTTGTTTGATGGAGTTTAGTTAGTCAACGTCAAGTACGTGATAGACTCCGTTTTTGAAAGACCCTTTATAATGTTGGTTAAGGGTTGCAAGGGAAAGTGCCAAGCCAAGTAGGCAAGGCATAAACCAAAGGCCAAGGCTGCCCAACCTTGTCCAAGCACCATCCCAAGTCCACAGACCATTTCACGGTTAGTGGTCATGACCACAGTCTATAGAAGTGGTCGTGAAAGTCACTTAGTGTCATGGTTGGCAAGGCACTTTGGCCAAGCTACTGCCCCAAATTCACGGACCACTCCACGGACAGTTGTCTTGACCACGGTCCGTAGAAGTTGCCATAAAGTGAAGATGCCTTAGGATCTTGGGGCTTGGCAAATCAACAAGGGGACACTTCCTAAGAGGACCACGGGCACCACCACGGGTCGTGGTTCCCTATCACGGACAGTACAAGGGGGCATGGTCCCTGACCGGGATGCCTCATTTAGGGAGTTTTTGGTAATTTCTTATTTAAGTTATATTGATGTGGGGGCATTTTAAATAATTAAATATCATATATATATATATACATATATAGTTTGAAGTCTTTTAAGACCTATTTTACCCCATTATTCAAAACACCCAAATCAAAACCCCAAAGTTCTTCCTCTCTCAATATTTCCCTCTCTAACTCAAGGAAGAAGAAAAATGTAGCACCCTGTATCCGAAAATAGAGATTTCAGATTTCTGGTGTTACAGGTGGCACTCACGGACACCATCCACATACCGTAGATAGACTCACGGTCCGTCCTACAGGTCTGTGGTTCATGACAGAAAACTTCCCTAGAACTAAGCTAGAAATTCGGCTAGGTGTTGACCCAGGACCGGACTTACGGTCCGTAGGTTAGGTCCCGGACCGTAGTTCGTGCCCATGGATCGATGCCCCAAAAAGCCCAGCTTCAGTCCCGAATGACGGTTGACCAGCACGGACCGTCAATCGATCCACGGTCCGTAGGTCTAACCGTAGATGAGGATTAGCAGCCAGTTAGCTGAAAATTATTGATGGGTCAACTTCAGATGGTCATAAATTTTAGCACAAAATGAATTAGGTGTCTCATGACCTATGATATGATAGATAATTGAATTGTCTTTGCAACGCCACCGAGTATGCTAAATTCCGACCTCCGAGTAAAATGTTATGCTCGTTTTAGTGAAGGCATGTCGAGCAGGCTTGACTTACGGACACAATCTACAGACTGTAGATTGATCTACGGCCCGTAGGTCCAATCCGTAGGTCACTCCGACAACAGTTAATTCAGGGGTCTTTTGGTCTTTTCCTATTTCATTTAACCCCAAAGATACGTCATTTAGACCCTAAATCATGAGGTTTTAATCAGTTTAAGCCTAGAAACATAACTAGAACTTACCTTAGTCAAAATCATTAATCAAACTTTGAAAAAATTAGAGCGTAAGAGAAGAAGAGGGGTCAAGAACCCTAGTTCAAGAATGCAGCAAGGTTCCATCAGTTCCAGCCCCAAAATCGAAAGATTTCTCCGTGAAATTCGTCACCAGGTATGTGAGATTTCACTAGTGGGTTCCTTTCACCCATTAGGTCCCTAGAATTCAGTCAAATTCTTGATTCCCTTATTATTAATAGACCTAGGGTTTCTAGAATCTCAACAGATCATCATGAATTAGTTATTTAGATGTTCCAAATCAGATTATCTTGCTATTACATCGTTTCTCGCATGAAATTCAGAACCCTAGCTATGTAGTTCTTGAGTTCTTGAATTACACGTGCTAGGTCAGATATCTCAATTATTCAGTTATACATGCCTCAGTTTATGAATACATCATTATAAGATTAATTGCTGCATTCTAAGTTTGCATGTTCAGTTTTGAGCTATCGAGTATTTACAGAAATTCAGTCAAAACCAGTTAACCACTTAATTCATTAGGAGTAGCATAATACCGAGTTGGACTAGGGTTCAACGTACCCATATAGTCCCAGAAGTACGAGCCACGTAGGTGTAAGTCCCCTCTGTGGAGAACATCAGTTTAGTGATCACGCTAGCAAGCCTTTATACCTCTGGCAGGGTATATTGGGTCCTCTCGATGGGGCTTATACATCGGACTCCACATTTAGCTCATGTGGATTTATGTCGGCTATTAGTTCCCACAGTTCAGTCAGATTCTATTGCATTGACCATTTATCAGTATATTCAGTATTCAGTCTCAGCATGTTATAAATTTGTCATTGCATTCAGTTAGCTCAGCATTTAGTATCTATATCATGTTTAGATTATTTCATTGCTTTATTGATTTGTTCAATTATATGTTCTTTCATCTTTACTCTATCCTGCATGCTCGGTACCTTTAAAGTACTGACGCATACATGCGCTACATCTTCTCGTGATGTAGATTCAGGTCCTCAGCATCCAGATCACGCTTAGATCGGTTCCCGATCTTCAGTTCAGCATCATCAGTGGTGAGTCCTCATTCTTCGAGGACTAGTGACATGTTTATCTTTATTTCTTTTAGTATAGTTTCAATTTTGCTATACCTAGTTGGGGCATGTCCCAACATTTCTAGTCAGTTTAGAGGCTTATTTCATACATAGTTAGATTTAGCTTAGTATTTTGAGTTTGATATTTCTTTTGTATTAAACTCTCAGATTTGATATATTCATTTATAGTATATGGGTATTCCCCATCTCTTTCAGATTTATTTATGAATTAGTTTCCGCATCAGTTTATTATCTTTAGTATGCTCATGATCATGCCAGCAGGGTTAGCTTGGGATCATTTGTGGTCCTAGGTCCCGTGTCTGCGTCTCGAGGGTAGCTCGGGGCGTGACAAACTTGGTATCAAAACCTTAGGTTTAAGTGTCCTAGGATGTCTGAAAATCCACACTAGGTAGAGTCCTTTTCATGGATGTGTAGTGCGCACCACATCTAATGAGAGGGAGGCTACAAAGTGTCTTTAGGAAAAATATTCATTTTCTTGGTACTCTTATCGTGCGTAAGCTATGATCTAATTCCATTCTAACTCGACGTTCTACGTTTCAGATCATGCCTCCTCGTAGAGCTAACGCCAGGAATGCGAATGCCAGGAACACAAACGCAACTCCTCCAGTTCCAGATCAGGAAGTCTCGAATGCTGAATTCAGGAATGCCATTCAGATGTTGGCTCAGAGTGTCGTTAACCAGAACAATCAGCGGGTTCAAGATCCTATGAATTAAAATGGTGGATCAGCAGCAGCAAGGATCTGTGACTTTGTTAGGATGAATCCGCCTGAGTTCTTAGGATCACAGACTAGTGAAGATCCCCAGAATTTCTTGGATAAAATCAAGAAGATCTTTAAGGTGATGCAGGTCACTGGGAATGATCGGGTTGAGTTAGAATCTTACCAAATTGAGGATGTAGCTTATATCTGGTATACTTAGTGAAAGGAGAACATGGGTACATATGCTGTTCCTATTACTTGGGAATGTTTCAGCGAAACCTTTCTAGACAGGTTTTTCCCCGTAGAGTTGAGAGAAGCAAGGGTCCATGAATTTATGAACTTAAGGCAGGGTAACACGACTGTCCAAGAGTATGGGCTCAAGATTAACCAACTCTCCAGATATGCTCCTCACATGGTTGCTGATTCCAGGGCTTAGATGAATAAGTTTCTGTATGAAGTGTCAGACTTAGTGAAGACAGAGTGCAGAAATGCTATGTTGTTGAGAGACATAAACGTCTCTAGGCTCATGACTCATGCTCAACAGGTTGAGGGTGATAAGCTTAGGCAACAAGCTAAGGAGACTAAGAAAGCAAGAACAGGTAACTACGAGTATTCCCAACAGAAATCAGGTGGTGGAAATCGCTCGCAGTTTTAGCAGAAGTCTTCGACTCCAGCCCCTTCATCAGCTAGTGTTCCATACCCTAGGTTCCGTAATGATCAGAAGGGTAGGGCGTCAGGCTCTAAGTCTCAAGGTAGTGTTTCAGGCACCAAAACTTACCCAACTTTCCCGTAATGTAGTAAGAACCATCCGGGCGAGTACCTTGCATGTAAGGAAGGATGTTTTGGGTGTGGTCAGTCTGGTCATAGATTGAAGGATTGTCCTTCTAGACAAGGTCAAGGAGCAAATAATGGTAGAGGTCAGTCTACAACTTCAGTAGCACCAGCAGGTCGCCCAACTCAGCAGGGTAACTCATATGGTACAGGTGGCAGACAACGCCAAAACAGGCTTTATGCTCTTCAGGCTCGTCAAGATTAGGAAGATTCTCCTGATGTAGTCACGGGTACGTTACGAGTCTTTGATCTTAATGTTTATGCATTGTTAGATCCAGGGGCTACTTTGTCTTTTGTAACTCCTTATATAGCAGTCCAATTCAGTGTTAGCCCAGAAACTCTTTCAGATCCCTTCTCAGCCTCTACTCCAGTCGGTGACCCAGTTATAGCTAGACGGGTATACAGAAATTGCCCTGTCACAGTCTCTTAGAAAGTAACCTAAGCAGATCTTGTAGAGTTAGAAATGGTAGACTTCGATGCCATTCTAGGCATGGATTGGTTACATTCCTGTTATGCCTCAGTTGATTGTAGAAGTAGGATTGTTCGTTTTTAGTTTCCAGACGAACCAATCTTAGAATGGAAGGGTAGTAGCTTAGCGCCTATTGGTCGATTCATTTCTTACCTGAAGACCAGAAAGATGATCTTTAAGGGTTATCTCTATCATCTAGTTCAGGTTAAGGATTCTAGTTCTAAATCCCCAACTCTTGAGTCAGTTCCTGTAGTCAGTGAGTTTCCAGAAGTGTTCCCAGAAGATCTTCCCGGAGTTCCTCTCGAAAGGGAAATCGACTTTGGAATAGATCTCCTTCCAGATACCCAGCCTATCTCTATCCCTCCTTACAGAATGGCTCCAGCTGAGCTTAAGGAATTGAAAGAGCAGTTGAAAGACCTTCTAGATAAGGGCTTCATCAGGCCTAGTATTTTGCCATGGGGTGAACCAGTGTTGTTCGTAAAGAAGAAAGATGGTTCTCTCAGAATGTGTATTTACTATAGGCAGTTGAACAAAGTCACAATCAAGAATAAGTATCCTATCCACAGGATTGATGACCTGTTTGACCAACTTCAGGGTGCTAGTCATTTCTCAAAGATAGACCTCAGATCAGGTTATCATCAACTTAGAGTTAGAGATAGTGACATTCCAAAGACAGCCCTCAGAACTCGGTATGGTCATTACGAATTTGTAGTTATGTCATTTTGAGTAACCAATGCTTCTACAGCTTTCATGGATTTGATGAACAGAGTGTTCAAGCAGTACTTGGACATGTTCATTATCGTCTTTACAGATTCGGTGGAGGATTACGCCAAGCTTTACATTAATGAGATTGTGAGGTCGCATGGGGTTCCTTTGTCTTTCATCTCAGATAGAGGTCCTCAGTTTACCTCTCATTTTTGGAAGTCATTTCAGAAAGGTCTTGGTACTCAGGTTAACCTTAGCACAACATTTCTTCCACAGACGGTTGGTCAGGAAGAGCGTACCATTTAGACCTTAGAGGACATGTTGAGAGCTTGTGTGATCGACTTCAAGGGTAGTTGGGATGATCACCTTCCTCTGATTGAGTTCGCCTACAACAATAGTTACTATTCCAGCATTCAGATGGCCTCTTATGAGGCATTGTATGGGCGTAGATGTAGATCTCCACTTGGTTGGTTTGAAGTAGGTGAAACAGCCCTGATAGGACCATATTCGGTCCTTGATGCTATGGAGAAAGTGCAACTCAATAGAGATAGACTTAAGACTGCTCAGAGTCGCCAGAAGTCTTATGCAGATGTGAGAAGAAGGGAACTAGAGTTCCAAGTTGATGATTGGGTTTTCCTGAAAGTTTCACCCATGAAGGGGGTGATGAGATTTGGCAAGAAAGGGAAGCTCAGTCCCAGATATGTAGGCCCTTACCGGATCTTGAAAAGGATTGGTAAAGTGGCTTATGAGTTAGAGTTGCCAGCAGACTTAGCAGCAGTACATCCAGTCTTTCACATTTCTCTTTTGAAGAAGTGTGTGGGTGATCCAGCATCCATAGTCCCATTAGAGAGTGTGTCCATGAAAGATAGCATTTCATATGAGGATGTACTAGTTGACATTCACAATTGTCGGGTTAGAAGGTTGAGAAACAAAGAAGTCGCTTCAGTCAAGGTTTTGTGGAGGAGTCACTCTGTAGAGGGAGCTACTTGGGAAGCAGAAGCAGCCATGAAGTCCAAATATTCTCACCTCTTTCCTTCCGATTCCATTCCATCTTGAGGTAATAGTTCCTCATCAGTTTTTCAGTCATTCATGCATATATTCAGTCTTAGAATCATGTTCCTTCGGTTTGAACTTGCATTTTCAATGTATTTGCATGTTCTTGGAACTCAGTTCAATCAGAAATTCAGTTCTCAGTGTTTAGTGGTAGGGATTGCAACCCTCTCCTCTATTTCAGCTAGATTAGTCTTCATTCGACGACAAATGGTCCCAAGGGAAGATAATGTAACACCCCGTATCCGAAAATAGAGATTTCAAATTTTTGGTGTTACAGGTGGCACTCACGGACACCATCCACAGACCGTAGATGGACTCACGGTCCATCCTGCAAGTCCGTGGTTCGTGAAAGAAAACTTCCCCAGAACTCAGTCAAAAATTTGGCTAAGTGTTGACCCACGGCCGGACTTACGATCCGTAGTTCAGGTCATGAGCCATAGTTCATGCCCGTGGATCGATGCCCCAAAAAGCAGCTACAGTCCCGATTGACTGTTGACCAGCACGGATCGTCAATCGATCCACGGTCTGTAGGTCTGACTGTAGATGAGGATTAGCAGCCAGTTAGCTGAAAATTATTGATCGGTATACTTCAGATGGTCATAACTGTTAGCACAAAATGAATTAGGTGTGCCATGACCTATGATATGATAGATAATTGAATTATTTTTCCAATGCCACCGAGTTTGCTAAATTTTGACCTCCGAGTAAAAGGGTATGCTCGTTTTAGTGAAGGCCTACCGAGCAGGCTTGACTTACGGACACAATCTACGGACCGTAGATTGACCTACGGCCCGTAGGTCCAATCCGTAGGTCACTCCGACAGCAGTTAATTCAGGGGTCTTTTGGTCTTTTCCTATTTCATTTAACCCCTAAGATATGTCGTTTAGACCCTAAATCATGAGGTTTTAATCAGTTTAAGCCTAGAAACATAACTAGAACCTATCTTAGTCAAAATCATTAATCAAACTTAGAAATAATTAGAGCATAAGAGAAGAAGAGGGGTCAGAAACCTAGTTCAAAAACGCAACAAGGTTCGATCAGTTCCAGCCCCGAAATAGAAAGATTTCTTCGTGAAATTCGTCACCAGGTATGTGGGATTTCACTAGTGGATTCCTTTCGCCCATTAGGTCCCTAGAATTCAGTTAGATTCTTGATTCCCTTATTATGAATAGACCTAGGGTTTCTAGAATGTCAACAGATCATCATGAATTAGTTATTTAAATGTTCCAAATCAGATTATCATGTTATTACATCGTTTCTCGCATGAATTTCAGAACCCTAGCTATGTAGTTCTTTAGTTCTTGAATTACACATGCTAGGTCCGATATCTCAGTTATTCAGTTATACATGCCTTAGTTTATGAATGCATCATTATCAGATTAATTATTGCATTCTCAGTTTGCATGTTCAGTTTCGAGGTATCCAATATTTACAGAAATTCAGTCATAACCAGTTAACCACTTAATTCATTAGGAGTAAGATAATACCGAGTTGGACTAGGGTTAAGCGTACCCATTTAGTCCCAGAACTACGAGCCACTTAGGTGTAAGTCCCCCCTGTGGGCAACATCAGTTTAGTGATCACGCCAGCATGCCTTTATACCTCTGGCAGGGTATATTGGGTCCTCTCGATGGGGCACTTACATTGTACTCCACATTTACCTCATGTTGTTTTATGTCGATTATTAGTAGCTCCCACAGTTCAGTTAGATTCTATTATATTGACCATTTATCAGTATATTCAGTATTCAGTCTCAGCATGTTATAAATTGTCATTGCATTTAGTTAGCTCGGCATTCAGTATCTATATCATGTTCAGATTATTTCATTGCTTTATTGCTTTGTTCAGTTATATGTTCTTTCAGCTTTACTCTATCTTGCATGCTCAGTATCTTTCAAGTACTTACGCATACGTGCGCTACATCTTTCTCGTGATGTAGGTTCAGGTCCTCAGCATCCAGATCATGCTTAGATCGGTTCCCGATCTTCAGTTCAGCATCATCAGTGGTGAATCCTCATTCTTTGAGGACTAGTGACATGTTTATCTTTATTGCTTTTAGTCTTTAGTTTCAGTTTTGCTAGACCTAGTTGTGGCATGTCCCGACATTTCTAGTTAGTTTAAAGGCTTATTTCAGACATACTTAGTATTTTGGGTTTGATATTTTTTTGTATTAAACTCTCACATTTGATATATTCAGTTATAGTATATGGGTATTCCCTATCTCTTCAGATTTATTTATGAATTAGCTTCCGCATCAGTTTATTATCTTTAGTATGCTCATGATCATGCCAACAGGGTTAGCTTGGGATCACTTGTGGTTCTAGATCCCGTGTCTGTGTGTCAGGTGTAGCTCGGGGAGTGGCAAAGAAGTGAAAGATAGGGTTTGGATTCAAGGAATTTTCATAATCAAATTTCTTGGAGAATCTTAGTAAAGGTATGGTGTCAATCTCAAAGAAGTTTTCAAAGTTTTCAAAGTTCATGAAAAACCAAGGGTTTTACTCAGTCTCGTGAATTCTTTCTTCAAACAATTTCAAATGGTTTCTAATGACATATATTGATTGTATTGATTTTGAATTGATGATTTCTGATGAAAGTATTCTATGAACCCGTGATTTCTCTCAATTCCTAATTTGTGCTTTTATGAAGTGGGTTTGTTGATTAATAAGGCTTATGATTGAAATATGTCTAAATTTCTTTGGGCTTATGAATTGTATCATTATATATGCCTTAATTAAGGTGAATTGTTTTTGTGTTGATGAGTTGAGATTCATGGCCTTGAAGGGAACTTTTGACTAAATTACTTGTTGAAGTAGAATTGTGCTAGAG
Organism: Solanum verrucosum; assembly: GCF_900185275.1. Classification (NCBI taxonomy): domain Eukaryota; kingdom Viridiplantae; phylum Streptophyta; class Magnoliopsida; order Solanales; family Solanaceae; genus Solanum; species Solanum verrucosum. Next base: position 1,514,011 of record NW_026019842.1, on the reverse strand, counting down.
ATGTTGATCCGCTTGAAAGGTCTAGGTGTTTACTTACTAAGTATATTAATGTGAATTCAATACGGTTGAGGTGATCATGTCTTGAAGGTGATTGTGTTGTTATTGAAAGGCAAATTCTTAATTTGACACTCATGTATGATGATGATGGAATGTGAAGTGTTGTCTTTTATATGTTGAATCTAGAATTGGTAGGCTTATCCATCCTTTTCTTGGATAATGAATGTGTCTTCACTTGATGAATATGAATCTATAGGCTATGGTATTCGTTTCATAGATGAGTGATGAATGTGTCTTGACTTAATGGCTATGAATTGATAGGCTTTAGGCATTCTCTTCATAAAGGATCTAATGTAAAGAAGACTCTAGAATTGATAGGGTAGTGGCATTCCTTTCATGAGTATAAGAATGTAATGAGTGACCATGAAGTGATAGGCTTATGGCATTCCTTTCATGAGTATAAGAATGTAATGAGGGACTATGAATTGATAAGCTTATGGCATTCTTTTCATGGGGATGCTAGAGCTATCGTTGAATATACCATGGATCGATAGGCTTATAGCGTTCCTTCCTTGTGTAATAATGATCATGGGTCGATAGGCCTATGGCATTCAACCCTAATACCCTAAGTTAATGTGAATGAAATAATCTATGGGATTGTAGGCTAAGCAACGAGTGCATATGGTTAGATGGAGACTCTCCAAATTTTAGGTTGCATTTCCAAGGAACATCTTCCTATCCCATAACTATGTGCCCACATAGGATATTGGGTAGCGGATTTCATCAAAGCTAATGTTACCGTTCTACCTTAGGCAAGTGTAACACCTCATTACGGTGTGGGGCTATGTGACACTGCATTCCATGTCTAGCTTGCATGGTCTATGTAGGTTAAATGCTTATTCCCATCATGTGAGATGCGCATTATGGTTTTTTGAGAGGTTCTATGAAGTTTAGGTTGTAGTATGGGATGCCATCTATACATTGCACAAGTAGGCTTTGATAGGATCATAATGAGTTCTCTAAGTCTTAATGGCTATTGTATGAAAGTCCTGTAATGAAGTAATTGAAGAATGTTGACTCATAAATGCTTAATGTGATATGTATGCTATACTTGGGTTAGATTGTGAGTTATTCTCCCTTGCCATGCCTTATGAAATGTTATGTCTCTTATGTATGGATACAGTGTAAAGGTGAAAAGGAATGAATGGTAAGTTCACTTTGGGTGACCTTAATGTGGTGCCTTGGTGTGGATATATGTATGGGACGCTATCGATGCATTGCACAGGGTATAGCATGAGGGTTACTTGAAGTGAAGTTGTAAGGTAAAGGTAATGGTTTACATGATGATATTGTCTAAATGTGGTATTATGACATCCGTGATGATTATACTTGTATTGTATGTCTGTTATGCTATTGTAAATGATATTTCTAAAAAAGTGGCATAATGCATGTCCCTTTTAAAGCATGTTTTTGCATGGTCATCATACTTGGTACATTTTTGTGTGCTAACCCATATTTCTCTTATTTTAACTACAAGTGTATGTTCCGGAAAGTGATTGCTTCTAGCTAGATTGAAGAGCTTGGATTGATATACCTCCAAGGCTAGAGTGGTACGTCCTCATAGATCAAGGACAAGTGTCTTTTGAAGTTTCTTTCCGTTTTCATGTAATAGACAATTCTAGTTCCGTTGATTATAAAGGATCGTGTTCCTACTTTAGTTTTAATGATTTGGTTAAGATGGCCATGTGAGACTTAGACTTCCGTTGTGTCTTTTAAAAGTTGTTTTTAATGAAGTTTGAAAGGTTGGATTCAAATAAGTTTGAAATTCTGAACTATTTTCATTATTGAATGCAATGAATGACTATGAGGCTAGTATAAGACCCTTCGGGGTCGAGTACGTTGTGTTACGACTAGGGGTGGCTCTCGGGTTGTGACAATGACCATGCAAAAACATGCTTAAAAAGGGACATTTTGTTTGAAAGTCATTATTTTATGCCATTTGGTAAAACTTCATAAATATTGAATAAACGAGGCATAATGTAAGTCACAACTAACATACAAGTCACCATTTCACATTTGAACAAGATCTCATATAACCCTTTACCTTCTCCTTGAGCTTCCACCACAAGTAACCCTCAAGTTATACCTTGTGCAATGTATGGGTAGAGTACCATACCACCACCCACACCAAGGTACCACCTTAAGGCCACCAAAACTGAACCTACTATTCATCATTCCCACCTTTACACAATAAAGCATATAAGAGACATAAACATTACATGAATCACATCAGCACATTAATACCAACATCTAAGACAACTCTAAGTCATACTTGTGCAATGTGCATGTAGTATCCCATACTACTACTCACACTAAGTACTTCTTTGGAGTCACCATAGACAAGGCACATTCATATACAATAAATTACGTCAAGGAAGTAACTCATAATACAATCCAAGTATAGCATGCATCTTTACATTGAAGCATTTAAGCCAACATTTTTCATTGGGCTCATTTAGGACAAATTCAAGCATTTAGAGGACTTTCATACATTAGTCATTAACACATAGAGAACTTACTATGATCCTATCAAAGCTTACTCGTGCAATGTATAGATGCCATCCCATACTACTACCTACACTTCATAGAACCTCTCAAGAAACCATAATGCACATCTCTCATGATGGGAATAAGCGTTTAACTGACATAGACCATGCAAGCTAGACATGGAATCTGGTGTCATATACCTCCACACCGTAAAGAGGTGTTCTACTTGCCTAAGGTAGAATGTCAACATTAGCTCGGATGGAATCTGCTAGTTAATATCCTATATGGTCACATAGTTCTGGGATAGGAAAATTTTCCTTGGAACTCTAACCTAACATTGGGAGAGTTTCCATCTAACTATATCCACTTGGTGCTTAGCCTACATTCCCATAGATCATTTTATTCATAATACATATGTGTACTAGGGAGAAATGACATAGGCCTATCGACCCATGATACATCATTACCAAGGAAGGATTGTGATAAGCCTATTGATAGATGGTACATTCAAGGATAGCTCATGAAAAGAATGCCACTAGCCTATCGATTCATGGTCCCTCATTACATTCATATACTCATGAATAGAATGCCACTAGATTATTGATTCTGGCACATTGACTCATTAAGAAAGGAATGCCACTAGTGTATCGATTCAAGAGTCTTCTTTACATTAGCTCATTTATGAAAGGGATGCCTTAAGCCTATCGATTCATATCAATCAAGTCAAGACGCACTCATTAGTCATATATGAAAGGACACTATAGCTTATCGATTCATATTAATCAAGTCAAGACACATTCATTATACAAGAAAGGGTCTCTAAGCCTACCAATTCAAGTTAGAACATTACATCATGGATGCTCTTCACATTCCATCACCATCATCCATGAGTGTCGATTGGGAATATACTGTCAACAGTAACAGTTTTACATTGTGTAGATGATCATCATTCTATCATTAAAATCACATACATATCCTTCAAATCATAATCATACATAGTAATTAAACACCTCCACTGTCAAGTGGATCAACATCTGTAGCACAATTCTACTTTAACATGTAATTTTGCCATAACTTGCCTTCAAGGCATGAATGTCAAATCATTAACACACCAACAATTTACCATAATTAAGTCATAGATAATTATACAATTCCATAACCCAAAGCAATTTAGACATATTCCAATCATAAGCTTTCATACTGAACAAACCCATTTCATAAAGGCACAATTTAGGAATTGGGAGAATTCATTGGTACATAGAGTATTAAATCATAAATCATCAATTAAACATCAATAAAATCAATATATGGCATTAGAAACCATTTGAAATCGTTTGGAGAAAGAACCCATGAGATTGAGTAAAACCCTAGGTTTTTTCATGAACATGAAAACTTTGAAAACTTCTTTGAAATTGACTCTAGGGTGAAAGCTAACCCTAGATGAAGATCACCATACCTTTACTAAGATTCCCCAAGAAATTTGATGAAGAAACGCATTGGAATCACCAAACCCTAGTTTCAATGGCTCCCTTCTTCTTCTTCTCTAATGGAGGATTTCTATTGATAGAATATTTGAGAGTAGGTGGGTCTTCTTTTGATTCTGTTTGGAGTGACTTAAATGAAAGGATTTAGGTCTAAAAAGGGTCTTATAGTTGCTAGGAAAGGAATAGAATAATTAGGACTTAACTTTGGAAAAGGTTTCTTTAACCCTATCTTGCTATTCTAGGTCCTTGCTTGCACCCTAGACTTCTACCTTGCTCCATTTAGGTTCTAAAACAGCCTAGACATCAACCTAAAGTCACACTAATCCAAACATTAAGGCTCCAGTTCAACCTATAATAGTCAGAGTCGTTACATTATCCCCTACTTAGGAACATTCGTCCTCGAATGACACTTTCAACACATTAAGGGAAAACGACTCGAGACAAGCAGCCCAACAATCATGACACATCATAAACAATGCATAAACATAAGAGGAAACATCTAATCCACATCAATAAGCTCAATGCAACATAAGCAAGTAGGTACGACATCTACAAACTCATTATGCATGATAACTTCATCATTTCTCATTTCATTGGAGGAACTTCCTTATTCAAATCACATCATAACATCATTAAGCACATTATGCAATTACTCTCAAAAGCACATTTAGACATGTTCAACAATTCATCTCATGAAGCATATAGACAACTCATACTAGGTCCAAATCAACATGAGGAACATAAATGATGAAAACTCATTTTCTCATAAAAACAAGAATTCAACTAGAACATGCATAACATAAGGAGACCATGGAAACTCATTTTCACATAAGACTCCAAAACATGAAACAACAAGGAACTCTAGGTCTCAAGCTTGAATAGAAATAGAAGGAAAGAGATTATAATATCAACACCCTCAACAACCTTACTATTCAACATCCCATCATCTACTTCAGGGTAAACCCAACTAAGGCTAATCATGAAAGCAAAACAACAATCTCAAGGAACACATTCACAATTATAAGGAATTGTCAACTTATCAGTACCTTCATCCGGATTAGCTCATTTGCCCTCATTGCTTGAAGTGCATAGAAATGATTCTTCTTTGGAGCATTAGGATCCAGGACACCATAAGGAGTTTGTTTGGCCTCCCTTCCTTTAGCCGTAAGAGTAGGACAATTCCTCACATGGTGATAAATTTTGCCACACCCACAACACCCACTAGTATCGGCTATGCACTTCCCATGATGCCTCTTGTCACAAATGGTACAAAGAAGTTTAGAAAATGGAGGTCCACCACTTTTCTCCTCATAAACCTTAGAAGCACTTGAAGAATATTGGTTAGGAGTTCTCATCTTGAAGCTAGGTTGACCTTGCTCATCGGACCTACCTCTTTTCACCTCTCTAGCCTTCCACTTATGTTTGGACTCCTCAATAGATTGAGCATACACCATAAGTCTGAAATATCCATATCATTATGGAGAATCGCCATACGACACTCTTCCTCAACTAGGTCGGATATACCCATCACATACCTACTCATATCATCCATAGGGTTAGACACCAAGGATGGAGCATACTTAGAGAAGAGAGTAAATTTCAAGGAGTACTCTTCCACACTCATGCTAGCTTGCTTAAGATTGATAAGCTTCTCAACCTTACACTCCCTCTTCTCACGGGGAAAGTACCTACCAAGGAATGCTCCCTTAAACTCCTCCTATTAGATAGGACCCACTTCTAAAGGACTATTGATCTTTCATTGAGCGAACCACACTTGGACAACCTCCTTCAATTGATAGGAAGCCAACTCTGTTTTCTCCCTAGAAGTTAACCCCATCGCATTGAGTTTCTTCTATACTTTATCCAAGAATTAATGGGGATCCTCTCCCACTCTAGAACCAAGAAACATCAGAGGATTCATCCTCAAAAAGTCTCTCAACCTCGAGGCCATGGTACTCTCATTAGCATTCACCCTAGGCTGCACATCTCTATTAACATGAGCCGTCATGGCTCGGAGTAGGGTTAGAAAAGCCAACCTAATCTCTTCATTAGTCATGTCTGGGGGAACCACCAAAACTTGATTTCCTTGAGGCATTTGGTCACCTTGAAGACCTTGGGGAGGAACTCCCTCATTCTCAATCTCATCTTCCACTCTCCTTGGGTTAGCCCTTGTATTCATATCCTATAAACAAAGAGAAGGATTAGGAAAAGGACACTTATAGAATCACACTGTAGGGCACGACTTCAAGAATATGAAAGAAGTGTAACTTTCTATCATCCTATAGCCTCTCGCTCATAGATGTGTCACGACTCACAACGATGAACAAGATTCTACTAGACGTGCCTTGTGAGACATTGATCCTAAAAGCCATTTACAAAATCTTATGCTCTGATACCAAGTTTTTCACGACCCTAGAGCACCCCCTAGTCGTAACACGGCGTAGTCGACCCCGAAGGGGTCTAATACAAGCCTCTTCACATTCCTAACATTCGACATACAGAAATAGTGCGGAATAAAACTTATTTAAAACCAAACTATCAAAAACTCATTTCTAAAGCAGCGGAATACTAAAGACTCATATGGCCATCTTACACAAAACTAAATAGGATAGGGTCACAACCCTTTACAATCAAAGTCATAACAATAGTCTCAGAATAAGAAAGAACTACAAACAATAAAATTCCTTGTCCTCGATCTATGAGGACATACCAAGTCTTGGAGGAAACTCTATCCAAGCACTTCAATCCTAGCTAGAATTAATCACTTGCCGGAACCTACACTTGTACTTAAAAAATAAGAGAAATATGGGTTAGCACACAGAAATGTACCAAGTATAATGACCATGCAAAAACATGCTTAAAATGGAGATTTTGTTTGAAAGTCAGGCTTTTATGCCATTAGGTAAAACTTCATGAACATTGAAAAAATGAGGCATAGTATAAGTCACAACCAACATACAAGTCACCACTTCACGTTTGAATAAGATCTCATATAACCCTTTACCTTCTCCTTGAGCTTCCGCTTCAAGTAAACCTCAAGCTATACCTTGTGCAATGTATGGGTAGCGTCCCATACTACCACTCACATTAAGGTACAACTTTAAGGCCACCAAAAATGAACTTACCATTCATCCTTCCCACCTTTACACAATAAAGCATATAAGAGACATAAACATTACATGAATCACATCAGCACATTAAGACCAATATCTAAGACAACTCTAATTCATACTTGTCCAATGTGCAAGTAGTATCCCATACTACTACTCACACTAATTACTTCTTTGGACTCACCATCGACAAGGCATATTCATATACAATAAATCATGACAAGGAAGTAACTCATAATACAATCCAAGTATAGCATTCATCTTTACATTTAAGCATTTAAGCCAACATTCTTCATTAGGCACATTTAGGACACATTCATGCATTTAGAGGACTTTCATACATTAATCATTAAGACTTAGATAACTCACTATGACCTTATCAAATCCTACTCATGCAATGTATAGATGGCATCCCATATGAAACGACCCCAAAAAATGCTCGAAAATGTGCTTTGGAAACACCTATAATTGTAATTTCCATATATCTCAAAATCCGTTTCGTTTTTTCGAAAATCCGACTTCATATTCTTGTTTAGGGGGTCAAATTGAGTGGGAAATGGGTCTAACCCAAATTTTAGAGCAACCGTATCAAAATCCAAAATTTCCAAGTGAAGCCTTTTTCGAGGGTCTACTTTGGAGGGTCGTATCTCCTAGCACACAAATTATTTGGTGGCCAATAATATATCCATGGAAAGCCCATTGAGTTATCTATCTAACGCACTTCGTTTCACCTTATTCGGAGTTCGGACGAAGAAGTTATGCCCATTTTCGTAAAGTCTGTCCGGCAGAAAATCCAAATTCCAGTAGCTGATTTTACTGTTCATCTACTGTTCACCCGCCTGTTTTTTTTTTCTAAGTGTTGGACCCTTTTTTTTCAAAGGACTTATATTAATTCCTAGATACCATAATCCAATTCCCATCCCAAAAAAAAACATTTCCCTCTCTACAATCCTCCATTTAAGAAGAAGAAGAAGTGGGAGCTAGGGCTTTGGATTCAAGGCTTTCTTCATCAATTTTCGTGGGAGATCATAGCAAAGGTATGGGGGTCTTGATCCTTGTCTAATTTTCCATACAAGGAGTCAAATCCAAAGTTACTTCAAAATATGAAAAATCTAGGTTTTCACTCAATCTCATGGGTTCTTCCATCAAATGGTTTTAAAAGGTTTCTAATGGCACTTTATGGTTATATTGTTGTTGTATTGATGATTTAAGATGAAAATACTCCATGAACCCATGATTTCTCTCTATTCCTAGTTTATGCCTTTATGAAGTGGTTGCTAGATAATGAATGTATATGAATCAAACTTGTTTAAAGGTCTTTAGATTGTTGAAGTATGTCATTACCCATGCTTATTTTATGGTGTATTGTTGGTGTATTGGTATGTGAGGCTTATGGCCTTAAAGGCATAGTATGAGAAATTGGAGTGTTATCATGACATTATATGAATGAGAATCCAATGAAGATAATGTGATCATGTTATGAATGTAAAGGTGTTGTTGTAGGTTGTTCACTGTTTTGGTTGCATAATTACTACCCTAATTTCCATGCTCTTTGATTTCATTACATGCCTTCAAGGTGTTTGACAAAATGTCCAACTATGGAGAATTGATAAATTGATGTTTTAAAGCTTGAGTTATGAGATGTATGGAACTTCAAAGATGTGTTGATGACAAACTAAGCTTGTGTATATGTTCATTCCATACGTGAGATTGCATTAGAGCCTAATGAGAATTTCCTATATAAAGTGTTGCATGACCATGCCCGGTCCGGGGGAAAAGAACCGGACAACCATGTGAGAGGTTTATATCTCACCACCTAGGATGTTTGGGGTGTGACCAACATCAACCATGTGAGAGGTTTATATCTCACCACCTAGGATGTTTGGGGTGTGACCAACATCAACCATGTGAGAGGTTTATATCTCACCACCTAGGATGTTTGGGGTGTGACCAACATCAACCATGTGAGAGGTTTATATCTCACCACCTAGGATGCTTGGGGTGTGACCAACATCAACCATGTGAGGGATTTATACCTTGCCACCAGGGTGTCCGGGTGTGAGCGGCATCCCCCATCCTAAGTTGGGGTTATAGATTGGTTGGATCATGCATACACATATGATATCTACTATTAGTATAGATTTACTTAAACATGTTTTGACTTCACTTTGATCATGCATCCTCATATTGTTATTCATAATGCCTATGAAACTATTTCTTGTATTTCGATTGTGTCCTTGTTTATTGTTGTGTTGCACCCCGCATACTTAGTACATTCCAAGTACTAACGCATATTTTGCCTACATGATGTCACCATGTAGGGACCGGAGCTACTCTTGATCCTTCTCTCCATTCACGTGGCTAGTACGACGCTTATCCGAGTTTGTTGGTGAGTCCTCAATAATTCGAGGACTATGTTATGTTTCTTACTCCTATGTTTTGAGACTTTAGCTTGCAATTGTATTTTAACTATGAGGGGAGCCGGTAATATGTCATGGCCCCCGTCCTATCTATGTATGTAGAGGTGTGAGTTGGACAAGTATTTTGTAAACGAGCTTGACTCTTATTCTATGATGTCATTTTGAAATGGTTTGCCTTAGTCCCTATTTCCCGTTAATTAATGTTGAATGTACTTCCGCCACCGATGAAGTGTGATGACAAGTTTGAGAGGCTTGTTTGGGGTTCCTTCGGGTTCCTCATTCGCCATGTCACGTCTAGGCCCTAGGTTTGGGTCGTGACAAGCTTGGTATGAGAGCACTAGGTTGTTAAATCCTCGGAGTCCAACACACCGCGTTGAGTAGAGTCCTAATCATGGTTGTGAAGCGCGCCACGACTATGAATGGGAGGCTACAAAACGTTTTAGGAAAAGTTTCCCTTCTTCATGTTCTATGTCGTGCTTAGAGTGTGATAAGGTGATTCCTCCCTAACGCTTGTTCTTTGATTGCTAGATCATCATGCCAAACATGAGGGGAAGACGGGCCCGATCACCGGAAGAGCCACCCACCAATGGTGAGCTCCGTGATGCACTCACCATGCTTGCACAAGTGGTATCTAACCAAGTGCAACAAGGAGCCCAAGCTCCTCGAACTACCACCCCGGGGGAAAGGGTGAGAGATTTCATGAGGATGAACCCTCTGGTCTTCCATGGTTCAAAGGTGGATGAGGACCCGAAAGAGTTCATCGATGAGGTATGCAAAATCTTGACCATTATGGATGTTGGTGCTTGTGAGAAGGCGAAATTGGCGGCTTACCAACTCAAGGGGGTTGCTCAAATTTGGTTTGATCAATGGAAGGGTGAGAAAGGTAATGGCTATGTGGTGTTGTGGGAGGAGTTTAAAATTGCTTTCCTTAATAGGTTCTTCCCTCTTGAGCTTAGGGAGGCAAAGTTGGTGGAGTTCATGAACTTGAAGCAAGGAGCTATGAGTGTGAGGGAGTATGCCCTCAAATTTGTCCAACTCTCCAAGTATGCACCTCACTTGGTGGCCGACTCTAGGTCGAGGATGAACAAATTTGTGATGGGTGTATCCGACTTGGTTAGTGAGGAGTGTCGGTCCGCTATGCTCATTGGAGATATGGATTTGTCTCGGTTGATGACTTATGCCGAGCAAATGGAGGAGGAGAAATTGAGGAAGAGAAGGGGGCACGAGGCCAAGAGGGCCCGATTGGAGAATAGGTTCCCTAAGGGTGCTAGATTTCATCAAGGCCGAGGAAACCCTCATGTCAACCGGGGATTTGCTATCAATGTTCCTAGACCTCAAGGGGGAGGTGAAGTGGGTTCTATGGATGTATGCCCTAAGTGTGGGAGGAAGCATGGTGGTCCTTGCATGAAGGGTTCGGGTGCTTGCTTTGAATGTGGAGAAGTGGGTCATAAGAGGTTTGAATGTCTCAAGATCCGCAACAAGGTCCGAAGTGCTAACACTACTCCTTTGGGTAGAGGTGCTTCTCAAAGTGGTGCCCCAAGGAACAATCGATTTTATGCTTTGCATGGTAGACAAGGTGTTAATGAGACCCCGGATGTGGTGACCGGTATGTTGCAAATCTTTGATTTGATGTTTATACTTTGATTGATCCGGGTGCCACCCTTTCCTTTGTTACCCCCTTAGTTGCTAGAAAATTTCATGTTGAGTCGGAATTGTTGCATGAGTCATATGAAGTATCTACTCCCATTGGTGTCTCTATTGTTGCTAGAAAAGTGTATAGAAATTGTCCGGTTTGCATATTGAATAAGTTGTTGCCTTGCGATCTTATTGAGTTGAACATGGTGGATTTTGATGTTATTCTTGGGATGGATTGGTTGCATGCATATTATGCTTCTATTGATTGTAGGACTCGTAAAGTCAAGTTCCGATTTCCTAATGAACCCGTTCTTGAGTGGGAGAGCCGGGATGTTGTGGTGAAGGGGAAATTCATTTCTTGCATTAAAGCCCATAGGTTGATTTCCAAAGGGTGCTTGTACCATATTGTGAGAGTCAATGATGTGGAGTCTAAAGTCCTTCCTGTTGAGTCTATTCCGGTTGTTAATGAGTTTCTAGATGTCTTCCCAGAAGACCTTCCCGGTGTCCCTCCCGAAAGGGAGATAGATCTTGGTATAGACCTCCTTCCCGATACTCAACCTATTTCTATCCCCCCTTACCGTATGGCCCCGGCAGAGTTGAAAGAGTTGAAAGAGCAATTAAAAGATTTGTTAGAGAAGGGATTTATTAGACCTAGTCATTCTCCCTGGGGTGCTCCGGTTTTGTTTGTGAAGAAAAAGATGGGTCTCTTAGAATGTGTATTGATTATCGACAACTTAATAGGGTCACCGTCAAGAATAGGTATCCTCTTCCAAGGATTGACGATTTATTTGACCAATTGCATGGGGCTAGTCACTTCTCTAAGATTGATCTTCGGTCAGGGTATCATCAAGTGAAGGTGAGGGAGTGTGATATTCCCAAGACGGCCTTTCGTACTAGGTATGGGCACTATGAGTTTGTGGTGATGTCTTTCGGGTTGACTAATGCTCCGGCTCTCTTTATGGATTTGATGAATAGGGTTTTCAAACCCTACCTTGATTCTTTTGTGGTGGTGTTTATAGATGACATCTTGATCTATTCTCGGGGTGAGGAAGAGCACAAGGGTCACTTGAGGGTGGTACTCCAAAGATTGAGGGAAGAGAAGTTGTACGCTAAATATGAAAAGTGTGAGTTTTGGTTGAAGGAAGTTGCTTTCCTAGGCCATGTGGTGTCGGGGGATGGTATTAAGGTGGATCCTAAGAAGACCGATGTTATTAGGAATTGGCCTAGACCTTTGACCCCGTCGGATATAAGGAGTTTCTTGGGTTTAGCGGGTTATTATAGGAGATTTGTAGAAGGGTTTTCTTCTCTTGCTTCTCCTATGACTAAGTTGACTCAAAAGAATGCTAAATTTGTGTGGTCGGATGAGTGTGAGGAAAGCTTCCAAACTTTGAAAGAAAGGCTTGTGTCCGCTCTTATTTTGTCACTTCCGGATGGGTTAGAAGGTTTTGTTGTTTATTGTGATGCTTCCCATATTGGTTTGGGTTGTGTGTTGATGCAAAGTGGTAAGGTTATAGCCTATGCTTCTAGGCAACTTAAGGTTCATGAAAAAAATTACCCAACCCATGATCTTGAATTGGCCGCCGTGGTTTTTGCTTTAAAGATTTGGCGTCATTATTTGTATGGGGTGCATGTTGATATCTTCACCGACCATAAGAGTCTCCAATATGTGTTCACACAAAAAGATCTTAACTTGAGACAAAGGAGGTGGTTAGAATTCCTTAAGGATTATGATATGAGTGTTCACTATCATCCGGGGAAAGCTAATGTGGTGGCGGATGCATTGAGTAGAGTGTCCATGGGTAGCCTGGCTCATGTGGAGGAAGGTAGTAAAGAGTTGGCTAAGGAGGTCCATCGGTTGGCCAAATTGGGAGTTAGGTTAGAAGGGGTGGATAGTGGAGGAGTAGTTGTTGTTGATGGTTCAAGATCTTCCTTGGTTGATGAGGTGATAGTCAAGCAAGATCTTGATCCTTCTTTGGTAGAATTAAAGGCTTCGGTGAGTAGTGGTAAGGTGGAGGTTTTCTCCCAAGGGGGAGATGGTGCCCTTAGGTACCAAGGTAGATTATGTGTTCCTTGTGTGGATGGTGTGAGGGAAAGAATCCTTGATGAGGCTCATAATTCTTCTTATTCTATTCATCCGGGGTCAACAAAGATGTATAGAGACTTGAGGGATGTGTATTGGTGGGGCGGTATGAAGAAGGACATTGCAAAATTTGTTTCGGGTTGCCATAGTTGTCAACAAGTCAAGGCTGAACATCAAAGGCCGGTTGGCCTAACTCAAGACATTGAGATACCTACTTGGAAGTGGGAAGAAATCAACATGGATTTTGTAGTGGGCTTACCCAAGGCTAGAAGAGGCTTTGATTCGGTTTGGGTGGTGGTTGATCGGATGACAAAGTCGGCTCATTTCCTACCGGTTAAAACTACTTACGGGGCTGAAGAGTATGCCAAGTTGTACATTCATGAATTGGTAAGGTTGCATGGGATTCCTTTGTCTATCATCTCGGATCGTGGTGCCCAATTCACTTCTCACTTTTGGAAGTCATTCCAAAGGGGTCTTGGTACAAAGGTAAAGCTTAGCACGGCCTTCCACCCTCAAACGGATGGCCAAGCCGAAAGAACAATTCAAACCTTGGAGGATATGCTTAGAGCTTGTGTATTGGAGTTGAAAGGTAGTTGGGATGATCATCTTCCTTTGATTGAATTTGCATACAACAATAGTTATCATTCTAGTATCGGTATGGCTCCTTTTGAGGCACTTTATGGTAGACGGTGTAGGTCACCGGTTGGGTGGTTTGAAGTCGGAGAGGTGGCCTTGTTGGGTCCGGATCTGGTCATGGATGCTCTTGAGAAGGTAAGGATGATTAGGGAGAGGTTGAAAACAGCCCAAAGTCGTCAAAGGTCTTATGCCGATGTGAGGAGACGGGATCTTGAATTCAAAGTGGGTGATTGGGTTTATTTGAAGGTTTCTCCAATGAAAGGTGTGGTTCATTTTGGTAAGAAGGGGAAATTAAGTCCTAGGTATGTCGGTCCTTATGAGATAATAAAAAGGGTTGGTAAAGTAGCCTATGAGTTGGGGTTGCCCAAGGAGATGGAATTAGTTCATCCGGTATTCCATGTATCGATGTTGAGGAAATGTGTTGGTGATCCTAACGCTATTGTACCTCTTGAGGTTGTGGGTGTTGTAGAAGATAATTTGACGTATGAAGAAGTCCCGGTTCAGATCTTAGATAGACAAGTTAAAAGGTTGAGGAACAAAGAAGTGGCGTCCGTTAAGGTGCTTTGGAGAAATCAACAAGTGGAGAGTGCTACTTGGGAGGCCGAAGCGGACATGCAAAGACGTTATCCTTATCTATTCAACTCCACTCAAGCCTAAGGTATTAAATCAAGTCCTTTGTACTCCATCGAGTCCTACATTTCAGCCTCTGAATCATTAATGTGCATATATGTTTAAATTGATGAGTTATGGATGCTTTACACTAAGTTTTGAAATCTTGAAGTGATGTTTAAATAAAAATTTTGCATTCATGTTGGGGCTGATATGTTCTTACTAAGTCTTGCCTTGTACGTCTCTTCCACATTCGGGGACGAATGTTCCCAAGGGGGAGATATTGAAACGACCCCAAAAAATGCCCGAAAATGTGCTTCGGAAACACCTATAATTGTAATTTCCATATATCTCAAAATCCGTTTCGTTTTTCGAAAATCCGACTTCATATTCTTGTTTAGGGGGTCAAATTGAGTGGGAAATGGGTCTAACCCAAATTTTAGAGCAACCGTATCAAAATCCAAAATTTCCAAGTGAAGCCTTTTTCGAGGGTCTACTTTGGAGGGTCATATCTCCTAGCACACAAATTATTTGGTGGCCAATAATATATCCATGGAAAGCCCATTGAGTTAGCTATCTAACGCACTTCGTTTCACCTTATTCGGAGTTCGGACGAAGAAGTTATGCCCATTTTCGTAAAGTCTGTCCGGCAGAAAATCCAAATTCCAGTAGCTGATTTTACTGTTCATCTACTGTTCACCCGCCTGTTTTTTTTTCTAAGTGTTGGACCCTTTTTTTCAAAGGACTTATATTAATTCCTAGATACCATAATCCAATTCCCATCCCAAAAAAAAACATTTCCCTCTCTACAATCCTCCATTTAAGAAGAAGAAGAAGTGGGAGCTAGGGCTTTGGATTCAAGGCTTTCTTCATCAATTTTCGTGGGAGATCATAGCAAAGGTATGGGGGTCTTGATCCTTGTCTAATTTTCCATACAAGGAGCCAAATCCAAAGTTACTTCAAAATATGAAAAATCTAGGTTTTCACTCAATCTCATGGGTTCTTCCATCAAATGGTTTTAAAAGGTTTCTAATGGCACTTTATGGTTATATTGTTGTTGTATTGACGATTTAAGATGAAAATACTCCATGAACCCATGATTTCTCTCTATTCCTAGTTTATGCCTTTATGAAGTGGTTGCTAGATAATGAATGTATATGAATCAAACTTGTTTAAAGGTCTTTAGATTGTTGAAGTATGTCATTACCCATGCTTATTTTATGGTGTATTGTTGGTGTATTGGTATGTGAGGCTTATGGCCTTAAAGGCATAGTATGAGAAATTGGAGTGTTATCATGACATTATATGAATGAGAATCCAATGAAGATAATGTGATCATGTTATGAATGTAAAGGTGTTGTTGTAGGTTGTTCACTGTTTTGGTTGCATAATTACTACCCTAATTTCCATGCTCTTTGATTTCATTACATGCCTTCAAGGTGTTTGACAAAATGTCCAACTATGGAGAATTGATAAATTGATGTTTTAAAGCTTGAGTTATGAGATGTATGGAACTTCAAAGATGTGTTGATGACAAACTAAGCTTGTGTATATGTTCATTCCA
Organism: Solanum verrucosum; assembly: GCF_900185275.1. Lineage (NCBI taxonomy): Eukaryota > Viridiplantae > Streptophyta > Magnoliopsida > Solanales > Solanaceae > Solanum > Solanum verrucosum. The sequence continues at coordinate 1,497,929 of NW_026019842.1, read as the reverse complement.
TACGTGAGATTGCATTAGAGCCTAATGAGAATTTCCTATATAAAGTGTTGCATGACCATGCCCGGTCCGGGGGAAAAGAACCGGACAACCATGTGAGAGGTTTATATCTCACCACCTAGGATGTTTGGGGTGTGACCAACATCAACCATGTGAGAGGTTTATATCTCACCACCTAGGATGTTTGGGGTGTGACCAACATCAACCATGTGAGAGGTTTATATCTCACCACCTAGGATGTTTGGGGTGTGACCAACATCAACCATGTGAGAGGTTTATATCTCACCACCTAGGATGCTTGGGGTGTGACCAACATCAACCATGTGAGGGATTTATACCTTGCCACCAGGGTGTCCGGGTGTGAACGGCATCCCCCATCCTAAGTTGGGGTTATAGATTGGTTGGATCATGCATACACATATGATATCTACTATTAGTATAGATTTACTTAAACATGTTTTGACTTCACTTTGATCATGCATCCTCATATTGTTATTCATAATGCCTATGAAACTATTTCTTGTATTTCGATTGTGTCCTTGTTTATTGTTGTGTTGCACCCCGCATACTTAGTACATTCCAAGTACTAACGCATATTTTGCCTACATGATGTCACCATGTAGGGACCGGAGCTACTCTTGATCCTTCTCTCCATTCACGTGGCTAGTACGACGCTTATCCGAGTTTGTTGGTGAGTCCTCAATAATTCGAGGGCTATGTTATGTTTCTTACTCCTATGTTTTGAGACTTTAGCTTGCAATTGTATTTTAACTATGAGGGGAGCCGGTAATATGTCATGGCCCCCGTCCTATCTATGTATGTAGAGGTGTGAGTTGGACAAGTATTTTGTAAACGAGCTTGACTCTTATTCTATGATGTCATTTTGAAATGGTTTGCCTTAGTCCCTATTTCCCGTTAATTAATGTTGAATGTACTTCCGCGACCGATGAAGTGTGATGACAAGTTTGAGAGGCTTGTTTGGGGTTCCTTCGGGTTCCTCATTCGCCATGTCACGTCTAGGCCCTAGGCTTGGGTCGTGACACCATACTACAACCTATCCTTCATAGAACCTCTTAAGAAGCCATAATGCACATCTCAAATTATGGGAATAAGCGATTTAATTGACATAGACCATGCAAGCTAGACATGCAATCCAGTGTCATATACCCCCACACCGTAAAGAGGTGTTCTACTTGCCTAAGGTATAACGTCAACATTAGCACAGATGGAATCCGCTGGCTAATATCCTATGTGGGCACATAGTTCTGGGATAGGAAGATGTTCCTTGGAAATCTAACTACATAAACTCGGTGATTAGCCTACATTCCCATAGATCATTTCATTCATATTACATTACTGTACTAGGGAGGAATGTCATAGGCCTATGGATCCATGATACATCATTACCAAGAAAGGAGTTGGATAAGCTTTTCGATCCATGGTACATTCAAGGATAGCTCTGGGGTCCTCCTGAAAAGAATGCCACTAGCATATTGATTCAAGGTCCCTCATTTTCTTCTGATACTCATGAATGGAATGCCACTAGCTTATTGATTCATAGTACATTGACTTATTAAGAAAGGAATGCCACTAGCCTATCGAATCTAGAGTCTTCTTTACATTAGCTCATTTATGAAAAGAATGCCTAAATCCTATTGATTCATATCAATCAAGTCAAGACACATTCATTACTCATACATGAAAGGAATGCCATAGCCTATCGATTTATATTCATCAAGTCAAGACACATTCATTAAACAAGAAAGGGTGCATAAGCCTACCAATTCAAGTTAGAACATTACAACATGGAAGCTCTTCACATTCCAACACAATCATTCACGAGTGTCGATTGGGTATTTACTGACAACAATAACACTTTTATATTGTATACATGATCATCAATCTATCATTGAAATCACATGCATATCCTTCACATCATAATCATAAATAGTAATTAAACACCTCCACATTTCAAGTGGATAATTATCTCTAGCACAATTCTACTTTAACATGTAATTTAGCCATAACCTGCCTTCAAGGCCATGAATGTCAAATCACCAACACACCAACAATTTACCATAACTAAGGCATAGATAATGATACAATTCCATAACCCAAAGCAATTTAGACATATTCCAATCATAAGCTTCCATAATGAAAAAAACCCACTTCATAAAGGCACAATTTAGGAATTGAGAGAAATCATAGATTCATACAGAATTTTCATCAAAAATCATCAATTAAACATCAATACAATCAATATATGACTTTAGAAACCATTTGAAATCGTTTGGGAAAAGAACTCACGAGATTCAGTAAAAACCCTAGGTTATTTCATAAACTTGAAAACTTTGAAAACTTCTTTGAAATTGGCTATAGGGTGAAAACTAACCATAGATGAAGGATCACCATAGCTTTTCTAAGATTCTCCAAGAAATTTGATGAAGAACGCCTTGGAATCACCAAACCCTAACTTCAATGGCTCCCTTCCTCTTCTTCTCTAATAGAAGATTTCTAGTGCGAAATATTTGAGAGGAGGTGGGTCTTTGATTCTATTTGGAGTGACTTAAATGAAAGGATTTAGGTCTAAAAGGGGTCTTATAGGTCCTAGGAAAGGAATAGAATAATAAGGACTTAATTTTGGAAAAGAACTAAGGAACCACAAAGTTGTAACTTAAAATTCTGCCACTTTCACGTCTAAGCTCGCCCTTTGGATACTTGAGCTCGCCAAGTGCACTAGGCGACTCCCCAAGTGCACCCTAGGCTCGCCCTTGGTTCTAGTGAGCTCACTAAATGGGCTGGTCATTGGGCGATTGGAGGGGGCCAATGGGCGACACGCCAACCAGTTTGGTGAGGTACAATTTAGCTCTCCCATTGGTCCAGCAGCTAGGCAAAAAATGCAGTCCACTTGGGCAATAAAACAGCCCCATTGCAAAAAGGTCCACCAAAGGACAAGGTTTCTTTCACCATATCTTGCTAGTCTAGGTCCTTGCTTGCACCCTACACTTCTACCTTGCTCCATTTAGGTTCTAACACAACCTAGACATCAACCTAAAGTCACACTAATCCAAACGTTCAGGCTCCAGTACAACCTATCATTTTTCGAGTTGTTACATAAACCCTAAACATGAAACCCTAAACCCTAAACTCTAAACCCTAAACACTAAACCCTAAACTCTAAACCCTAACCCCTAAACCCTAAACATTAAACCCTATATTGTAAACCCTAAACCATAAACCCTAAACCCTAAAACCTAACCCTAAACCCTAAACCCTAAACCTAAACTCTAAACCCTAATCCCTAGGTCATAAACCCTAAACCCTAAACCGTAAATCCAAACACTAAAACCTAAACCCTAAATCCTAAACTCTAAACCCTAATTCCTAAACCCTAAACCCTAAACCCTAACCATAAACCATTAATCCTAAACCCTAAACCTAAACCCAAAACCATAAACCCAAAACCCTAAATCCTAAACTCTAAACCCTAATTCCTAAACCCTAAACCCTAAACCCTAAACCCTAAACCCTAACCATAAACCATTAATCCTAAACCCTAAACCTAAACCCAAAACCATAAACCCAAAACCGTAAATCCTAAACACAAATCCCTTAACCTAAACCCTAAACGTGAAACCGTAAACTCATTAACCATAAACCCTTACCCATAAATGATAAACTCTAAACCCTAAACACTAAATCCTAAACTTTAAACTTAGAACCCTAAACTCTAAATTGTAAATCCTAAACCCTAACCCCTAAACCCCTAAACCAAAAACCCTAAAACCTAAACTTTAAACCCTAAACCCTAAAATCTAAACTGTAAATCCTAAACCCTAACCCTAAACCCAAACTCTAAACTCTAAACCCTAAACCCTTAGCCCAAAACTTGCAACCTTAAACCTTAAAGTCTAAAGCCTACAGCCTAAACCCTACACCCTAAGCCCTAAACCCTAAACTTGGAACCCAAAACCATACACCCTAAACTCTAACCTGAAATCTGAAACCCTAAACCCTAAACTTTGCACCCTAAACTCTAAACCATAACCCTAAACTATTAATCATAAACCCTAAACCTAAACCGTATACCCTAAACCCTCAATCCTAAAACCTAAACCTTAAACCCTAGGCTTGCAACCCTAAACATTAAAGACTAAACCCTAAACCCTAAACTCTAAAACATAAACCCTAAACCATTTATTTTAAACCATTAATTTTAAACCCTAAACTTGGAACCCTAAACCTTAAACCCTAAAAACTAAACCCAAAATCCTAAACCTTAAACACTGAACCCTAAAACCTAAACCCTAACCCTAAACCATTAATCCTTAACCCTAAACTAAAACCCTAAATCTTAAACTATAAACCCTAAATCCTAAACCCTTAACCCATAAACCCTAAACACTTAACCCCAAATAAGAAAACCTAGACCTTAAACCCTAAACTTGGAATCCTAAACCTTAAACCCTAAACCATATAACCTAAACCCTAAACTTGGAACCCAAAACCCTTAACCCTAAATGATAAACTCTGAACCCTAAACCCTAAGGTCTAAACCCTAAACACTAATTCCTAAACTTTAAACTTGGAACCCTTATTCCTAAACCCTAAACGCTAAACCCTGAACCCTAGCCCCTAAACCCTAAACCCTAAACACTAAACTTTAAATCGTAAACTCTAAACCCTAAACCCTAAAACCTAATCCCTAAGTCGTAAACCCTAAACCCTAAACCCTAAACCCTAAGTCCAAACTCTAAAACTTAAACCATAAACTATAAAACCTAAGCCATAAACCCTAAACTCTAAACCCTAAACACTAACCCTAAACTATTAACCCTAAATCCTAAACATAAACCCCAAACCATAAACCCAAATCCCTAAATCCAAAACCCTAAATCCTAAACCCTAATACCTAAACCTAAAACCCAAACCTGAAACCGTAAACCCATTAACCATAAAATCCTAAATCATAAACCCTAAACGCTAAATCATAACCTTTTAGCCCTAAACCTTAGAGCCTATACCCTAAACCTTAAACCCTAAACATGGAACGCTAAACCCTAAACCATAAACCCTAAACCCTAAAACCTAAACTTTTAGCCCTAAACTTGCAACACAAAACCTAAAAGTCTAAACCCTAAACATTAAATCATAAACACTAAGCCCTAAACCCTAAACAAAAACCTCTAACCCAAAATCTGAAACCTTAAACATAACCCTAAACCTTAAACCCTAAACTTCGTACACTGAACCCTAAACCCTAAACTCTAAACCATAACCCTAAACCTTTAATCATAAACCCTAAACCTAAACTGTATACCCTAAATCCTAAAACCTAAACCCTAAACCGTAAACCTTATAGACTAAAGCCAAAACCCTAAACCCTAGAATCTAAAACCTAAACCTAAACCTAAACCCTAACCCTAAAACATTAATCCTAAACCCTAAACAAAAACCCTAAACTTGGAACCCTAAACCTTAAACCCGAAACACTAAATCCAAAACCCTAAACCTTAAACCCTAAACCCTAAACCCTAAACCCTAACCCTAAACCATTAATCCTTAACACTAAACTGAAGCCCTAAACCCTAAACCCTAAATCTTAAACCCTAAATCCTAAACCCTAAACCCTAATTCATAAACCCTAATCCCCTAAACCCTAAACGCTTAACCCTAAATAAAAAAACCAAGATCTTAAACCCTAAACTTGGAACCCTAAACCTTAAACCCTAAACCATATAACCTGTCATGACCCAAGCTTAGGGCCTAGATGTGACATGGCGAATGAGGAACCCGAAGGAACCCCAAACAAGCCTCTCAAACTTGTCATCACACTTCATCGGTCGCGGAAGTACATTCAACATTTATTTAACGGGAAATAGGGACTAAGGGCAAACCATTTCAAAATGACATCATAAAATAAGAGTCAAGCTCATTTACAAAATTATTGTCCAATGCACACCTCTACATACTGAGATAGGACGGGGCCATGACATACTACCGGCTCCCCTCATAGTCAAAATACAATTGCAAGCTAAAGTCTCAAAACATAGGAGTAGGAAACATAACATAGCCCTCGAATCATTGAGGACTCACCAACAACTCGGATAAGCACCGTACTAGCCACGTGAATGGAGAGAAGGATCAAGAGTAGCTCCGGTCCCTACATGGTGACATCATGTAGGCAAAATATGCGTTACTACTTGGAATGTACTAAGTATGCGGGGTGCAACACAACAATAGACAAGGACACAATTGAAATACAAGAAATAGTTTCATAGGCATTATGAATAACAATATGAGGATACATGATCAAAGTGAAGTCAAAACATGTTTAAGTAAATCCATACTAATAGTAGATATCATATGTGTATGCATGATCCAACCAATCTATAACCCCAACTTAGGATGGGGGATGCCGTTCACACCCGGACACCCTGATGGCAAGGTATAAACCCCTCACATGGTTGATGTTGGTCACACCCCAAGCATCCTAGGTGGTGAGATATAAACCTCTCACATGGTTGATGTTGGTCGCACCCCAAGCATCCTAGGTGGTGAGATATAAACCTCTCACATGGTTGATGTTGGTCACACCCCAAGCATCCTAGGTGGTGAGATATAAACCTCTCACATGGTTGTTCGGTTCTTTTCCCCCGGACCGGGCATGGTCATGCAACACTTTATATAGGAAATTCCCATTAGGCTCTAATGCAATCTCACGTATGGAATGAACATATACACAAGTTTAGTTTGTCATTAACACATCTCTGGATTTCCATACATCTCATAACTAAAGCTTTAAAGCATCGATTCATCAATTCTCCATAGTTGGACATTTTGTCAAACACCTTGAAGGCATGTAATGGAATCAAAGAGCATGGAAAATAGGGTAGTAATTATGCAGCCAAGCCAGTGAACAACCTACAACAACACCTTTTTAACACCCACAATACCACATGAAAATCTCCACATCCATTCCAAATTTAGGTTCAAGTTCTAGAGTCACAACATGCTCAAAACAATCACTTTTCATGTTTAAAATTCAATGTGCAGGAAATTATTACAAAGAACAAGACTAATTTATGAATCTTAACTTAAACCATGAATTAGTGAGTAGAGTAGAGTCTAGGCACTATGGGTGAAAGGACTCATGAGTTCAACACCACATACCTTGAGTTTTTATGAAGGTCTTGAGAGTGTCTTCAATGGAAGCTTGGAACTTGGAGCAAGAGTCTCTTCAATCTTGAGGAAGGTTTTGCATTAGGGTTCTTGAGAGAACTTGAGAGAAAATGTGTCTAAGTATGGTAGAGGTGTTTTGGGAAATGTTTTAGAGATGAGAATTGAACTAATGGTATATAGGAAATAACATATGCCCTTTGGAAAAATGGTCCAACACTTAGAAAAAAAAATGAGGCGGGTGAACAGTAAAAACGCTCACTGGAAATTGTCTTTCCTGCCGGACAGATTTTACGAAAATGGGCATAACTTCTTCGTCCGAACTCTGAATGAGGTGAAACGAAGTGCGTTAGGTAGCTAACTCAAAGGGCTTTCCATGTATATGTTATTGGCCACCCAATAATTTGTGTGCTTGGAGATATGACCCTCCAAAGTAGACCCTCGAAAAAGGCTTCACTTGGAAATTTTGGATTTTGATACGGTTGCTCTAAAATTTGGGTTAGACCCATTTCCCACTCAATTTGACCCCCTAAACAAGAATATGAAGTCGGATTTTCGAAAAACGAAACGGATTTTTTTTTTTATATATATAGCTAAACAAGTTTCCGGTAACTTTCGTAGCACATTTTTAAGAACTTTTTGGGTCATTTCATAACCTAAACCCTAAACTTGGAACCCGAAACCCTAAACCTTAGACCCAAAACACTAAACTCTCAACCCTAAACGCTAAACCCAAAACCCTTAACCCTAAATGATAAACTCTATACCCTAAACCCTAAGTTCTAACCCTAAACGCTAATTCCTAAACTTTAAACTTGGAACCCTAATTCCTCAACCCTAAACGCTAACCCATAAACCATAAACTCTAAACCTCTAAACTCAAAACCCTAAACCCTTAACCAAAAACCCTATACTTTGAACCCTAATTCCTAACCCCTAAACCCTAAATCCTAAACCCTAAACCCTAAACCCTAAACACTAAACCATAACCCTAAAACATTAATCCTAAACACTAAACCTAAACCTTATACCCTAAACCCTAGACCCTAAATCTTAAACCCAAGACCCTAAACCCTAAACCCCATAACCATAAACCCTTAACCCTAAATGATAAATTCTAAACCCTAAGCTATAAACCCTAAACCCTAAATCTTAAATATTAAACTTGGAACCCTAATTCCTAAACCCTAAACCCTAACCCCTAAACCCAAAACCCTACTATCACACCTTTATTTCCCTAAATTTTTCTCTTTCTAGTTTCTCACTCAAATAAATGCTCTAAAAAATAGCCCATAACAGCTATAACTCTTCACTGTACGTGCACTGCCGAAACGGCGCGTGAGCCGCCGACAGAGCTCTCCAGGCCACCAGATGAATATCAAACGGAGTGCAACAAAACCCACCCAGCCACTCTCTCTAATTCATCCCACAACTCCAAGAATTCACAAAATACTGAAGCGATCAACACTACGATTTCGGTTAAAGAGTTAGAAGGAACGCAAGAAATTATTTCCCTAGGAGCTGTCATTTTGATTCATGAAAAAGTGATTTGAAATATGGAATCCCCTAGTCTTGATCTACATCATAGAAAAAATCCAGTTGATTTCACCACCCCAATTGACAGGAATCGAGAGGCAACTTTTGCGAGAAATGCGAATGAATCACCAGAACTGTGCCTTCAAGTTCGAGCAGATTCAACCACTGGGATTACTCCCCTCATGATGAGGTTCATCTCAGAGAAATTTCAAGCAAAGTGGACAGTGGAATCACCGACGGGGAGAATATCGGTGAAAATCGAACTCAAATTACTGGAGTTTATGAAAAATCTGGCAATGGGAATCAATCCCCCCAGCGGATACCCATCTTTCAGATATCTCAAGCAATTTGGATAGAGGAAACAACAAGAACAACCAATTAATCCAACTTGTTGAACCTGTGATGAACTTGAACAAGGGAACAATTCGAAATGTTTAAGATATTGATTAGAATGGTCCATTATCAACTTCATCTGCAGGGTACAATAGCCAATTGGATGTAATTCATCCAGCAGGGGCAAGGTCAATGCACGAGGAAGCCAATTTAATGCAAAAAATAATGCTGAATGAACAACAAACCAATGATCAGATCACTAAGAGACAAGCTTCAGAAAACTTATCTGAAGAAGCTCAATCATCGAATTTTTCCTTTGGAATTCATGGTAATTCAATGAGCATAACTCCAATTCCTATTCATTGTGTAATGCAGGATACAAACCAGGACAAGGCACCGGAGAAATATGGGCATGATCAGCAGCAAATGGATGAACAAACAAGTCAAAGTCACCTAATTAAAGGCAATGAGGTGTAGACAGGTAAGCCAACTAACAAAAATGTTATTCAAACTGAGGCTACTAACATTAAGGCTCATTTACACAATGTGGTAAATGAGAAAATTAGTAGAATGATGAATTTTTAAAATAGGTTAGCAACTAGGGTCACAAAGAAAAGGGGTGGCAAAAAGATCAAAACAAGGATACAAACCAACAAGGAGGAACGAATAGAATTCAACATGACAACAATCGAGCTAACATGGATTATCAAAACAACTTCCCTAGGTTCTTTAACAAATATGCTAGGTATGATCCTAATCTTCAGAAGAATAGAAATGTGGAAAACCAGGTTAACAATAAGGTAGCTCAAGGCAATGTAAAACAGTCGATTAGTCAACAGCAGGGTCAGAATAAAAACTATGCTAAACAAGACACAGACCCTGAAGCTGCTCCATTCACTATTGTCCAATCCTTTGCTGCTCGTTTAAGATCTAATCAGTCCAAGAATGAAATTCCTATTGTTTTGGATAATCCAATACACACCACAAAACATGGGCTGTCTGATGTGCTTTTAGAAGAGGATGATTATAATGTTAAATTGGCTGAAAGTTGTAAGCACACCTTAATAGGCAAATTCACCAACACCATGCCTAAAATGGAGATTATTAGGAAATGTTTCACTCTGCAAACCCAGCTAACTAGGGGGGGTGAAAATAACACATTATAATTCTAGGCATGTGTATATTGATCTTGATAATGAGTTTAATTATGTTACGGTTTGGACTAAACGAAGGATGAGTATTGAAGGTCAATTAATAAGAATTCAAGCATGGACTCCTGAATTTACACCTGAATAAAAGACCCTTATAGTTCCTATATGGTAGCCTTACCTGAACTCCCATGGCACTGCTACAATAAGGTCCTCTTGAAGACTGTTTTGAGTTCCATTGGATGATTGTTGTTTTGAGTAATGTTGATTATGTGAAGGTAATGTGATATGATGTGAATTTGTGTATGGTCTAAGATCATGAAAGGTGACCTTGTGTAAGAGACTTTATGTGTTATGCTTGGTCGTTGTCTTCTTTAAATGACTTATAATGAAGGAAAGGTTAGGATAGACAATGTTTTCCTACTCTCACACTTAGTGAATAATGAATGAAAAAATGTGTGAATGAATAAAAAGAATGGGAGTTAATGCTAATGAATGAAAGTTAGGTCGATTGTAAGGATAGTCTCATAAAGTACTCATTAAATTAATGGGGGTCCTAGATGAAAGGTTTTCTTATCTTTGAATCCAAGAGCTTCCTCAATCAATGAATGAGGGTTAGGATGGGTACTCCTTCGTGAGTTGAGATGACAAAAAGTTGGTTGAGTTCATGAACCTACGTCAAGGGAATATGAGTGTGAAGGGATACTCTCTCAAGTTTACCCAACTCTCTAAGTATGTTCCTACCTTGGTAGCAAATTCTAGGGCTAGAATGAGTAAGTTTGTGATGGGGGTTTCCAGTTTGTTTGAAGAAGAGTGTCTTATGGCCATGCTCCATCATGATATGGATATCTCTATGGTTATGGTTTATGCTCAACAACTTGAGGAGATGAAACTTAGGAAGATGAATAGAGATATGAAGAGGGCTAGGCCGGATGAACAAAACCAATCTAGGTCTAAGAAGAGGTTCTATAACCAAGATTCTTCATTGGTCAACAATGATAGGGTGTCTAACCCTAAACCTCAAAGAGGTAATGGAGATGGCTCTACTTTTGAGAGGCCTAGGTGTGCTACTTGTGGAAAGCAACATTTGGGCAAGTGTCTTGCCGGTACGGATGTATGCTTTGGATGTGGGAGTAAGGGTCATAAGATGAGAGATTTCCCTACACTTAAGGTAAAAGGAAAGAGATCAATCAAATTGCTCATGATGGCCCGGATCCAAATGCTCATAAGAGGAACCGTTTCTATATGCTTCAAGCTAACAAGGATAAGAGAACAAATGAAGGAAAGTCAATTTTCTTTGTTGTTTGATGATAACCTTAGATGGGTTTACCCCAAGTGGGGGATGATGAGTTGAATAGTAAGATTTTTGATATCCTTATCTTTTCATTCTATTCTAATTCAAGCTTGAAACAAAGAGTTCTTAGTAGCATGTTGCATGTTGGTGTCTTATGTGAATTGAGTATCCATATTATCCTTATGATGTGCATATTTTAATTGAATTCTTGTTTAAATAAATAAATGAGTTTTCATGATTATGTCTCTCATGATTTATATGCATTTATAAAGATTGTTTAAATTGGTCTATGAGATGCCTAGTTGAGCATGCCTTGATGTGATCTTGATGTTGCATGATTATGCTTTTGAGAGAAATAGTATGGTGAGCCTATAAATGTTATAATGAACATAATAGGCTATGGAGAAGGGAGTTCCTCCAAAGAAATAAGAAACGGTAATGTTTTCTGCATATTGAGTGGTAGATGTTATTCCTACTTCTTTGAATTGCATGAAAGTCTTGTTGTAATGCTTTTTTTGTGGAGTTGATGTTTCCTCCTTGATGTGTGTTCTAGTAATGATATTACATGATTGTTGTGGGCTGTTAGTTCTAGAGTCTTTGAAGTGTCATTCGAGGGCGAATGCTCCCAAGTGGGGGATATTGTAAAACTCTCACAATGAAGTAGGATAAAGTTGAGCCTCACATGGGTTTTATGCATTAATAACTTGTTAAAATAATGAAGAATAGCCTTCTAAGTCAGTTTTAAAGAGTTTGGAAGTCAAACGCCAAGGAACGACCAAGACGTTCAAAAACTAGTCTTTTACGTGTTGGTGTGTTCTAGTATATTGTTCATGTTTTTATTTGTGGTTTGGTGTCTAAAAATCAGTGGAGGTGATCCTAGTGTCTTAATAAATGTTTTTAGGGTCAAACCATTCGAGTACGACACCCCGGGACCAACCTAAGGGTCCTCAAGGAGGACCCCAACCTTGGCCAAGCAAGTTGCCAAGGCAACTTGCAAAAATGCTCATCGAGGGAGCATGTCCGCGTCGCGGACTAGCTCCACCATGGACAAAATGTTTGGTCCGCGTCATGGACGTGTCGCAAACTCTTCTGTCTCAAAATTTAATTTCCAGAAACTTGTGAGATGAGAGTACTTAGTAGCAATCCTTATCCCTAAATGAATGAATGAAATGAATGTCCTAACTCCGTGGGGGAGTAATGTCTAGCACCGAGAGGATATGAAGATGAGTGGATACTCCTTCATTAGTTGAGATGTGAGTATTTAGTAGCAACCCTTAAGATGGGTACTCCTTCGTGAGTTGAGATGAGAGTACCTAGAAGCAGTCCTTCTATCCCTTAACTATGTGCCCACATAGGACTAGCTAGTGGTCTCTACCACGTAAAGGCTAAAACAATGACCCTATCTTAGGCAAGTAGGGATCCCTCATCCGGTAAGGGTATTATCGGGCTTCCATATCAAGCACCATGGTCTATGTCGGTTAAGGCTATTTCCCTACATTAATGAATGAATGAACTAGGGTCTCTTATGGATATACTACTTAGGATAGGTGGTGGAATGGGACATCATCTAGACATTGCACAAGTAGACTTATAAAGGAGATCTTGGTGTGTCTTAATAATGATAATGAATGAATGAGTCTCTTTGGGCTAATTAACGAAAGTGTTGGTCTTTGAGCACGCTAATGTGAAAGTGAGTCATAATGAATTGAATTTAAGTGCTTATGTTGAATTGAATGTATGTGAAGATATTATGCCGTTAGTGAATGAAGTTGTCTAAATGCATTAAGTTCAAACAATGATTTATGTTGAGATGTGAATGGAGCTTGTCTTGTGTAGCCTTAAAGATCACTTGGGTGTGGTATGGAGAGGTAGTATGGGTTGCTTCACCATGTCTTACTTAGGTGAGTCTTGGGATGAGATTTGATGTGTTCTAGTTTTATGGAGTGACTTGTTGGCTTATGTGCTTATATGTTTTAAGTGATCAATTGGTGAAGGTTGAGGTATGCATGGTAAGTTCACTTTGTGTGACCTTAAGGTGGTGCCTTATTGTGGGTGATGGTGTGGGACGTTTCTCATACATTGCACAAAGGTATTGCTTAAAAGTTACTTAAGGTGGAAGTCCAAGGTAAGAATGTAAAGGTAAATGGGGTATGTATGTTTATGAGGTATTGTGAAGCATATTACTTTGTATTGTTGGTTGTGAATGAATGAAATGAATGTAGGGATCCCTCATCCGGTAAGGGTATTACCGGGATTCCATATCAAGCACCATTGTCTATGTCGGTTAAGGCTCTTTCCCCACATTAATGAATGAATGAATGAACTAGGGTCTCTTATGGATGTACTACTTAGGATAGGTGGTGGAATGGGACATCAGACATTGCACAAGTAGACATTTAAAGGAGATCTTGGTGTGTCTTAGTAATGATAATGAATGAATGAGTCTCTTTGGGCTAATTAACGAAAGTATTGGTCTTTGAGCATGCTAATGTGAAAGTGAGTCATAATGAATTGAATTTAAGTGCTTATGTTGAATTGAATATATGTGATGATCTTATGCCATTAGTGAATGAAGTTGTCTAAATGTATTAGGTTGAAAGAATGATTTATGTTGAGATGTGAATGGAACTTGTCTTGTGTGTCCTTAAGGATCACTTGGGTGTGGTATGGACAGGTAGTATGGGCTGCTTCACCATGTCTTACTTTGGTGAGTCTTGGGATGAGATTTGATGAGTGTTCTAGTTTTATGAAGTGACTAGTTGGTTTATGTGCTTATATGTTTCATTTGAATAATTGGTGAAGGTTGAGGTATGCATGGTAAGTGCACTTTGTGTGACCTTAAGGTGGTGCCTTAGTCTGTGTGATGGTATGGGACATTGCCCATACATTGCACAAAGGTATTGCTTAAGGGTTACTGAAGGTGGAGGTCCAAGGTAAGAAGGTAAACGTAAATGAGTTATGTATGTTTATGAGGTATTGTGAAGCATATGACGTTGTATTGTTGGTTGTGACTTGTAAGGTGCCTATTGTGTTGATGTTCATGAGATGTTATCAAAATTGCATGAAAGCATAATTTCTGAACAAATGTCCTTTTTAGCATGTTTTGCATATTCTCATACTTAGTACGTGTGTTGTACTAACCCCTTTCTTCTATTTTACTACAAGTGTAGGTTGTGGTAACTAGGAGGAGATTGTGCTTTAGAGTTGCTTGGACTACTTCACTCTTCCAAGTATTTGGTAAGTCCTCAAGATTCGAGGACTATGTTTAGAAGTTTCTTAGTCATTGTAATAGACACTTAAGTTTCGTTTCATTTGTAAAGGGCCGTGTCCCTTAGTACATTTTAAGTTCTTGTCTAAGATTGGCTATAGAGACTTAGTAGTTCTGCTCGCGTATTGATGCTTTCAAATGTTGATGACTCTTGTAGTCTTGTGGTTTTATAGAATAAAAGTTTTAAATTCTTAGTGATTTTTATGATTTATGCGATGAATGAATGCTAAAACTTGTATGAGACGTCCGAGAGGTCGAATACGCATGTAACGGCTAAGGGGTGCTCTCTGGTTGTTACAAACTTAGTATGAGAGCATAAGGTTTTAAAGATTACATTTAGGCTCAAAGTCTTGAAAGCCACGTCTAGTACAGTCTTGTTCATCGGTGTGAGTCACGACACATCTATGAGCGAGAGGCTTTAGGACGATAGAACTTTCACGTTCTTTCATTATTCTTGATGTTGTGCCTTAGAGTTTGGTCTATAAGTGTCCTTTTCCTAATCTGTCTCTTGTGTTTGTAGGATATAAATACGAGGGCTAATCGGAGGAAACCGGAAGATGAGGTAGATGATGGGGGAGTTCCTCCCCAAGGAGTGCAAGGTGGCCAAGCTCCTTTAGGTGGGCAAGAGAATGTGGTTCCGGTTGTTCCCCCGGATATGACTAATGGGGAGATTAGAGAGGCTTTTCTCTCCCTGGCCCGTGCCATGACTACTCAAGCACCCACAAAACTTTATATATGAGGTGTTTAAGATTATGGATGCAATGGGAATGACTCCTAGGGAGAAGGCGGAGTTGGCTTCCTACCAACTCAAGGAAGTAGCTCAAGTCTGGTTTGAGCAATGGAAGGATGAGAGACCCATAGGAGCAGACCCAATAGACTGGGGAGTGTTTAAGATGGCCTTTCTTGATAGATTTTTCACCTTAGAGTTGACGGAGCAAAAGTTGGTTGAGTTCATGAACCTACGTCAAGGGAATATGAGTTTGAAGGAATACTCTCTCAAGTTTATCCAACTCTCTAAGTATGCTCCTACCTTGGTAGCAAATTCTAGGGCTACAATGAATAAGTTTGTGATGGGGGTTTCTGGTTTGGTTGAAGAACAGGGTCGTACGGCCATGCTCCATCATGATATGGATATCTCTATGCTTGTGGTTTATGCTCAACAACTTGAGAAGATGAAACTTAGGAAGATGAATAGAGATATGAAGAGGGCTAGGCCGGATGAACAAAACCAATCTAGGTCTAAGAAGAGGTTCTATAACCAAGAATCTTCAATGGTCAACAATGATAGGGTGTCTAACCCTAAACCTCAAAGAGGGAAAGGAGGTGGTTCTACTTTTGAGAGGCCTAGGTGTGCTACTTGTGGAAAGCAACATTTGGGCAAGTGTCTTGCCGGTACGGATGGATGCTTTGGATGTGGGAGTAAGGGTCATAAGATGAGAGATTTCCCTAAACATAAGGTAAAAGGGAAAGAGATCAATCAAATTGCTAATGATGGCCCGGATCCAAATGCTCATAAGAGGAACCGTTTCTATATGCTTCAAGCTAACAAGGATAAGGGAACTAATGAAGGAAAGTCAATTTTCTTTGTTATTTGATGATAACCTTAGATGGGTTTACCCCACGTGGGGGATGATGAGTTGAATAGTAAGGTTTTTGATATCCTTATCTTTTCCTTCTATTCTAATTCAAGCTTGAAACAAAGATTCTTAGTAGCATGTTGCATGTTGGAGTCTTATGTGAATTGAGTATCCATATTCTCCTTATGATGTGCATATTTTAATTGAATTCTTGTTTAAATAAATAAATTAGTTTTCAAGATTTTGTCCCTCAGGATTTATATGCATTTATGAAGAATTGTTTAAATTGCTCCAAGAGATGCCTAGTTGAGCATGCCTTGATGTGATCTTGATGTTGAATAATTATGCTTTTGAGAGAAATTGTATGGTGAGCCTATAAATTTTGTAATGAGCATGATACGCTATGGAGAAAGGAGATCCTCCAAAGAAATGAGAAATGGTAAAGTTTTGTGCATATTGGGTGGTAGATGTTATTCCTACTTCCTTGAATTGCATGAAAGTCTTGTCGTAATACTTTTTATGTGGAGTTGATGTTTCCTCCTTGATGTGTGTTGTAGTAATGATATTACATGCTTGTTGTGGACTGCTAGTTCTAGAGTCTTTAAAGTGTCATTCGAGGGCGAATGTTCCCAAGTGGGGGATATTGTAACACCCCTCAAAATGAAGTAGGAAAAAGTAGAGCCTCACATGGGTTTTATGCATTAATAACTTGTTAAAATAATAGAGAATAGCCTTTTTAGTCAGTTTTATAGAGTTTGGAAGTCAAACGTCAAGGGACGACCAAGACGTTCGGAAACTAGTCTTTTACGTGTTGGTGTGTTCTAGTATGTTATTCATATTTTTATGTGTTGTTTGGAGTTTAAAAATCAGTGGAGGTGACCCTAGTGTCTTAATAAAGTTTTTAGGGTCAAAAGGTTCCAGTACGATGCCCTAGGACCAACCTAAGGGTCCCTGAGAAGGACCCCAACCTTGGCCAAGCAAGCTGCCAAGGCAACTTGCAAAAATGCTCATGGAGGGAGCATGCCCGCGTCGCGGACTAGCTCCACCAAGGACCAAGAGTTTGGTCCGCATCGCGGACGTATCACAGACTCTTCTGTCTCGAAATTTAATTTCCAGAAACATATGGTTACACCTCCGCGTCTCAGACTTGTTTCCCGACGAAATTTGCGATAAAATTGAAGTTTGTCTTGTTTAAAGGGTCCTACTAAGTGAGGGTAGTTTGGGTACTTTGGGGAATTATTATAAACGGTTATTCTAAATATTTTAGGATATTTTAAGTGGTTAAAGCCCCAAAACCTAGAATTAGACCTCATTATCCAATTGAACATTCCTTCTCAAATAAATTCTTTCTCTAGAACTCCATGGAAGACATTGATGAAGCTTCAAGCTAGGGGATGGGTTCCTACTGATTTCTCCTTCAATTCCTAAGGAAATTAATCACAAAGGTATGGGGATTTTATCTTTGATTGTCCTTTCAATCAGAGAGCCAAATCAAAGTGATTTCAATATTTTTCAGAAACACTAAAAACCCTAATTTCAATTCTAAGCTTGGGTTCTTGTATGAAAGTATTTCAAATGATGATTTATGTTAATATTGATGGTTTTAAGATCGAAAACTCCATGAACCCTTGCATATCTTGAAATCCTAATTTTGGGTTTAAAGTGTGTCTATTGATTTTGAGCTAATAATGTGATATAAATGTGTAGATTGTTATGGGCTATTGATTTATGTATTTTTCTATATTGAATTATGAGGAATTGATTGTCAATTGTGTTATATTGGATGTTGGCCTTGAATGGGAAATTTTGACCTAAGGCTTATGATGATGATGAAGTTGTGAATAGATTATTGATTCTAGTATTTTATATTTATATATGTTGTAGATATTAGAATTGTGAGGTTTGATCCCTTTGAAAGTGGGGAGGTGTTTACTTTATAAGCATGTTGTGATCATGGCCTTGTAGGCAAAGTTGGATGATTGTTGTTTTGAGTAATGTTGATTATGTGAAGGTAATGTGATATGATGTGAATTTGTGTATGGTCTAAGAGCATGAAAGGTGATCTTGTGTAAGTGATTTTATGTGTTATGCTTGCTCATTGTCTTCTTTGAATGACTTATAATGAAGGAGAGGTTAGGATAGACTATGTTTACCTACTCTCACACCTAGTGAAGAATGAATGAAAGAATGTGTGAAGAATGTAAAGAATGGGAGTTAATGCTAATGAATGAAAGTTGGGTCTATTGTAAGGATAGTCTCATAAAGTACTCCTTAAATGAATGGGGTTCCTAGATGAAAGGTTTTCTTATCTTTGAATCCAAGAGCTTCCTTAATGAATGAATGAGGGTTAGGATGGGTATTCCTTCGTGAGTTGAGATGAGAATAGTTAGTAGCAATTCTTATCCCAAAATGAATGAATGTTGGGTTAGGAATAGTACTCCTTCGTGAGTTGAGATAAGAGTACTTAGTAGCAATCCTTATCCCTAAATAAATGAATGAAATGAATGTTCTAACTCCGTGGGGGAGTAATGTCTAGCACCAAGAGGATATGAAGATGGTCGATACTCCTTCGTTAGTTGAGATGTCAGTATTGAGTAGCAACCCTTAGGATGGGTGCTCCTTCGTGAGTTGAGATGAGAGTACCTAGAAGCAATCCTTCTATCCCTTAACTATATGCCCACATACGACTAGCTAGAGGTCTATACAACATAAAGGCTAAAAGAATGACCCTACCTTAGGCAAGTAGGGATCCCTCATCCGCTAAGGGTATTACCGGGATTCCATATCAGGCACCATTGTCTATGTCAGTTAAGGATCTTTCCCCACATTAATGAATGAATGAACTAGGGTCTCTTATGGATGTACTACTTAGGATAGGTGGTGGAATGGGACATCAGACATTGCACAAGTAGACATTTAAAGAAGATCTTGGTGTGTCTTAGTAATGATAATGAAGGAATGAGTCTCTTTGGGCTAATTAACGAAAGTGTTGGTCTTTGAGCATGCTAATGTGAAAGTGAGTCATAATGAATTGAATCTAAGTGCTTATGTTGAATTGAATGTATGTGATGATCTTATGCCATTAGTGAATGAAGTTGTGTAAATGTATTAGGTTGAAAGAATGATTTATGTTGAGATGTGAATGGAACTTGTCTTGTGTGTCCTTAAGGATCACTTGGGTGTGGTATGGAGAGGTAGTATGGGCTGCTTCACCATGTCTTACTTAGGTGAGTCTTGGGATGAGATTTGATGAGTGTTCTAGTTTTATGAAGCGACTAGTTGGTTTATGTGCTTATATGTTTCATTTGAATAATTGGTGAAGGTTGAGGTATGCATGGTAAGTGCACTTTGTGTGACCTTAAGGTGGTGCCTTAGTCTGTGTGATGGTATGGGACGTTGCCCATACATTGCACAAAGGTATTGCTTAAGGGTTACTGAAGGTGGAGGTCCAAGGTAAGAAGGTAAAGGTAAATGAGTTATATATGTTTATGAGGTATTGTGAAGCATATGACTTTGTATTATTGGTTGTGACTTGTAAGGTGCCTATTGTGTTGATGTTCATGAGATGTTATCAAAATGGCATGAAAGCATAATTTCTGAACAAATGTCCTTTTTAGCATGTTTTGCATATTCTCATACTTAGTACGTGTGTTGTACTAACCCCTTTCTTCTATTTTACTACAAGTGTCCTAGAGTGCACTATGAGACTGGAAGATGACTGCCTGTATATGATCAGGACAAAAACGCTTGACAACATGAAGAGGTGGTTGGCTCCTTTGATATCTGATGACACTCCGAAGTGGTTGGAGGTAGGGGCCCCAATAGAAAAGAAAGACTTGAATGTAGCAGCGAGGTATTGGTTTGGATTCATCAATTACATGATCATGCCCTCCTAATAAGAGTCTATTCTTCGCCTGGCCAAAGCAGCCTGTCTAGGATGCATCATTGATGGGACGAGACTAAATCTTGGGATGAATATAGAACAAGAGATGCTCATGAGGGCCAAGCAGCGCCAGACCTTACTTCCCTTCCAAGTATTGATTACCGAGTTGTGCAGATGGGGTCGGGTACCTAGAGATGCAAAGAAGGATGTATAAGTGATTCCCACATCCTCTACTGATATTTGGAGGATCAAAGCTAAATATCTTAAGGATTAGGCAGAGAAGAGGCAGAAAGCTTCCCCAATGGACCCATCCCCGGTTGTGGACACAAACTCTACACCAACAGAGGCATCTTTGCCTTCTCCTGCCCATGAGCCCTGAGGTACCTCTACTACTACTCCCTCTGATATTCCTAGTTCTTCTGCTACGGCACTACCTCCCAAACCTGTTGCTGCTGCTGTCCCCCAGACTCCGATCACCCGAGCTTCATTACTCTGGATAGGGCAGCTTGCCCTGATCGTCGGGCTACCAGACTACAAACCTCCATTCCAAGCATGATTCAGACTGCCCTGGCTGAAGTTGTGACACCATTGAGCGCCACCATTGATGCCCTAGCAGCTAGGATAGCGGTGTGTGAGCGTGACCAAGGGTCTACAGAGGAGGTGACGACGTTAAAGGCCTATATATCTGCTTTGAGGAGTGATGTGAACCAGTTGAAGTCCACCGATATGTCCATGATCTTTGGGATAGTGGAGATCCCAGATGTACCAGTTATGCCTCCAGCTACCACCGAAGATGAGATTAGAGTTGAGGACACAACTCATCCCAAATCTGAGGTTGAGATGGATGAGGAGATGCTAAAAGTGGTTGAGGAAGCTTTATATGAGGACCTCAATGAGACTAAGGAGGCCATGGTAGATGCAGTTGTGCAGGCTTCTTTGGCAGATACACCGTTGGCCAATCCTAATGCAGCTACTATTCCTTCTGAGATAACTCCAGGCACTGATACCAAAGTCCAGACTGATGCACCAAGCACTGATGCCCAGATAGATGGAGCATTACGTAGAGAGGATCCCCTCTTTACCTCCCTTTTTGTCTTACTTTTATTTTGACTCGTGGATAATTGGTTTTGTTTGCATTTGAGGACAAATGTTTTTCTTTGTGGTGGGGTGAGGCTCACCTTTTGTGTGACATTTGTAATTCTTGGTTTGTCTATATTTATGGGCTTTGAGCTAAAATTTGTGTTTTTACACTACTTTTGTTGATGCTTGAGCTTGTGGCTCCTCGTTTTTAATTGTGAATGATTTTAACCCTTTCAAAAAATTTTGCCACCTCTTGTATGCGTTGAATGTGGCTGTTCTCTTGCAAATTTGAGTACCGGTTTTGATCAATACTGATGACTCGAATAGTGCTCATAATCAAACAGAAATGAATGTGCGGCTACGACGAGGCCAATTATAGTTGCATAGACAATATGTGAACTCTTTGCATCTCGTTGTGACTAGCCAAGTATCGAGTTGAGTCTCTTGTGATGAACATTGCACAATAGCGAAAGTGTGAAGTCTTGTTTGACATTGGTGTCAATGCCTTGTGTGACGAGCATACCGTGAACCATGTGTGAAGACACCTATTTTCCCCATTGATCCAGTTGACTAAGTGATGCAATTTGTTGAGATGATCTTAGGCGACTTTAAAGAGTATGAACCAATTTGACATTATACCTCTTTTATGGCCTACCTTGTGAGTGTGTGAACTTCTTTTTGAACACCCTTGAGCCTTAACCCTTTTCATGGAAGAAACTTGATGAAATTGAGACCTTTCTTGAGCCATTACCTTTAATCCACATGATTTGTAGTTTGTTTGAAAAGCCAACATAGGCCAAAACCCTAACTTGGGGGTGTGGTGAAAAGAGAAGGTAAATCAAGAAAGTGCAAGGAAGTCCCTTTTGCCCATGTTTTGAGAAAAATGGAACCCCTCCATATAAAAAAGAAGGAGAGAAAAAGAAGAAAAGAATGAAAAACAAAATGAAAGAAAAAAAAATTGTGGAATAAAGCTATGAAAATATAAAGAAAATGGGGTTTCCAACGGTCCATGGAAGATGAATAAGAGGTGACTTTTGAGATTGAATGAAAATGATATATAGAAGGAAAGAAGGTGTTGTTCACATGACATTTCATGAGGATTTCAGCCTATAAGCCTAAATGACCATACCTTTACACTCAGCCCCATTACAAGCCTCGAAAAGACTTTTTTTATCTTGAATGAGCTGAAGCAAAAGTCGATGGGAAAATAATGACAAACCTATGGGTAAAATCATACATTGTGTTTACCTTTGAGAGTGTGAGTGTTGATCTTGATTCTGAAACTTTAAATGATTGAAACTTTGAGTGAATATGGAATCATTCTTTTTGTGAGGGAATTTGAATACTTTGTTGAGCTTGAAGTTGCATTTGAAGCAAGTATAGTGAGCTTGAGATTCGTTGGTAATGGTGAGTCATAACTTGAATCTTTGATTGCACAATTGATCCTTGCACAAGTAAGTTGAGTCATTTTGTGTGCATTCATGATTGAGTCTTGTGTAGCACTGTTTGAGACATCCTTTTTGAACTGCTAAACTTGATTTTTACTTGAGGACAAGCAAAAGTTTAAGTTAGGGGGGCGTTGATGAGTCCACGATTTGGACTCTTTTAGGGCTTTATTTTGATAGATTTCGTGTCTTCAAATGCATATTTTGTCTCAATAACTGATGTAAATCCTTGAGTTTCGTGTGTTTTGAGTTAAAGTCAAAGCATTGACACTGTTGGACAAAAAGGAACAAGGCACCTGAAAGAACGAAAAAAAGACATCTTGAGCATTGCCTAAACCATTAGGCGAGTCGCCAAATGCCTATGGTCTCGCCTAATGTTCCAGGGTGCCAAGCTCTGTAGGAGAATATCAAGTCGGTGAAATAACTGAGGAATTGGTGAGTCACCAAAAATTTCCGCGATACAGTGCTATATCGCCCAAAGTTACTGATTTTGAATTTGCTGAAGACCAATGCAGAAAGGCGATGAACCAAACCGAAGGGCGGATCGTCGAGTGAATTGGCGATCCCGACTAACTGCACCGAGTGGTCCTTTGCAGCACACTTTTTGACAACTATAAATACTTGTTTGAGTTTTTAGTCTAGAATCAACTTTTACATTCAACAATCATTTTTAGAGTTATTCAATTTTAGAACTTTGCTTTTGGAGACAATTTTCCTTATCTTTGCAAATTTTAAAGATTCCCATTTTGATGAAATTAGAAGTGGGTATTGAAGAATCTTCATCTTAGACATTTGTAAAGACCATATCATTCGTACCTAATTGATGGAAACACTTTTCGGTATCGATTTCTATCTCGTTACTATGTCTAGCTAAAACGCAAATTCTTAGGGTGTGATTATGTGATTATGGGTAGAATTAACTGCTAGGTATTGCTAATTGATTTTTTATTAGTTGTTTAAAAGTGATTTCGTTCAGTAGTTGTGTTTGAATTTAATGGGGTTGTAGTTGGAAAAACAATTTTAACTTCGTGTAATTGGCTTGCACGAGATGGAGGTTTTAAAACCAAAACTATTGAATCGATAGTTTGTGGTTATTGGGTTGTCGTGGGTTCAGATCGAGAGAGGGAATCCTAAACCCTCTCCCACACATTCAGCTCAAGAGAGTGAATGGACTAAGGCGAAGGATGTGCTTCATATCCACTTCTTGGTGTTCGAGAGAAACCGATTTGATTCAGGGTAAATTGTTCGAGAGAAAGTTTACCCCCACTATTGTGTAGCTTAGTCACCAATTTACAACGATTTACTATCAATAGCATTTACCGAATTGTTTATCTTAGCCCATAATCCTATCACATCCCAAGAATCCCATCTCCATATTTGTATTTTATATTATTTGCTCTTTTTTGTTGATAATTGACTACAAACCCCCCCCCCCTCCCATTTGGTAATTTACACTTGTGTCACCCTTTATTTTGATATGTTTTTACTCGTAAATGTTTATAGGTATGATTGACCTGAACACATTTTTGCTTTTCTATTGATTCTTAATTACGAACCACTCCCTTGGGACTCGAACCCAACTCACTTGTTGGGTTATATTACTACTCGCGATCGTTGGCACTTGAACTGGAAGTAGTGTCCTGAAACGTGAAATCACCTACAGAGGGGGACCACGCCTCGTAGATCAAACCATGACTCGTGGACCTAGTCTGTTGGTCAAGCCCCTCAAAACCAAGCCACATCCCCAAACCACACTTGACCAGGATGGGGGCGTAGTCCTGACCACGATCCGTGGTTTGGTGTGCTTGGTTCACCCCTGCAAAAGATGCCATGGTTCGACCAATGTAAGAGTGATTTGGTAAATTCACCCTAAGTCTAGTTTGGTTGGGGGACGTTTTTAATTAGTTATTTATGGTATTTTAAGGGTTTTTAAAACATTAAAACATATTTTAGACGTCATTATTTCAGAACCCAAAATCAAAACCTCCCCTCCCCTCCAAAGGTCTCTCTCTCTCTAGAAACCTCCATTGGAGGTGAAGACTTCAAGCTTGCAAGGTTAAATCTTCATGTTTTTCAAGGGATTTTCATGGGATTTCTCCATTAAAGGTATGGTCGTCTTCAT
This sequence comes from Solanum verrucosum, assembly GCF_900185275.1. Lineage (NCBI taxonomy): Eukaryota > Viridiplantae > Streptophyta > Magnoliopsida > Solanales > Solanaceae > Solanum > Solanum verrucosum. Next base: position 1,473,067 of record NW_026019842.1, on the reverse strand, counting down.
CCTTGACTTATTATCTTTCAAGGAGCCAATTTCCAAAGTAATTTCAAGTCTTCAAAGTTTACCCAAAAAGTGTAGTTTTCAAGCTATGCATGGGTTCAATTCAAAATGATTTCTACAGGCTTTATTGTATTGAATTATGAATGAATTGTGGTTTTAAAGTTTAATAAAGATGATTTCTTCCTACAACCCATGTTTCCCCCCAAATTCTTAAGTTGTGAATTGATATTGGGAATTGGTTGATTATGCAATTATGTTGAATTATTGATGTTTATATTGAAATAACTGATTGAATCATGTCATAGTAGATTGGATTTATGGGTTGATGTTGGATCATGGCCTTGAAAGGGTAAGTTATGAGCAAATTACATGTTGAAGTAGAATTGTGCTTGAACTATTGATCCACTTGAAAGGTGGAGGTGTTTAAAAACTATGTATGATTATGAAGTGAAGTAAATGTGTGTGATTACTATGGATGCATTATGATCATGTTTAAAAGGCAATTGTATGCATGATGATGTTATATGTGAAAGGTTATTATCACATGCTCACACAGACTCATGAATGAATAATGAATGAAGTTCTATGATTATGTTAATGATGAAGTACTTATCAAAAGGCTATTCTCAATTGTACTCTAATGATTTATAATGACTTGTTGTGAAAGAACTTTGTCACAATAAGGGGATTCTTAGGTGAAAGGTTATTCTCATCTTTGAATCTATGAGCTTTCCAATGAATGAATGTTCGGTTTGAGATGGATGCCCATACGTTAGTTGAGGCGGGGTATCTAGTAGAAATCTCTTATCCCATAATAATGAAAGAATGTAATAAATGTCAAATAGTCCGTGGGGAATAATGCTAAGCAGCGAGTGGATATGGATTGAGATGGACACTCATACGTGAGTTGATGCGGGGTATCTAGTAACAGTCTCTTAGATGGATCCCCATACGTGAGTTGAGGCGAGGCATCTAGTAGCAATCTCCCTATCCCTTAAACTAAGTTCCCACATATGTCTAACTAGTGGATCTACTTAAGCTAAAAATAATGGTCCTACCTTAGGCAAGTAGGAATCCCTTATCTAATAAGGGTGACACAGGGATTCCATGAATTTCTCACATGGTCTAGGTTGGTAAAGGCTTACCCCCACAAATAATGTTAATGAACTATGGCTTCTTAATAATGCACTACTTAGTGTAGATAGTGGTATGGGACGCCATCTATGGATTGCACAAGTAGGCTTTGAGAGAGGTTGTAGTTTGTTCGTTTATAATGTTAAGTGTAATGAATATGCTCTTATGATGATGCTAATGAAGAATGTTGATCTAATGTCTAATTAATGAAGGTGTTCTTAATGGAATGAACTTTATGAAGAAGGTGACTTATGCTTAAATGAGATAATGCATGCTATACTTGGATTGTTCTATAAATACTTCCTTGTTATGACTTATTGAGTATGAATGAATGTGCCTTGTCTCTGGTGACTTCAAAGGAGTACTTAGTGTGAGTAGTAGTATGGGATGCTACTTTAACATTGCACAAGTATGACTAAGGGGTTGTCCTAGGTGATGGTCCTTATGTGATGATATGACTTATGAGGTGTTTATGTCTCTTGTGTATGAGTATTGTATAAAGATGCAAAGGTTGAATGGTAAGTTCACTTTTGGTGACCTTGAGGTGGTACTTGGTGTGGATAGTAGCATGGGACGCTATTCATACATTGCACAAAGTATAGCTTGAGGGTTACTTGAGATGAAGGCTTAATGTGAAGGTAATGGTTTATATGATGGTTGAATTCTAATGTGGACTACGTGACTTACATGTTGATTATGTTTATAATGTGGTCAAATGACTTGTATGTTGATTATGTCTTATATTATGCCTCTTAAGCTTATGTTCATGAAGGTTTTATCAAAACTACATATATCATGACTTTCAACTAAAATTTCCATTTAAAGAATGTTTTTGCATGTCTATCATACTTAGTACTTAATTGTGCTAATCCCATTCTGTATGTTTACTACAAATGTAGCTTCCGGCAATTTAGTGGTTTTCTCTAGTGAAGCTTGGATTTGAGTCCCCCAAAACTTATTGGTATGTCCTCATAGATCAAGGACAAGTGTTTAGATGTTCCTTTCTTTTTATTTAATAGACAATTGTTAAGAATTCGATTGTAAAGGGTCGTGACCCTATTTTGTTTCAAGTATGTTGTTTAGATGGCCATATAAAACAATAGATTTCCTCTTGCTTTTAATGTTTTGATTGTTGGATTTATAAAAGAAAAGTTTTAATTCCACACTATTTCTAAGTATCTTATGTTATGAATGCTATGAGGTTCGTATAAGACCTCTTCGGGGTCGAGTATGTTGTGTCGCTTCCGGGGTGTAGACTTGGGTCGTGACAAACATGGTATCAGAGAACAAGATTTTGGGAATAGTCTTAGGGTTGATGTCTCACAAGCTATGTCTAGTAGAGTCTTGTTCATAGGTGTGAGTCGCGACACATCTATGAGCGAGAGGATATAGGACGTTAGGAAGTTACACTTCTTTCATTATTCTTGAACTCAGGCCTTAGAGTTTTGCTCTATAAGTATCATTTTCCTAATCCTTCTCTTCTGTTTATGGGATATGAATACAAGAAGGACGCCTGCAAGGAGAGTGGAAGAGGAAAATGTGAATGAGAGAGTTCCTGCCCAAGACCCTTAAGGTGGCCAAGTTCCTCAAGGCAACCAAGTTTCGGTGGATCCCCTGGCCATGACCAATGAAGAGATTAGGTCGGCTTTTCTAACCTTTGCCCAAGCCATGACGGCTCAAGTTAATCGAGATGTGAGGCCTAGGGTAAATGCTAATGAGAGTACCATGGCCTCAAGGTTGAGAGACTTTGTGAGGATGAATCCTCTAATATTTCTTGGCTCTAAGGTGGGAGAGGATCCCCAAGAATTCTTGGATGAAGTATATAAGATAGTCAATGTTATGGGGGTAACCTCTAGAGAGAAGGCGGAGTTGGCTTCCTATCAATTGAAAGATGTTGCCCAAGTGTGGTTCACTCAATGGAAGAGAAATAGGCCTTTAGGAGCAGGCCCTATATAATGGGAGGAGTTCTAGAAAGCATTCCTTGGTAAGTACTTTCCCCATGAGAAGAGGGAGGTTAAGGTGGAGGAGTTTATAAACCTTAGGCAAAGTAGCATGAGTGTTGAGGAGTATTCCTTGAAATTTACCCTATTGTCTAAGTATGGTCCATCCTTGGTGTCTAACCCTAGGGATGAGATGAGTAGGTTTGTGACCGGTGTATCCGACCTAGTTAAGTAAGAGTGTCGTACAGCGATGCTCCATGATGACATGAATATCTCTAGACTTGTTATGTATGCTCAATCTTTTGAGGAGTCCAAACTTGAGAGGAAGAATAGAGAGTTGTAGAGGGGTAGATTCGATGAACAAAGTCAACCAAGGTCCAAAAAGAGGTTCTACAATCAAGATTTCTCAATGGTCATCAATGATATGGTGTCTAACCCTAAACCTCAAGGAGGGAATGGAAGTGGTTCTTCTTTTGAAAGACCTATATGTGCCAAGTGTGGGAAGAAACATTTGGGTAAGTGCCTTGCCAGAACGGATGGGTACTTTGGGTGTGGAAACAAGGGTCATAAGATGAGATATTGCCCAACACTCATGGCAAAAGGAAGAGAGGTGAAACAAGTTGCTCTTAAAGGCCCGGATCTTGATTTTCCAAAGTGGAACCGTTTCTATACTCTTCAAGCTAACAAGGACAAAGGATCTAATCCGGATGAAAGTATCGGTAAGTGAAAGTTCCTTATAGTTGTGAATATTGTATTGAGGTTCTTATGTTATTTCATGTTAGCCTTAGTTGGGTTTTATCCTAAGTGGGGGATAGTATGTTCAATAGTAAGGTTGTTGAGAGTTCTGATAACCTTATCTCTTTACTTCTATACCAATTCAAGCTTGTGACCTAGAGTTCCTTGTAGCTGGTTTCATGTTTTGGAGTCATGTGTGATTATGAGTTTCCATGGTCTCCTTATGTTATGCGTGTCTATTTGAGTTTATGTTGATATGAGGAAATGAGTTTTTATGATTTATGTTCCTCATTTGATGTGCATTTAGTATGAGTTGTCTATATGCTTCATGAGGTTAAATGTTGAACATGCTTAAATATGTTTTTGAGAAGAGTTGCATAATTGCCTAATGATGTTATGATGAGCATGATGTGATTTGGAGAAGAAAGTTCCTCCAATGAAATGAGAAATGCTGAAGTTTTCATAAATAATGAGTTTGTAGATGTAGTTCTTACTTCTTGTGTGCATTAAACATGATTGAGTTGGAGTTGATGTTTCCTCCTAAGTTTTGTGCATTTTTTATGATGTTGCATGCATGAAGGGCAGCTAGTCTTGAGTCATTAACCCCATAATGTGTTTAAAGTGTCATTTGAGAACGAAGTTTTCAAGTCTTCAAACTTTACCCAAAAACCCTAATTTTCAATCTATGCATGGGTTTGATTCAAAATGTCTTCTAAAGGCTTTATTGCATTGAGTTATGAATGAATTGTGGTTTTAAAGTTGAATTAACATGATTTCTTCCCAGAACCCATGTTTTCCCCCAAATTCTTAAGTTGTGAATTGAGATTTGGTTGGTTGATTATGCAATTATGTTGAATTATTGATGTTTATATTGAACTAAGTGATTGAATCATGTCAGTTTCCTATTCTATTATAGTAGTTTGGATTTATGGGTTGATGTTGGTTCATGGCCTTGAAAGGGCAAGTTATGACCAAATTACATGTTGAAGTAGAATTGTGCTTGAACTATTTATCCACTTGAAAGGTGGAGGTGTTTAATTACTATGTATGATTATAAAGTGAATTATATGTGTGTGATTACTTCGATGTATTATAATCATGTTTAGAAGGCAATTGTATGAATGATGATGCTATATGTGAAAGGTTATTCTCAGACATACACTCATGAATCAATAATGAATGAAGTTCTATGATTATATTAATGATGAAGCACTTATTGAAAAGGTTATTCTCAATTGTACTCTAAAGAATGATAATGACTTGTTGTGAAAGGACTTTCACAAAATAAGGGGATTCTTAGGTGAAAGGCTATTTTCATCTTTGAATCTATAAGCTTTCCAATGAATGAATGTTGGGTTTGAGATGGATCCCATACATTAGTTGAGGCGGGGTATCTGGTAGCAATCTCTTATCCCATAATAATGAATGAATGTAATGAATTTCAAATACTCTGTGGTGAATAATGCTAAGCACCGAGGGGATATGGATTGAGATGGATACTCATACCTAAGTTGAGGTGGGGTATCTAATAACAATCACTTGAGATGGATGTTGTTACGTGAGTTAAGGCGGAACATCTAGTAGCAATCTCTGTATCCATTAAACTATGTGCCCACATAGGTTTAGCTAGTGGATCCACCTAAGCTAAAAACAATGGTCCTACCTTAGGCAAGTAGGAATCTCTTTTCCGATGAGGGTGACACCGGGATTGCATGAATCCCTTATTCGGTGAGCAATCCCTTAATGTGAAGGTAATGGTTTATATGATTATTGAGTTCTAATGTGGACTAAGTAACTTACATGTTAATTATGTTTCTAATGTGGTCAAATCACTTGTATGTTGATTATGTCCTATATTATGCCTCATATGCTTATGTTCATGAAGGTTTTATGAAATGGAATATATCATGACTTTCAAATAAAATATCTATTTTAAGCATGTTTTTGCATTGCTGTCATACTTAGTACTTAATTGTGCTAACTCCATTCTCTATGTTTACTACAAGTGTACGTTTCGGCAATTGAGTGATTTTATCTAGTGAAGCTTGGATTTGAGTTCCACAAGACTTATTTGTATGTCCTCATACATTGAGGACAAGTGTTTATATGTTCCTTTCTTTTCATGTAATAGACTATTGTTAAGAATTCAATTGTAAAGGGCAGTGATCCTATTTTTTTCCAAGTATGTTGTTTAGATGGCCATGTGAGACGATATACTTCCGCTTGCTTTTAATGTTTTGATTGTTGGATTTATAAAATAAACGTTTTAATTCCGCACTATTTCTAAGTACCTTATGTTATGAATGCAATGAGGCTTGTATAAGACCCCTTCAGGTTCGAGTAGGCCGTGTCACTTCCAGGGTGTAGACTTGGGTCGTGACATCAATGATGCTGATTAAAGTTAATGTAGGTCAACCTAAGAAATTTTAATACCTCTTTTTTTAAATGCATTTATTAAATTAACCATATCTCATTTAAAAGCAGTTATGTACAACTAGGTGTAACCACAACAATGTATCAACAAAATTAAAAATTCATGTTATGCACTTTTAGTCTTCTAATGATTTCAGTGAGCTCAATTATTTCCAACAAGGTTATCAATCAAGTATGTTCTAATTATCCGTCCAATATTTAGCTAAAAAATCCATGATAATATTAACGATAATTACATTAGACACATCAAATTTGGCCTATCAAGTATAAGAAGACTTATATAGCCAAATAAAATATACTTTATACAATATATGTTTGAGCTAATGCACAGCCGGAGATGCTCGTAGATGAAGAGACTCGTACTGATAAGGTTTTATAAAATAAAGCATTTGTAGTATAATAAAATGACAAGAACAAAAAGAGAGAAAGAGGGAGACCAAAGTAATAGTAGTAGCTTTTCTCTATTAAATAATGTTTTTCTTTCACTTACTCTTGCCTTATTTCTTACTTTGTAACAAAAAGATACATATATATACACACTTGGGAACCAAGTATAATACATGGATAACTATTTGCCATGTAAATAATTGGCCACCAAGTATAATATATGGATGGTTAGATTACAACACATTGTATGTTGTGTGTATATCTATCCTACATATAATGATAGTGTGGTACATATATGTTACCACAAAATATATGTATATGGACATCCATTTTACAACAATATATACTTTATAGTATCATATTTCAATTTTTAATGACTTTTCCTAAAACTAGTTCTGGGAACTTGTATTCCACATTTATCCCAAAATACTTGTGTTGATTTTGTATTGAAAAGGACTTGTTTTATTCATATAGAGATATGGAAGATTGACATGATAGGAAACGGGTAGTTCAGTGGTGGGTAGAGCATGCAAGACATCCATAAGGGAATGTTGTAAGTGTCCATTTCCATTCTTATACCCTTTGAGACTACACATGCCATGAATGTTGGGGGGTTTTAACTACAATCATTACTTCTTTATTCTCCATGAGTATATTGAAGATCAAGGAGTAACCTTGTAGACTTGTTACCAACCAAGATGTCAAAGTTGTGGTGGGGATCGAAGGGGCAGATGCGTAAATGGTAGTTGCCCCTACAATTTGGGTGTTTACTAGATAAAGAGGGAAGGGATATTTCCGGTTCATCATGCAAAAATTGATTTGTGAAAAAGTTCTTAGGGGAAGTGATTTCCTTCTCCTTCATTGAAGTACACTAGAAGTCTGTGAAACACCCCGGATCCGAAATAGACAAAAATGCAGATTTCCAGAAGTTACAGGTTCAACCCACGGTTGCCACCTACGAACCGTAGGGTGACCCATGGCCCGTGCTGGTGGTCCGTGGATTACCACCTATAGCCCTCATCAGAAAGACTCAAAAAAATTGGTTAAGGGTAGACCCACGGCAGGACCTACGGACCGTAGGTTAGTGATACGCTCAAATTACACCTCCCTAAAGAAGTATAAGCGATCGTTATCAAGTAAAGAACCCAACTTGGAGGTCTGGGTCGATCCCACGAGGAATATGGTTTATACTTAAACTTAACTTACAATTATATTTGTTTAGTCAACGTACTTTCGAAACAAGCAATTAAAGAAGGGGGGATTTGGGAAACAAATTCTGGAAATTATTTGAACAATGACTGAGCAAGATTCAAACTTTAGTTGTTATCAAGATGAGAGAGAAATTAGGTGTACCTGTTCCCCTTAAGCTCATAATGCGGTAATCCTAGTAATAGCAATCCTTTCCTAGTGTATTACATGCAAAGTGATAAGTTAGGTATCTCTAATTCTTTGGTCCGACAACTAGAGAATTTCACCCCGTACCTTAGTCCGGCTAAGTGTGTATAATTTACTAATCCTTACAGTTACCTCATATTAGACGTCACATCGATGTATCGCTTAGTTTTCACCATCACACAAATCGACATTAAACTATTAGAAAGTATCACACTAAATCTATATGGATAATTATTTTCTTATTAACTACCTCCTAGGTCCGGCAAGTAGCAACAATGCGAGTTCTAACGCTTGCAACCGCTAAAAAGACTTCTAAACGAAAGAATTATCAATGCATGCAATAACATTATTCAAGAATTACTTAGTTACTATCCATAATTTGTTAATCACTCATGGTTCTCACAACCCTAGTTGTTGATTTAGTTACTCATAAAAGCAAGAACACAATTCATATTTTTGGATGAAGAAACAATGAACTTACGTAATGAATAGAAGAAACCCAGAATCTCAACTTGAATTTCAAAGTCAAAATCTTCAAAATGAACTTAGGAAATTAAGAATTCCTAAAATTGCAAGTTAATCTCCAAAGCCAAAAACTCGAATAAAAGTAATGAAGTCTAACCATCAAAAACGAGGTTTACATGCCCTATATATAGAAAAACAAGTCCGAACTAAAAAGGAAATGAAATAAGGAAATAATGTTTCAGGAAGCAGTTTCGATCTATGACACTAACCTACGAACCGTGGATTGACCTACATTCTGTAGGTCCCTTCCGTGGCTCAGGACTTAGGCAAATTTTCCAACTTCAAAAATCTTAATCTCTGACGCAGTCGACGGATCAACAGTACGAACCGTGATTCAATCCACGGTCTGTGGATCCTCCTCCGTAGCTCCATACTTAGAATCTTCAAAATCAGGTACTGGAACCCCCTCTCTGAAGCATTTGACGAAAAAGAAGGACGGCCCGTAGGTCAATCTAACGTCCATCGATTGAAACTGTGGTTCCACAATTGGTCTAGAATTCCCTGATTTTCCTTCAGCCTTGCCTGCTCATCTATGTCTACCATCTAAGGGGCGTGACTGGACCTACGGTCCGTAGGTCACGTTGGTAGATGCCCTTTTCTGCACAATGTTTAGTTATGTCTCTCAACTTCCACGTCCGAACATATTTCCTGCAAACATGATAAAAATACAATAATACCAAATACAAAATGGCCCTAGACACAGGCAACTCTTAAGTGAAATGTATTAAAAATACCGTAAAATCACATTATATCAACACCTTCAACTTATATTCATTGTTTGTCCTCAAGCGACACACTAAGACTCTAAACAACACTTGTATAGAAGCAAGCATTTAAGCCCAAGCAATCACATAGCTCTCTATGCCGACTCTCTTTTTGAGTGCAAATATTTTCTCTTTGACTCGACAAGTTAACTTATATGGATTAAAATATGACACAAATCGACCAATCAACATACAACATACACTATTTTTCTCTCACCAAGGTACCAATTTTCCGACAATGCAACTAGTGCCCTTACTTCGAACGAAATCCCTATTTCACACAATGAATATGATTTTGAGTACAAAGATTCATTCAACACTCACGCTCAGAAGTAATTTCAAGTACAATTAGTATTCAATACCATAAGCATACCTTTATTTTCACTGCTTAGACTCTCCAAACTAGTTGCAAGGAGAACTATAGGACTTTCATAGCTTGTAACGTAGGCTCAGGGTCAGATGTGGTACATTTGGGTACTTTTTAGTGACTTTCTGCCCTTCTTGACATTCCACTGGCTTTTTACCTCTTCCTTGACCTATTTTTGGCGTCCTTCCATTTCAAGCTCTTTCCCTTATTTCCTTACAACATGGATGTGACTTTTGACTTTTTGACTCTTATTTTGCACATTCTTTTTTTTTTCTTTCACTTTCTTTTTCTTTTATTTCTTTCAACACTTTTCTTTTGCTTCTTTTGCACAAAGTCACATCATCTTTCATACTTTTTCTCTTTTCAACACTAAACTCTTTTCATACCCTTTTTTCATTTGGTTTCCTTTTTCATAGCCACCCTCAACTTATGCATTTTGCATTAGTTGAGGTGCACAATGTCCGATGTCAGACCATGCCAATATTAAGGTAACTTTTGGGCTTTGCCACCCTCAACCTAGGCTTTTGGCCTAAGTCAAGGTGCACATGTCCAAGGAGGGACCGGGGCCAAGACAATATTTTTAAGGGAAGGTGAGTTAGGTGAATCAAAAGAATTCGTCAATTTTAAGCTCAAATATTTGGATAAAAAAGGAATAATGCTATCATTTGGTTAGATCATTTTAGGATTAAGTTGTAACAACCCAGAAAATTCGTAGGTTGAACTAGAGCCTAAATGTAAGGTCAAAACCTATAAATTAATCTCCCCTAGGTTAGTAGACCATCTAAATATGTTATGGGGGTTTAGGAGTCAAGGCCTAAAGGAGTAGTGCCAAGCAAAGAGGGGCAAGCCAAGGCCAGAGGCCAAGGCTGCCCCAAACTTGGAGCTACTGCCTCAAACTCCACGGCCATCACCACGGCTTGTGGTCATGACCACAGCCAGTGGGAGGCTTCATGGAGTTGCCTTGGCCAAAGGAGGGGAGCTCCAATTGTCCTAGACACTACCCCAACCTTCACGAGAGGGACCACGAGTCGTGGTCCATTTCACGACTCGTGAAGGTGGGCGTGAGACCCTTGTATTTTTTTTAAGGAGTTGGAACATTTTAGAGGAGCTACTGCCTAGGGCACCACGGGTACCTTGACAGGTCGTGGTGCACTTGACTAGAGGGAGGATGGCTCGTGAATATGCCTTGGCATGTTGAGTCAAGGCATGGAGACCCTTGCCAAGGCCTCAAGACCATGACCTCCACCACGAATCTTGGTCATCACCATGGATCGTGGGAGGTCTCATGGTCATGCCTTGGCCTCGTGGGAGGTTGGAACACTTCAGGAGGCTATTGCCTCAACTCCACAGGTAGGACCACGGGTCGTGGTCCTCACCATGGCTCATGGAGTGGGTCGTGTGGCCTGGACGGGGGTCAATTAATATTGGACCTTAGGGTCATTTCCTTTTAGTCCATTTTAAGTGGCAATGTTTTGGGTATTTTAGGGGTAAAATATATATTGGTTTTAAGTATAAATTTATAAGTCTTAGTCATTATTCATAAACACCTAATTGAAAATCAAAAACCTCCCACTTCTCTCTGAAATTATCTCTAGACTCAAGAAGAAGAAGACATTGGAGCTAGGGTTTGAAGGTTCTTCCCCAAATTTCTTGCAGTTTCTTAGTTGAGGTTTGGTTTCTTTTCATCCTTGGGTAGCTATCACCCAAGGAGCCCCTTCAAATATGTTTTCAAGATATCAAATTCCCCAAATCTAGGGTTTTCAATCTTCAACATGGGTCTTCTTCCAAAATGAATTTTATTGATTAATTGTGGTTAATTATGGTTGGTTATGGTGGATTGTGTGTAGAATGATGAAGAATTGATGTTGTTCACTCTAAATTTCCCCATGGACCCATGTTACCCCAAAATTGATAAGTCATGAATTGATGTATGGGTTGATTAAGATTATGAATATGTCAATTAAATATGTTTATATTGATTAAGCTATTGAATCATGAATTCCTTCCATATTATGTAGTAATTGTGTATAATTTGGTTGATTGTGATTCTAAGACCCTTTAAGGGTAAAGGTATGAAGGTTATGCCTCTTTATGGGAATTATGTATGGGATTGTGAATTACTTAGATAGTATTGATTCTATATCTATTGTGTTGTTGTTGTGTTGATGACAAGATCCCTCATCCCTATACCCTATGCACTTGGTTATGTATGAAGTATGTATGTATGTTATGCTAAGCCTGTTGTGTGATTGAAAGGACATTCTCATGATCACAATATGATAATAATGTGAAAGGTATACCCACATGCTAACGTTCTAAAGTGAAAGGATCATTCTCACTTAAGGAACCTATGAGCTATTATGATGTTACATTGGCATGAGTGCCTACTGTATTCTTTTATGAATATGAACTTAAGTAAAGACTAAATGTGACTTTTAAAGGGAGTTGTACATAGCACCGAGTAGATAGGAGTATGAGATGGGTTCCTTCACGCTTGTAGTTGGGTTCTCAATACGGTGTCTCATGAGATGGAAACCTCCATGTTAGTAGTCAAGGTTTCTAGTAGCAATCTCCCTATCCCATAACTATGTTCCCACATAAGTCTTAACTAGTGGATCCACCTAAAAGCAAAAATGTATGTCCTACCTTCGGCAAGTAGGACACCTCTTTTTGGTGTGGGGGTAAAACACCGGATTCCATGTAGCTCACATGGTCTATGTCGGTTATTCCAAGTCTTCCCTAAATAATATGAATATTAACTATGCTAAGGATATGGACTCTAATTAGGACTTCTTAAGGGGTACTACTTAGTGTGAGTAGGGGTATGTGACTTCACTTATACATTGCACAAGTACACTCTAAGAGGTGTTGTGGTTAGGTCCTCTTATGGTATGATGAATTATGAACTATGTATGAAAAAGGTATGTATGAATGTTATGGAATGTGAATGTCTTCACTCTTATGTATGTTGACTATGATTATGATAAGATATGTGTGTTGTTGGTGACCTAAATGTGATACTTAGCATTTGGTAGGGTTATGGGACTTTACCTTTGCATTGTACAAGTATGGCATTGGGTTGCTTATGTGTTGGTTTGGGTTATGTTTCTTCATAAATGTGCATAATGGTTTCTAAACTTGATAAAGGCATGTTTTAAACTAAATGTCCTTTTTATGCATGTTTTAAGGATTTTGTTCATGGCATCCATACATAGTACAATTAATTATTCTAACCCATATTTTCTACTTTACTATGAGTGTAGGTTCCAATCGTTGATACTTACTATCTCCTTGAAGGTGAAGCTTGGGTCGACTATTCCCCCGGCTTGGTAAGTCCTCAAGTTTGAGGACAAGTTGCCTTTTATTCTAGTTTGTAGTTTCTCCTATTTTATAGACTATATTGTAATTATTATTTTGGAGACTTATTGATGTAAATGGCTTTGACCCTATTTCTACTCTTATGTTTATATGGTGATTAAGACAATGTCTAGTTCCTATTTTCCTTATATGAAGAAGTTGACTTCTTTTGTAAAAGTTTTAATTTTTCCGTATTTTTCTATGTTTTTATGCGATGATGAATGTTAAGGGCTTGTATGCGACCCCTTCGGGGTCAACTACGTTGTGTCACGCTTAGGCGGTACTCTTGGGTCGTGATAAACTTTGTATCAGAGCTTAAGGTTTAGAAAGATTCTAGGGTGATATCTCCTGAACCAGATCTAGTATAGTCTTGTTCATAGTGTGAAGCGCGCCACACTTATGAATGAGAGGCTATACGATGCTTAGGAACTTTTCGCTTCTTTGATTATTTATTAGTCGTGCCTTAGAGTTTTTACTCTATGAAGTCCTTTTTCCTAACCTTTTTCTGGTGCATATAGGAATATGAATATAAGAATAATGACTGCAAAAAGAGTGGAAGAGGAGATTGCTAATGATGAGGGAGTTCCTCCCCAAGGGCCTCAAAATCCTCAAACTCCTATTGGTGAGGGGCCCATGACTAATGTGGAGATAAGAACTGCTCTCCAAACCTTAACGCATTCTCTAACAGCTCAAGTCAGTAGAGATGCTAGGGTCCAAGTGAAATCCAATGCAAGTACTATGGCTTCAAGGATTAGGGATTTCACAAGAATGAATCCCCCTACATTCTATGGCTCCAAAGTGGATGAATACCCACAAGGGTTTATTGAGGAAGTGTTTAAGGTTCTTGAAGCAATATGAGTGTCTCCAAGAGAGAAGGCAGAACTAGCCATCTACACACTCAAGGACGTGGCTCAAGTATGGCATGAGCAATGGAAGGAAGAGAGGTTCATTAGAGTGGGCCCGATTGATTGGGGAGTGTTCAAGGTGGCCTTCCTTGATAGGGTTTTCCCCCTAGAGCTAAGGGAGAAGAAGATGCAAGAACTCATGAACCTCTGCCAAGGAGGTATGAGTGTGAAGGAATATAGCCTCAAGTTCATGCAATTGTCTAAATATGCCCCAACCTTGATGGTGGACTCTACGGCAAAAATGAACAAATTTGTTATGGGGATATCCAATCTTATGGTGAATGAATGTAGGTCGGCAATGCTTATTCCAACCATGAACATCTCCCGTCTCACGGTTCATGCTGAGAAAATTGAGGAACAAAAGCTCAAACAAGTGAGTAGAGAAATGTAAAGGACAAGAGTTGATGATGGTAATTTGTCTAAGAGTAGATTTGAGGTTCAAGGCAAACCAAGGTTTAAAAAGGGGTTTTCTAATCAAGGCACTTCTAGAACTCCTAAGGTTGCTTTCCTTGGTCACATTGTGTCGAGTGTGGGTATAGAGGTGGATCCAAAGAAAACAGATGTGGTTAGTAGTTTGCCTAGACCCCTAAGTCCCACCGATATTCAACGTTTTTTGGGTTTGGCTGGGTATTATAGGAGATTTGTTGAGGGCTTCTCATCTATTGCTTCCCCATTAACGGCCTTAACCCAAAAGAAGTCCAAATTTGAGTGGTCGAAAGATTGTGAGAAGAGCTTCCAAGAGTTGAAGGATAGACTCACCTCTACTCCGGTGTTGACCTTGCCGAAGGGTATCGACGGATTCATAGTATATTGTGATGCTTCGAGAATAGGGTTGGGGTATGTTCTCATGCACCATGGCAAGGTAATTGCCTATGCTTCAAGGCAACTCAAGACTCATGAAAATAATTACCCAACCCATGACCTCGAACTAGCGGAGGTGGTTTTTGATTTGAATATTTGGAGACATTGTCTCTATGGGGTACACGTAGATGTGTTTACCGACCATAAGAGTCTCCAATATGTGTTTACCCAAAAAGATTTGAATCTCCCACAAAGAAGGTTGTTAAATCTTTTAAAGGATTATGACATGAAATTCCTTTACCACCCCGGCAAAGCTAATGTAGTGGAGGATGCCTTGAGTAGATTGTCCATGGGTAGCGTGACTCATATAGAAGATGAGAAGAAGGAATTGGTTCGTGATGTACATAGGTTGGCCCGATTAGGTGTCCAACTAGTGGATTCCACCAACGATGAGTTTTTGGTTCATCATAGTTCCGAATCATCTCTTGTTGTTGATGTGAAGTCTAGGCAATATCTTAATCCTATTTTGATGGATTTGAAAGAATCGGTTCTCAATAAGTCCGTTGAGGCTTTCTCCCAAAGGGATCCCAAAGGGAGAGTGGGATGCTTAGGTACCACGGTAGATTATTTGTCATGGATGTTGATGGCTTAAGGGAGCAAATTTTAGAAGAGGCTCATGGTTCGCGATATTCTATTCATCCGGGTGCCACCAAGATGTACTATGATCTACGGGAAGTCTATTGGTGGAATGGCTTGAAAAAGGATATAGCGTGTTTTGTAGCCAAATGTCTGAATTGTCAATAAGTCAAAGCCTAACACATAAAACACGAAGGTTTGTCTCAATATATAGATATTCCTACTTGGAAATGGGAGGATGTGAACATGGACTTTGTATTGGGTTTGCCCCATACTAGAATGCAACATGATTCTATTTGAGTCATTATTGATAGGATGACTAAATCCGCCCACTTCATCCCGGTTAAGACTTAATTCTCAGCGGAAGACTATGCCAAGTTGTTCATAAGTGAGATAGTGAAGTTGGATGGGGTTCCCTCATCCATCATATCGTATCGGGGTGCTCAATTTACTTCTCACTTTTGGAAATAATTCCAAAAGGGGCTTGGTACTAATGTTAAGCTTAGTACCACATTCCACCCTCAAACGGATGGTCAAGCAGAAAGGACCATTCAAACCTTGGAGGACATGTTGAGAGCGTGTGTGATTGATTTCAAGGGTAGTTAGGATGACCATCTTCCTTTGATAGAATTTACCTACAACAATAGCTGCCACTCAAGCATTGCAATGTCTCTATTTGAAGCACTATAAGGTAGAAGGTGTAGATCACCAGTGGGTTGGTTTGAAGTAGGTGAGTTTGCTCTAATAGACCCCGAACTAGTTTATGATGCCATTGAAAAAGTTCGGCTTATTAGGGAAAGGTTGGAAACAACTCATAGTCGGGAAAAATCTTATGCCTATAATAGAAGGAGGGAATTGGAGTTTGAAATTGGTGATTGGATCTATTTGAATATTTCACCTATGAAAGGTGTTATGAGGTTTGACAAAAAAGGGAAGTTAAGTTCCCGATATGTGGGCCCATACCAAATCTTGAAACGTGTCGGGAAGGTGTCATATGAGTTAGAGCTACCAAATGAATTGTCCCTGGTTCACCCGGTGTTTCATGTCTCCATGCTTAAGAAGTGCATCGGTGATTCGGTATCCATACTTCCTTTAGATGGTTTAGGAGTCGATGAAAGCCTTTCTTCTGAAGAGGTCCCGGTATAGATTTTAGACCGGAATGTAAAGAGGTTGAGAAATAAGGAAGGAGCTTCCGTTATAGTTTTATGGAGGAACCTCCTAGTTGAGGGTGCTACATGGGAGGCCGCAACTGATATGATGTCTCGTTACCCTTAATTTTTTTCTTCTACTCCTATCCAAACTTGAGGTAAGAAATTTCCTCATGAGTTTTAGTATTTTGGGACTCATGTGTAGTTTATGAGGTTGCATGATTTCCTTGTATTTGACATGTTCTTGATGAAATTCATGTTTTGTATAAATTGAGCTTTCATGGATTATATGTTTCTCATGTTGAATTGCATTTCGTTATGATGTTATGTGAATTCATGAGATGAGTTGAAGAACATGTTTAGTTATGTTATGATGAGATGACATGTTGGCTTAATATTGTTGTGTTAAGCTTGGTTGTGTTGGAGAGGGTAGTTCCTCCCATGTTTTTATGAAATGGTAAGTGTGGTGCATAACGAGATTGTTGATGTAGTTCCCACTTTTTGTGTTGCAATGTTGAGTTGATGTTTCCTCCTATGATTTGTGCATTTGAATTATATGTCATTCATGATGGGCTTCTATTCTCGAGTCTTAATTCCACTAAAAAGTGTTTAAGGTGTCATTCGGGGATGAATGTTCCTAAGGGGGTGATATTGTAACAACCCAGAAAATAACGTAGGTTGAACTAGAGCCTAAACGTAAGGTCAAAACCTATAAAATAATTTCCCTTAAGTTAGTAGACCATCTAAATATGTTATGGGAGTTTAAGAGTCAAGGCCTAAGGGAGGAGTGCCAAGCAAGAAGGGGCAACCAAGGCAAAAGGCAAAGGCTCCCCCAAACTCGGAGCTACTGCCTCAAACTCCACGACCATCACCAAGGCTAATGGTCATGACCAAGGCTAGTGGGAGGTTTCATCAAGTTGCCTTGGCTAAACGAGTGGAGCCTCCAAGTGTCCTAGACACTGCCCCAACCTTCACGAGAGGGACCACGAGTCGTGGTCCACTTCATGACTCGTGAAGGTGGGCATAAGATCCCCTTAATTTTTTTAAGAAGTTGGAACATTTTAGAGAAGCTACTGCCTAAGGAACCAAGGGCACCTTGACGGGCCGTGGTTCACTTAACGAGGGGGAGGTGGCTCGTGACCATGCCTTGACATGTGAAGGAAAGGCATGGAGGGCCTTGCCAAGGCCTCAAGACCACGACTAGTGGTCATCACGACGGATCGTAGGAGGTCTCTGATTAGTCCACAAATTGGACTCATTTATGGCTTTACTTTGATAATAATAGTGTCTTCGGATGCTTATTTTGTCTCAAAATCTAATGAAAACTCTTAAGTTTCAGGTATTTGAAGTTTTATTCAAAACATGGACATTTAGGCACAAAAAGGAACAAAAAGTCTGAAAAGAACAAAGAAGCTAAAGCCGGAGCATCACCAAGCACACTTGGCGATTCGCCGAAGGGATTCACTCTGCCCTTTGTTCCAGTGCGCGAAGCCGAAGCCCTGAAGAAGAAGGATCAAAAGGCGATGAAAGGAGCAGTCGGCGCTTTGCCAAATATTTCTACGAAGCAGTACTATACCGCCCAATGGTGTAGAACATGAAGATGTTGAAGGCAAGCATGAAATGGCGATGAAACAGAAGAAGGGCAAGTCGCCGAGTCATTCGGCGACATCGACTAACCTCACCGAAAGATCCGCCAGAACTATTTTCTGAAGTCTATAAATACTAAACTTATTATTAATTTTGGGAGAGTCGAACATTTATTTTAATTTCAAGAATAGAATAGTAATTTCTGAGATATTTTCTCTCAAGTTTGGAGAGGGTTTTGTGGGAGACTTGAAGAGAGAAAGATTTTATCTTCCCCAAGTTGGAAGTGGGTCTTCTACATTCTTCTTCCTCTTCTTAAATCAAGGTATAATATCTTATACCCATTTGATTTTAGTATCATTTTAGGTGTATTTTGTTATTTCTTGATGTGTGGCTAAAAACCCCATTCTTGGGGTGTGATTTAGCAAATATGTGTTGATATTGCTGTTGGGTTTTGTTTGGTGATAGGTTAGATGTATTTTAATGGTGATTTCACCTACTGGTTGTGGTTTATTTTAATGAGTATGTAGTTTCAAATACAAAACTACGCATGTGTTTTCGACTTGCCCGAGAGGGAGGTCGCGAAACCAAGACCACTAGACTGATGGTCTAAGAAGTGGGTCGGAATGAGGTTCTGCCCGAGAGGGTGAACCCTAGTCCCATATCCTAACACTCAGCTTGAGAGAGTGAGTGGGGTATGGCGTAGGCTGGTCTTCATGCGGCAAGTGGGTGTCCAAGAGAAACCTATTTGAAACGGGGTAAGATGCCCGAGAGGGAACTTATTCCATTTAAAGCTTGGCATAGTCACTATTATATATCTTGTAAATTTCCTATCAAAAGCATGTACCCAATGATTTATATCAACTTGTATTGCGATCACACCCCAAGAACTTTCTCCCATACTTGAATATTCTCTTTATTTTTGTTGTTTTAGCTATACTTGTGACAAACCCCCATTGATATCTGACACTTTGGTGTCACCCACTTGAATTTACTTTGTTTTTATTCGATAATTTCACAAACTACAGCTAACTAAAACAAAATTCTAGCCTAAGTTCTATTTTCACTACCACTCCCTTGGGACACGACCCCAACCCTTGGTTGGGTTACTATATTATCGACGATCGTAGATACTCATACTGTAGGTTAGTGTCGTTGATCACGATAAGAATCAGTCTTGTGGCCGTGCCTTGGCCTCGTGGAGGCTGGCACACTTGAGTAGTTTACTGCCTCAACTCCACGGGAAGGACCACAGGTCGTGGTCCTCACCATGGCTCATGAAGTGGGTCATGTGTCCTGGATGGGGGTCAATTAATGAAGGACCTTAGGGTCATTTCCTTTTAGTCCATTTTAAGTGTGGGTGTTTTGGGTATTTTAGGGGTAAAATATATATTGGTTTTAAGTCTAAATTCATAAGTCTTGGTCATTATTCACAAACACCTAATTGAAAATAAAAAACCTCTCACTTCTCTCTAAAATTCTCTCTCTAGAATCAAGAACAAGAAGTAGACATTGAAGCTAGGGTTGCTAGGGTTTGAAGGTTCTTTCCCAAATTTCTTGGAGTTTCTTAGTTGAGGTATTGTTGCTCTTCATCCTTGGGTAGCTATAACCCAAAGAGCCCCTTCAAATATGTTTCCAAGTTATCAAATTCCCCAAATCTAGGGTTTTCAATCTTAAACATGGGTCTTCTTCCAAAATGAATTTTATTGATTAATTATGGTTAATTATGGTTGGTTATGGTGGATTGTGTGTAGAATGATGAAGAATTGATGTTGTTCACTCGAAATTTTCCCATGGACCCATGTTTCCCCTAAATCGATAAGTCATGAATTGATATATGGGTTGATTGAGATTATGAATATGTCAATAGAATTTGTTTATGTTGATTAAGCTATTTAATCATGAATTGCTTCCATATTATGTAGTAATTGTGTATAGTTGGGTGGATTGTGATTCTAAGACTCTTGAAGGGCAAAGGTATGAAGGTTATGTCTCTTTATGGGAATTATGTATGGGATTGTGAATTACTTAGATAGTAATGATTTTATATCTATTGTGTTGTTCTGGTGTGGATGACAAGATCCATCATCCCTATACCTTATGCACTTGGTTATGTATGAAGTATGTATGTATGTTATGCTAAGCTTGTTGTGTGATTGAAAGGACATTCTCATGATCACAATACGACGAAAATGTGAAAGGTATACTCACATACTAATGTTTTGAAGTCAAAAAGAGCATTCTCACTTAAAGAACCTATGAGCTATTATGATGTTACGTTGGCATGATTGCCTAGTGTATTCTTTTATGAATGTGAACTTAAGTAAAGACTAAATGTGACTTTTAAAGGGAGTTGTGTGTACCACCGAGTGGATAGGAGTATCAGATAGGTTCTTTCACGCTAGTAGTTGGGTTCCCAATACGGTGTCTCATGAGACAGAAACCTCCACGTTAGTAGTCAAGGTTTTTAGTAGCCATCTGCCTATCCCATAACTATATAACCACATAGGTCTTAGCTAGTGGATTCACCTAGAAGCAAGAATGTACGTCCTACCTTAGGCATGTAGGACACCTCTTTTCGGTGTGGGGGTAGAACACCGGATTCCATGTAGCTCACATGGTCTATGTTGGTTATTGCAAGTCTTCACTAAATAATATGAATATGAACTATGGTAAGGACATGGACTCTAATTAGGACTTCTTATGGGGTACTACTTAGTGTGAGTGGGGGTATGGGACTTCACTTATACATTGCACAAGTAGACTCTAAGAGGGGTTGTGGTTAGGTCCTCTTATGCTATGATGTTATGATGACTTATGAACTGTGTATGAAAAAAGGTATGTATGAATGTTATGGAATGTGAATGTCTTCACTCTTATGTATGTTGATTATAACTATGATAAGATATGTGTGTTATTGGTGACCTAAATGTGATACTTAGCATTTGGTAGGGTTATGGGACTTTCCCTTTGCATTGCACAAGTGTGGCTTTGGGTTGCTTATGTGTTGGTTTGGTTTATGATTCTTCAAAAAAAACTTGATAAAGGCATGTTATCAACTATATATCACTTTTATGCATGTTTTAAGGATTTTGTGCATGGTATCCATACTTAATACAATTAATTGTGCTAACCCATATTTTCTACTTTACTATGAGTGTAGGTTTCAGTCGTTGATACTTACTCCTTGAAGGTGACGCTTGGGTCGACTATTCCCTCTGCTTGTTGAGTCCTCAAGTTGGAGGACAAGTTGCCTTTGATTCTCGTTTGTAGTTTCTCCTATGTTCTAGACTATATTGTATTTCCTATTTTGGAGACTTATTGATGTAAAGGTCTTTGACCCTATTTGTACCGTTATGTTTAGATGGTAATTGAGACAATCTCTAGTTCCTATTTTCCTTATATGAAGAAGTTGACTTCTATTGTAAATGTTTTAATTTTTCTGTATTTTTCTATGTCTTTATGCAATTATGAATGCTAAGGGCTTGTATGCGACCCCTTCGGGGTCAACTACTCCATGTCACACCTAGGGGGTACTCTTGGGTCGTGCCATATGTGGACTAATTTGAACAATGGCCTATGATGACTTCGTAACTTCTAGCCTAGATTATCCTACCACGACCAACGAAGGAAGTTCTAGATTGGCACAAAATTGTCTCAACAATCAACCATTCTCACACATTCTTGGCACATAGTTTCATTATCAGATTATCAGATCACCTAGTTCAAGTTTTATCTTAAGTTATGAAATCGAGTTGGTTCTTTATCATGTCTTACTCAGAGCCAACACATTAAACTCATTCTAGCCTATAGATTTTAGCACATATCACAAATTTTGAACGGGTATCATTTTTCATTCTTCCTTATGTCATCATGTTTCATTCTTTCTCATGCTTCTACACATACAATCCTAACACATGCCGGTTCAACAGAAATTAAACTGTCTCTTTAGCCTCTATCTCATCTCTAGAGGGAAGAACCTATGAATAAAAGCACGTTTGAACCTTTCCCATTCTATGGGCCCCGCTTCTACCGGCATCGACTCTTTCTATTGATTGAACTAAATTTGAGCAACCCCTTTGAGTTGATAAGCGGCCAACTCCGCCTTCTCTACCGGAGTCACTCCCATGATAACAAGTACCTTATAGACCTTGACGATAAACTCTTGAGGATCTTCCTCAACTTTGGGACCAAAAAATTTGGGATGTTTCATCCTTGTAAAGTCCCTCACTCTTGACACCACCGTACCCAAATTTGGGTTCACATGGACTACCACCTCTATATTGGCTTGGGCCTTCACGGCTTGAGCCAACACTTGAAAAGCCGATCTAAACTCTGCATTTGTTATATTCTCAGCCAAAGGGTCAATCGGAGCTTGAGGAGGAGCTTAGAGAAGAGCTTTTTAACCCACATAGTCTCTGTTATTCCTTCTAGTTTCCTTTCTACTAGTCATATCTTGTAAACTATTGGGTAAGGATTAGGATAAAGACTTTGTATAGTTAAACTCCATGGCACGACTTAGAGAAATGAAGAAGTGAAGTTTTCTAAGCATCTAGTAGCCTCTCATTCATAAATGTGGCAAGTTTCAAATTTATGAATAAGACTCTACTTGACGTGGTTTTGAGAAATCCTAGAACCATTTTAAACCTTGTGCTCTGCTTACCAAGTTTGTCACGACCCAAGGGTACCCCGTAGATGTAACATTGTGTATAACACCCCGAGAGGCCTCGTACAAGCCACTTAGCATATCATCACATAAATTAATAGATATGAGCGGAAATTTAAAATATTTCAATACAATCAAAGTTTTTATAAAATGAAGCGGAAGTCTAATACAATATGTCTCAAACCATCTAAAACATGAATATCCTTGGGACACAACCCATACAATAGTTCAAAACATAAAATGAAAGACATAAGGGAAATAGTGGTAAAATCCTCGAATGTTATGAGGACTCACCAATCTTCAATCCTTGTTCTACTAAGATCATTGCCACACTGATGAGAGTCGATATCTCTGGACCCTAAATTTGATAAAAATGTAGGCAAGAGTATGTGTTAGTACAAGAATGTACTAAATATGATAGCTTGCATAAAAAAATAAACACAAGGGTTAGACAGTATAAGTCATAAACATAATCAATGAACATAAATCATTATAATAAAGGGGGAACACTTCCTTAAGTAACCTCAACTTATCCTTAGTCAAGAATCGGGCAATTCACCTCTAGTCATACTTACATCATTGAAGGCAAATCAAGCAACAATCCAATCTATTCATTCTTCATAACATAATTCACTTTATTCATGCTTACTTTTAAAGACATGAGGATTCACCTCATTGACTCCTATAAAGGCTAATGGGTACTCACCTCTTGCCTTGCTCAAAAGGCTAATAGGTAGTCACATCTGGCAGTAAATACTTTATAGCCACGGGTATTAGCCTTCATGTCCATCATCATAAGACACGAGTATTCACCTCCACATCTTTATATAAGAATCATGGGTATTTGCCTCCATGTCGATCCTCATAATGGGAACGAGGATAATTACCTCTAGTTCAAGTTTACATGATGGGAACGTGGGGAGTCGCATCTTGTTGAATTCTAAGGAGTATGGGAAATCACCTCATATCCTCCTCATATAAAGGTCTTGGGTTGTAACGACCCTAAAAATGAACTAGTAAAATTAGAGCCTCACATGTGTATTTGAAGTTGGTAACTTGATTAAATTATGTAATAGGGCTTAAGGGGTTGATTAGCTAGTTGATTTATCACCTTTATAAGCTAGCAATACCTTAAGCTAAGTCATGAAATCATTTAGAACCTAGACCCTCAAAACAGTTCCCTAAAAATAGTTTTTAGTTTTAAGTTAGGAGTGAGGGTCAACTTTAAATGGTTATATCTTTTAGCTCAAAATGAATTAGGTGGACCTATACCTATCCAATTAAAAGTCTCTGAGTCCTCTTTCCAACGCCACCAAGTTTGCTCTTTTCCGATCTAGGAATAAAAAGTTATGTCCAAAATAGTGAAGCACTGTCAAAAAGGACGAGCTTAGACGGGTTTAGTGAAAACTTTTAAGTTTAACTTTGTGGGTCCTTAATTCTTTTCCCAAGTTGAGTCCCTATTAATCTTTGCCTTTCCTAGCAATTATAAAACCCTTTTTGACCAAAATTCTTCCATTTAAATCACTCCAATTAGGAAGAAAAAAAGAAACCCTCCCTCTTTCAAAAAGGTTCTCTCTAGAACCCCATGGAAGCTCAAGGTGAAAGATGGAGCTAGGGTGGATGGTGGCTACTGATTTCTTCTCCAATTTCGTTTGGTTCTTGAAGATTAAGGTATGGGGACTCTTCATCTTTGATTCCTTCTTCAATCAAAGAGTCAATCCAAAAGATTTCAAAAGTTGTTCAAAAACTCAAAATCCTAATTTTGATTCTAGCATGGGTTCTTGCATTAAATGATTTTTAATGATGATTTATGTTATTATTGATGTTTATTGATGGTTTTAAGAAAGAAAATTTCATGAACCCATGTCTTTGCAAGTTTCCTAAAGTTGGCTTATGAAGTGGGGTTATTGTTTATGATTGAATGATGATAGAATTATGCTTAAATTGAGTTGAATAGTTGATTTCTATTATTATCTATGCTTATCTATTGTGAATTATTGGAGAGTTGAGGAATGGTGATTGTGGCTTTGGAAAAGGGTAAGTTGGCCTAACTTCATTATTAATGTAGAATTCATATAGAATTGTGATAGATTGATGTGTGATCCACTTATGGTGGAGGTGCCTACTTATGGAATGTATTATGATTATGGCCTTGAAGGCATTATATGAGGAATTGAAGTGTTGACATGATATCATATATGTGAATGTGATGCAAAGGATTGTGATGAGGTGTTTAGGTAATATTATAATTGGAATTATGTATAACTTTAAAATGAGATGAGGGATATATATATAGGTGTATATGTATGTATTTTGGGCAGCACCTTTGAAGGACAGCTGCCCAAGGGATAAACATCACTTGTTTGACTATATATTTTCACCCCTCCTTTAGTAATTTCATTTTCCTTAAGCCTTACAACCTTAGAAACTTATCTAAATAGATTGTTCTTCAAAATCACAAGAGAAAACTTGGTTCTTTTGGCTGGAATTCGGACACACACTTCTTTTTGGTAAGTGACAAAATCTGTTTCCGAGCTGGGTAGTGTTTAGTATTTTATGAATATCTCTCGATCTAGAACTTAGTTTGCAAAGAAAAAATATGATTTGGAAAGCTAACTTGTATACCTATAACTCTTATGTTTATGTAAAACGCTAATTTAACTGTTATGGATACGCAATATGGGACTCAACATTGGGCAAGTTCTGCCCAGATTTCGGAAATTGAAATCCTGCATGTTCAGCTGTAGTGTTTTGAATATATCTTTTTGTACAAAATGTATTTTGTGGTGATTCTTGTTTTTTTCAACCCTAAGAGATGTAGTTACATCTTTCATGAAGGTTATAAAGTCTAATTTTACCATTTTCCTGTTCAAATCTAACTTGCGACTTGGGGTACCAGGCAAGACAGATTCACTGTTTTAGGAGCATAGTTGTATTTGTACATGCGAGACTTACTTGCGATGATGATCCTGTTTTACGTCGACATTACTGAGCTAATAGAAGTTAAATAAGTTATGTAATTATATTTTTAAGGTTATATATACTCGTGTACAAGCTGAGAACCTTGATACGTTGGTCGGGCTACGGCTTGAATTCTTGATGTTTTGTCGGACTGTTTCTATGCTAAATCCCGAGGTTTGTATATAAACTTGTACTTGTACTCTTGTTATTTTCTTGTATATTTGAAGGGTTATCTTGATACCTTGGCTACTTTTGTCACTTGGCATTGTCATGTTGGTATCCCTTAAGGCATTAAATATGCTTGTGTAACTCGCCCACTTGTACGGATTGTTTGATCACCTAGCACTCTTGTTGGGACCTTGTCCTTCTTGTGGCTGTGACTTTGTCAGGCTTGGCATGCCTCTTGATTCGGATCACTTGCCATCTTGACTCTGAATTTTTAGTCCGTCTTATGAATGGAAGTTGTCCATTTTAAGTACGAACTAGAAAGCCATTTTTAATATGGTTCTTGGTTCTCTTGATTATTGGGCTTTGACCCTTCTTGATACTTGCTTGTGTTTGGTGTGACGACATGATGTATATATTGGGCGAGTCTTGTTATTGAATCTCTTGGAAATTGGTGCTATGAGCATTCTTCACACTTGGATCTTTAAGTGTAGAACTTGATGCCCTTAATGTGAACTCTAGTTACTTGATATGTTCTACACCGTGTAGGTAGTAGTATAGGATGCTATCTACACATGACACGAGTAGCCTTTGAAGGTGCTAAAGTGAGTTCTTTAAGTCTATATGACTAAAGTGTGAAGTCCCTTAAATGCATGAATGTTTCCTAAATGACTTTAAAGAAGAATGTTGACTAATTGTCTAAATGATTTGTTGAATGAATAGCTTATGTTAATGAAGTGAGTTACTTGGTATGTTACCTTGAAGCATGATGGTTCTTGTCTATAGTAGCCTTGAGGAACACTTAGGTGTGTATGAAGAGGTTGTATGGGCGGCCATTTCATGTCTCACTCAAGTGTGTCTTAGGGTAACTTTAGATAAGGGTCTTTGGATGATGAAATGAGTTACGTGGTGAAAATGTTGAGTATGTCTATAATGTGGTTAATGTCTTATATGTTGGTTTTGTTCTATAATATGTCTAATATGTCAATGTTCATGAAGTTTTACTAAAATGGCATAAGACATGACTTTCAACCAAATGTCCTTTTTAGCATGTTTTTGCATGGTTTTCATA
This sequence comes from Solanum verrucosum, assembly GCF_900185275.1. Lineage (NCBI taxonomy): Eukaryota > Viridiplantae > Streptophyta > Magnoliopsida > Solanales > Solanaceae > Solanum > Solanum verrucosum. Next base: position 1,446,095 of record NW_026019842.1, on the reverse strand, counting down.
CTTAGTACTTAATTGTGCTAACCCCTTTCTTTCCTTTTGACTAAAGTGTAGGGATTTGGAGATGTTGATATTCCATGGTTGATGGATAGGTTTCTAAGATGTTTGAAGATGAAGACTTGGTGAGTCCTCATAGATTCGAGGAAAATAACCAACATGTTCCTTTTTGTCTTGTAGTTTTGTTATAGTTTTGAGTGGGCTTAGTCCCAATGTTGTATTCAAGTATTAGATAGTTTTGAGACATATTGGATAAAGTCTAGAAAGTCTTCCGCTTGCTATTTAATGAAAGTATCTTCGTGTGTGAAGAAAGTTTTTTTTAAAAAAAATTTAAGTATCGTATGCAATGAATGATCCATGAGGCTTGTATTTCACCTCTTCGAGGTCGAATACACCGGTTACGACTAGGGGGTGCTCTCGGGTCGTGACATGGGTAGTTGCATCTAGCCTCATCAATTTCATAGTCTTTTAGTCTAGATTCATTTTAGGTGAGCAATCCTTTCAACGAAGAATCATTAAATGTGAGAAAACCTTTCACATTCATACATTCGTACTTAAGCAATTTATGTGAGAACTATCCCTTCCACCACAATTACATCAATTCTTAACATAAGATTTACTCTTACGCCCTAATAATCATAATTCAACATATATGCTTCAATTTCAGGCAATTCTAATGTACCATATCAGTCCTATATGAATACATCTGAATCTACCATTTTCTTTTCGTGGCCTAAACCCAATTGTAAAATTTCACCTTTCAAGATAGGGAATAGGCATGGGTACATGTAAATTCATCCTAAAACATGTATTCCTATCAATTCAATCATAAACAATCATAATCCACTCAATTGGATCAACATTCATCAAGACCCATAACATTAGAAGAAACCCTATATGAAATTGGGGAATTTCATCCTTTTCAATTGGGGAATCTTGGGGACTCCATGGATGAAAATCCATCATACCTTAATATCAAAACCCACAATTGCTTAAGGAATGGAGCCTTGAGCATGATCCTAGCTTGAACTATTTCCTCTTCTTCAAGTTCTAGAGAGAATTATTTGAGAGAAGAACTTTGGGTTTTCTTTTAGATTCTTAGGAGAATTATAAGTTGGGGGGAATTTGGGAATAGAATGCTTATATGTGTTTCTAGGTGAAGGGTAACACGACGTAGTATAGTCTTTGGTAAAATTCTGAAAAGACAAAAAGGACCCTAACTTAATCCTGAAGTTGTTGCACGCTGAGGCTCGCCCAAAGGTACTTGGCGACTCGCAAAGTGAGTCCTTGACTCACCTAATTTTCCAGTAAGTCACCTTAGAAGGCAGGCCACTTAGGCAACGGGGAGGCACCATTTGGCGATGCGTCGACTGGAACGGCGAGCCCAACCTAGCTCGCCTAAATTTCCAATAGCTTGGGCAATGGAGACTGGCCACTGGTGAGGTTGGCTGGACTTGGCGGATCACCAAGTCACTTTGGCGATCACACTTCACTTCGCCAAGTTGTCTAAGGAAGGAAATGTTTTCCTTTAACAAATTCTGAGCTGTTACAATCACGATTCAAGTGAGTTCTCTCAAACCTCGATGAGCATAAAACAACCCAAAACCTCAACTTACCTACTCTCTCGAGCTAGATAGGTCGGATCAAGTAAGACTCACTCTCTCGAGCTAAATGCACAACAACCTAATCACTACAATCACCATTTGATAATCTTAATTCAAAAACCTCTTTCTCATGCAAGCATGAATACTAGACTAGAACTGCATTTGCAGCTACAATTCATGAGTAAAAGCTCAATTATCAATCAAACCCACTTCAAAATAGCAATTAAATTAGATTTTACTAACACCCATAAGCTCATTGAGACAATTAATCACATAATCACACCCCCAAGAATAGGGGTTTTAGCCACACATTATATAAAAAATAGGGAAATACTATGTTCTCCATCAGCTGGGTAACACAATCCAAGTCTTCACAATGCTTCAAATTGTAACGATCCGAGAGCACCCCCTAGTCGTTACCGGCGTATTCGACCTCTCGGAGGTCTTATACAAGCCCTTAGCATTCGTCATAGCATTTATCATCGAAAAATAGCGAAAAATTTAAAACTTTTTCATAATATAACACAAGACTTAAAAAGTCACCTCATTTAAACCTTTAATACAAAATCGGAGTACTACGTCTCAAGGTAGCCATCTTAAAACATGACTACAACACAAAAGGGACACAACCCTTACAATACAAAAGAAACTACTATCTAGTACATTGAATTTAAAGAAAACTCTTTAACATAAAGGTTCTTGAATTTTTAAGGACACACCCGAACTTGGGAATAGTAAGCCAAGCTCATCACTTCTAGGAAAAGCCATTTAACCACCACCACCTACACTTGGTGTAAAAAGATGAAGAAGAATGGTGTTAGTACAAGAATGCACTAAGTATGATAACCATGCAAAAACATGCTTTTAAAAGGGACATTTAGTTGGAAACCATGCATCACACCTTTATAAAGAAACTTCAACAACATTTAGTACAATAGGAACAATATAAACCACATACATCATTAATGTACCTATAATGCACAATAATACACTACCATGACTTTCTTACATATTACTATTTACTTTATGACTTTTTACGTTACCACACCTTACACTTGTCCCTTTAGTAATGCACACTACCTCTCTACTTTACACTTGTCATCATTATTAATGCACACCATACCTACTACTTTTAATATGCACATGCATACTACCCTACTTGTTGACTAATTTACACTACACTAATAAGACTAATAATATTTACATGATACTTTTTTTATTATTTGCTTTTGGCCATATGTATTCTTTGCTTTTTGCCTTATCTCTTTACGACTTTCTTTGCACATGTGTCTTTTTATTTTTGTCTTCTTCTTCTTGTCTTCTTCTTCTTATCTTCTTTCGTCTCTATCTCATTTGATCATTCCAACTGGACATCGGGAATCACAGTATCTTCTCCATTACATTTTGAACATATATGGTTAGGATATTTATGTCCAATTAGTTTACTGTATCTAGTTAATAGTTCTGATGAAATAAATCCTGCCTTTAATGCTCTTGTTGTAGGTCTTTCTTCTGGCTTTAATAATGATAAAATCCATTTCTGGACTTCATCCATATCTGACTTCCTTAGCTCCCTTAAATTAGCATAAATCATTAATTGATCTCTAGAATAGTAACTCCATATAGCATTTCCATTCAAATAATTATTGGCTAGTTCTTGTATTATAGTTGATATACCAATTATTCTTTTATTGGCATAGAAAGTAGGTATCTCAATTTTTGGTATTTCTGATTGTTCTCCAATATCTTCCGGTATTATCATTTCTTTGGTCAGGCCTATCTTTACAACCTGAGTAGGAGGTTTTATCTCCTCATGTAATATCTCTGATGTTGCCGTATAGAATTTTACATAAAAGAAATTTCCTTTGGTCACTCTTTTGTATATAATAAATGTTTTGTATAATTCTGGTATGCCACTTAGTTCTTCTCCGTCATAAGTATATGCAGTACTTATTAATCCATAATTATAACATGTTTTAACTAGGTTAGCATTGGTTTTTGGCTGTGCAAATAGTTTATTATATCCTTGTAATTTCTGGGTTATATAGTCTTGGTTTGGATCTTTTGTAGTGGTAGATCTGGGATTGAGGTTTAGGTAACTCTGTATTTTGTATATATTTTTGAGGTATGTCCTTGTGATGTGGTTATACACCTTTTTCTCATGTTGTAGGCTATCTGCATACGCTGAAGTTTGTGGTTCTATGGTTAATGGGTTTTTTGTTTTTTGTGTAAATGTCTTTTCAAATAACTGATTTAGATTTGTATTTCGTTGTTTTTCAATAACTGGTCTTCTTGTACCTGCAGCTATATTTAGACAATCATTATGGATATTTAGGTGTTTCCCAACGTCACCTCTTAGCTTTGGATTTTTAAAGTCTTTCGATCGACTTAGCTCCTCATTTTTATAGTCATGTTGCTAACTTGTACTAGCTTTAGACTTCAGATTATCTTCATTAGTCTTTAGATTTTGTATCTCATTGTCCATACTGTCCACTTTGATACAAAGTGAAGTAATGGCTTTGAGTATATCTTTAATTGTATTTTCTTTCTTAGTTTGAGTAGCTTTGTCGTGATAAGTAATCTGCAATAACATTCTTGTCAGTTTTTATTACTTCAATAGTAAATGTAAAATTTAATATATTTAATATCAATCTTCTTATTTCTTTTGTAGTTACCGAATCTTGTATTTTTCTTGTTAGCCACCATTTTACTTGTGTGTTATCCGTTCTTATAATAAATTTGTTATATACATTATACGGTTCAAATGATAATAAACATTTATATACTGAATATAATTCTTTCCTATTTATTTCCCATTTTATTTTCGTATTAGTAAATGTTCGTGAATAATATCTGCAATGATGTTCTATTTTTTCTTCTTTTTTGTTCACTATGTTTATTTACTATAAATGATGGGCTTGTATGCTTGCTATTGCTTTCTTGTATATACCCTTTTTCTAGTAATTCGCTTATATGTATCTTAAATTCTGTTAAATCATTAAAATTATATTTTAATGGTTTTTGGGTTATTATGCTATTATATCAATTAGCTCAATTTTTACTTTTTTTTTATGTTTTTCCCATCCTTGTAAAGGATCTTCACTATATAATAATTCTAACTTATCTTGGATTATTTTTACTTTATCTAGAGAGAATATAATTAATTCTATCTTAGGGTATTCTTCTTTTATATTTTCTAATTTTTGTGTAATTTTTTCACTTCCTTTTGTACATTCTGTTATTTTTCGTTTTTTGTTATTTACTCTTTTTGCTCCTATTTTTTGTTTACACGGTGTTGTGAACCACCAGTGTATTTTTGTTATTATATGTGGGTATAATTTTTCTAAAAATGGCATTCCTAATAGCATATCTTTTGGGCGAAATGGTCTGGTGGACCCTTGTACTTGTATCTGTTTATATTGTGAACCCTTCTACTTACCATTTTGTCATCTGGACCCCTAAACCCATCCAAACCCAACATTTTAAACACTTTTTTTGATGTGGTATGGTGCGTGTTGCACAAACACGTACACGTTGGCCAAAAAGAAAAAAAAATTAATCCACGTATGATATTATATTCCACGTGGAAAATGACTTACCTTAAACTAAGAATAGTCCTAAGTCCGGCGAAATTTTCCAAACCTTCGCGACTTTTACACTTCTCCTATTCTCCTCTCTGTGACGTTCGTCTGTGATTTCCCAAACTTTCGCTCAGTTGAAGCTCAGTTTCACTCCGATTTTCGTTGTAAGTTCTTGCCTTTTGTGTTAGTTCTGATCTTTTTCATTTTCTCGTGCGTATCTGTTTGATTTTAGGGTCGATTGTCATTCGATTTTCTAAAATTTTTTGGGGATTTTACTTTGGTTTGGGTGTAATATTAGTGTAATATGCTTTCTTAGTTGATGTATGACTTTGAGTGACTTCAATGGCATATTTCATGAATTCGAGAGTGGGAGATTTAAGGCAATTTAGGTAGTGATGACCCTTATTTTGATAGCTCAGATCCTGGTAGTGACATTAGTGAAGATGAAGGGGATCCTTTTGAGAATGATGAAGTGGTAGATCCAGCACATAGGAAGGAAAGTAAAAAGATCTACTTTGATCCAACTGCTAAAAAGGTTTTATTTCAATTGTATATGGTATTTTTGAATCACATTGAGTTCAGGGAGGCACTGCAAACTTACGTTATTCAGAAGGGTGTTAATATTAAGTTGAAACCTAATGAGAAGGAAAGGATAAGGGCAAAGTGTAATAAAAAAGGTTGTCCTTGGCATATTCTTGGAAGTATTGATGGTAACACTGGAAACTTTAGTGTTAAAACATATTTTCCTGTCCATAAGTGTTTTAAAAGAATAAGAAACAAATTGTGTACCCCCATTTGGCTTAGTAAACATTACAAAGAGAGGATTATGAGTGAGCCTACCATCAAACTACATCAGATTCAGTCTTTAATACAAAAGCAATATGGTTTGTATGTTAGTAAGACAAGTTGTAGAAAGGCAAAACTGAGAGTTATGAATGAACATATGGGAGATTTCATAGAGGAGTTTGCTAGGTTGTATGATTATGCTAAGCAATTAAAGACCACAAATCCTGGAACTACTGTATCTATTAGGACATCCAAGAACACAATTCCAGGAAAAGAGGTGTTTATGAGCATCTATATTTGTCTTGGTTCCTTAAAAATTGGATGGAAAGAAGGGTATAAAAGGATTATTGGTTTAGATGGTGCATTTCATAAAAGTGTATGTAAAGGTGAATTGTTATCTTGCATTTCCAAAGATGGAAATAATCAGATGTACCCTATAGCATGGGCAGTAGTTGATAAAGAAACCAAGGACACATGGTCTTGGTTTCTCAAGTGAATCAAACATGATTTGGAGCTTACAGAAGGTGAAGGACTAACAGTGACGTCTGATATGCAAAAGGTATTACTATATTATTTGTTAAATTTATTTATTCATTTTTGGAGTAATTGATAATTAACATTGTTGTATGTCAAATGTTCTTTGTTTGACAGGGTCTTCATCTTGCACTTATTGATGTATTGCCAAATGCTGAAATTAGATGGTGTGCTAGGCATATATGGGCAAACTGGAAGAAAGACTGGAGGGGTGAAGAAAGGAGAAGAAAATTCTGGCAGGTTGCCAGGGCATCATTTGAGGTACTTTTACAGTCCAAACTTGATGACTTGAGTGAGTTAGGAGCAGGCATTGTAGAAGCTTTGTTAAAGTATAACAAAGAAGCATGGTGTAGGGCATATTTTAAAGAACATAGCAAGTGTGGTGTTGTTGAGAACAATATGTGTGAGACTTTCAACAGTTGGATTTTAGGTGCTAGGTTCAAATTAATAATCACTATGCTAGAGGAAATAAGAGTCAAAGTTATGGAAAGAATGAATCACATGAGAGAATTTTCAAAAAAAAGGATTACTAATATAGCACCAATGGCTATGGATATTCTTAGAAAAAATGTTGAGATTGCAGTTAATTGTGAGGTAAAGTTTAATGGTGATTTTGGCTTTGAGATTCATGATCCACCATATAAACATGTTGTTGACCTAAAAAAGAAGGTGTGTAGTTGTAGGTCATGGAAATTAAAGGGAATTCCTTGTGGCCATGCACTTACAGCAATTCATTATACGGATTGGGTTGTTGATACATTTGTTGATCACTGGTATAAGAAGGAAACATACCTGAAAGCATATAATAGGTTTATTCAACCTATGACAAACATGAAGATGTGGCCAAAAAGTGATAGACCAGCCATTGAACCACCTGAAATTACAGCTATGCCAGGAAGACCAAGAAAAAATAGGAGAAAAGATAGTTATGAGCCAGTTAAGAAGAAGTTTGGAAAGGCTACAAGGAAGGGAAGAAAAATGAAATGTTCTGTGTGTAAGACTTTTGGACAGAACAAGAAAGGATGTCCAGCTCTGGTAAGTTGTGCTTTAATGTCTCTTTGTAACTGAATTTTACTCTTGTTATACTTTTGACTTTAAAATATGTTTGTAGAAAAATGTTGCTGCTGGAACAAGTGTTGCAAGTGTTGCAACTGCTGGAAGCCAGTCAAGTGTAAATGCAGGTCCAAGTGCAGGTTGCACTCCAAGTGCAGGTTGCACTCCAAGTGCAGGTCTAATTAGTGCTACAAGGCCTACAAATGCTTCATCAAGTGGTGTGAGGTCTACAGCTGCCTTGGCATCTGGTGGAAGGCCTACCATTGCTACATCAAGTGATGTGAGACAATTAAGTACTCAACAATCAACTTCTAGTGCAGGTGGCCAAAAAGAAAGACTAGCACAGCTTTGAGAGGTGGTGCAACTCTTGCATATAAGAAACCAAGACCAAAAAAAGCAAAGACAACTGGTTATGGTCTCTTATTTGGATCAGGTGGCAGTGTAACTGCGAGGGTATGTATTTTATCATTTAAACACATTAAATTGCTTTAATTTCTATTAGTTCATCTTTAAGTTAAGATTTTTGTTGTTCTCTCAGTCTGGAAATACTGATACGGTATTACATAGTGCTACATTGTCAAGTTCAACTTCTACCAATATTGATCTTGGTTACAAACCCAATGGACTAAGGTGGAAGGGAAGAGCTGCAATTACTCAAAGGCAGCTACAGGAGGAGAGTTACAGAAGCACTCAAGGCACTCAAGGCACACATTAGATTTCACTTGGTTTAGCTTAATGACTTGATCCCAACTAACTTTATTTTGATTAATGACTTGATCCCAATTGTTTTGGTTATGCTATTAGGAAGACTTTGTTTTTGTATATGAATGGCGCCTATATGAATTTGTGTTTGAATGAAGTTGCTATTTAGATTTCTTAAGCAAATGCAGTCCATTTCATTATCAATTAACACCTAGTACAAATTAATATATCTTAAAAATAATGGCTACAAACCAAATAACAACAATCACAATAACAGTGATATCAATACTAGTGTTTGATCCTTGTCTTCCTTACCTTCTTTGCCTTCCTTGTCTTCTATGTCTTGCTTGTCTTCCTTGTCTTCTTTGCCCTGAACTCGTTGATGGATTCTTAATGTTGTATTGTTCTTGGCATGTTGAATCATTTGCATCAGCCCAACGGAAGAATCCACACCCATTACCGGATGAATATTTTTGGCAACCCCAAAACATTCTTCCAGGATTAGTTGGTGTTCTTGATGTCTTTAGTTCAACATATATTCCACAGTAGCAACATCGAACCGTCATTGTGAAGACCAACAAAATCAAACCAACAAAAATACAATAGAACCACACACAAAAAAAAGATGAAACAAAAATACAATAGAATCACACAAAAAAAAAGATGAGTAGATCGAAGGAAAAATTAAAGGCACCAAAAATAAAAGAGAAAAATTTGAAGAGACAAAATCGAGAAAAAGAGGAGAAAAAAGCTCAAATTTGTCCAACAATGGTGTTTGAGTGAAAAAAAAGAAGAAGAGATGGCCTTTAAAGGTCAAAATTTGACCGTTAGTGCCTTTTTAAGGCGTCTCACGCTCTTACCTTGTGTGTATCACACGCTCCATGTGGTGTCTTTCCACATAGGATGCCACATTAAAAAAAGTATTTAAAATGTTGGGTTTGGATGGTTTCAGGGGTCCAGATGACAAAATGGTAAGTAGAACGGTTCACAATACAAACAGATACAAGTACAAGGGTCCACCAGACCATTTCGCCTATCTTTTGTAGTCAATTCAAAGTTATATATTTCCTCTACAGTTAATATCTTATCCCATAGTTGTATTTTTATATTTTTTGCCTTATATGTGATCATGCTTCCTTCATTATTAAATCTTGTTACTACTATCGGTGTTTTAAACTTTTCCCCCTTATCTTCTAGTAAACAATTGTATTTACATATATTAGTTTCTGCTCCCGTATCTATCATTAGTGTATAATATCTATTGTAATATCCCCTCTATTATTATCTTTGCAAGTATATATATTTTCATGTTTTTATCATAAGAAAGTTCAATTTATTATTTTCTTCTTATTATTATAATTTATTGTTAACTGTTTGTCTTCTAAATTATATGGTTTTACTTGTTCTAGCCATTTTATTCCTAAAGTGATATTTTCATCTCCTTGATATATTTTAAATTTTATTACTATTGGTACTCCTCCAATGATTATTTTCTTTTCTGTAGTTTCTTCGATATACATCAATGTTTTTGGTAGTTCGGGGCATAATTGTTCAGTAGTTATTATTTCATCTTCCGTCACTAATTCTCTTGTAATATAGTTTTCTTCTTGTCCTGTATTTATTAATATTAAATATTTTCATTGTTCCATTACTCCTGTTATGTAGTAATGATGTGGTTTTATTTCTTCTTCCATTGATTTTTGTAGAGTTTTATCTATTCTTCTTGAGGTACTCATTTTTGATGATATTTGGGGTATCTCATTGTTTATTCTTTTTGATATACTTAGTCTTTCTTTTACTATTTCCAAATCTTATTCTATATCAATTTCATTATAACTATAATCACTATTATCTATGACTGTAACTATCCTTTCAAAAAGATTTTCTATTTTTATTTTTTTTATTTTATTTTTTGCTGTTATTTTATGTTTTATTGTTAAAACATATAAGTTTTTACATCTAGCTGTAAATATTTTACTTCCCGGGGCTAGTTCTATCCCTGATATTTTCCAATATAATACTAGTGATTTATCTATATTTCTGTCATTTATTGCTACTACATAGTTAGCACTTATTATAAATTTAAATTTTTGGTATCTGAGGTTATCTTTTACTGCACTTATTATACTTTTTTTTATAGGTTGTATGATCCTATCATCTGCTAAGTATATTTCTATGGGTGTATCTATTCCTTCTCTAAAACATGTTTTTATTAATATTTTCATTCCTCTTAAATGTACATGCTTAATTGGATTTTTAGCCTTAATATCTTGTATTTCTTTATTTATTATTCGTTTGTTTATTATTGGTATTTTAGCCTTTCCTTTGGTATATTTGCAATCTATGATATGTTCTCTTTGACTTACTACATAATATTCTTCTTTTTGTCGTTTAAACCAGTTTCTTATTGTTGGTATTTCGAATATTTTTTCTACCATTAGGTCTAATTTTTTTCCTTTTATTTGTTCAAATATATTATTATCAAATATTATTTTTTGTTCTGCCGATTCTTCATCTTGATATTTTTCTTTAGTTATTATTTGTATATCTGTTTCAGTCATTTATATAATGTTCATTATCTGATTCTATTGCTGAATTATTTTTCATTTCGTCTGTTTCATTTACTGATAATTCATTTATGCTATCTTCACTTTCTAGTTCATAATCTACGTATTCTATTTGTGTATATTTTTCATTGTCTATTATTATTTCAGATATTTATTTTTTCTTTGGATTGTTAGGTAATTTACAATCTCTAGCTATATGTCCTAATTTTCCACAATTATAACAAGTACATTCTGTTAGTTTTCTTTTTGGTCTTTTGGTTTTGTAGTTTTTTACATAGTATCTTCTTCTTGGTTTTTTATATTTTTATTTTGATCTATATTTTTTGTTATATCTCTTTTTATAGTATTTGTCAGTACAATCAAATTGGGGTGTTGTTTTATTTTTGCAACATGCTAAGTTTTTTATTAGTATTTTTTCCATTTTTATTTCTTCTTTATGTTTTTCACATAGTTCTATAAATCATCGTTGTAAGAATTTTATTCTGGCTCCTAAGGTATCTGTTAATCCTGCTTCATTCCAACTTTTTATTACTTTTGAATTAAAATGTTCTGGTAATTTTGTAAAATATAATTTTCTTATTTCCTTACTTTCTTCTGTGCTATATGTTCCTTTATAATAATATTCTCTAAATGCACATGTATATTCATCTATATAACACATATTACATATTGCTAATTTTGTCATTATATTCCGGTTTATGATTTTTTCTCTATTTTGTTCTTCTACTTCTGTTGTCATACTACTAAATTCATTTCTTATAGCTATTTCGTATTTATGTAATATTTCCTTAGTTGTAGTAGCTAATTCACCATTAGATTTTTTATTACTTCTTAGAGTTTTTAAACTTTCATCTGATAAATTTTATAGCCATAATTTTACTGTTCCTATAAGTGTTCTTTCTATATATCCTGGTGTTTCTGTCATTCCTATTTTGTTATCTATTAATTGTTTTGATATATATCTCATCCATAATTGGATTTTTTTATTTATATCTGCTACACGGTCTAAATCTAAAAAATCATGTTGTTCAGTTATTGGTTTAGGTGTCCATTTTTTATTTAATCTTTTATCTCATATAGTTTTTTCTTTATCATATTGTCCATAGTTTGCAGTATAATATTTTAAATTTTTTGGGTTTTTTATTCCTGATGTACTAGGTTTTTCATCCATGTCTACGTCTCCTGTATTTACTTCTAAATTCTTTGTATTATCTATGTTTGCTAAAAGTTCCATATATATTTCGCTTGTTTTCGAATGTTGTTCATCTAGATCATTATCATTTATTTCATCAATTCTTATTTCGGGTAGATTATTTTGGTTATTTTCTTCTTTTTCTTCTAATTCATCTTCTAATTGCAATTTTCTTTAAATTTATTTATCTCATTTGCTAATTTCGTTTTTTGTTCTTTTTCTTTTTGTTTCATTTCATACATCTCTTTTAACATTGCCAGCTCTTTTTCTAGTTCTATTATTTTAGTATTTTTTACTTCTTCTAATTGTTGTACTTCCTTTTTTGCTTGTTGTTTTTCTTTTTCAATTTCCGTTTTTCTATCTATTTCTTCATTTTCTTTTGTTATTCTTATTATAGCAGTTAAACTATCTTCTAGTTTTACCGTTTCTTTTCTAACATTAAACTTATATTGTCACCTATTTTTTTGTATCTTTTCCTAGATTAGAAAATATTATCTTTATTTTTAATCCGTCATAGTTTTCATATATTTTTTCGTCTATGACATATTATTTCTTATTCATTTATAGATTGTGTTGAAGTTTATATTCTAGACTTTCTATGATATAAAATAGTTTTCCTTTGTGCTACTATAAATTTTTTACAAGTTCCTGCGAATATATTACTGTTAAGTCTACTTTGCCTATGTGTTAATTCTTGTCTTTTTGCTATAATTATTTCAGTAAATTTTTGTCTATATTTGTTATTCTCGTTATTCATTGTATCTTTAGATATTGAATATATTTATATTCTATTTTAGATATATTATCTATTAATTGATCTAATTTGTCATTATCAGTTTTTGTGATATTGAGTTTTTTATATTTTGGATATAGTTTGTTTAATTTTCTTCTTATTTTTCTTAACTTTCTACTAGTATGTTTCTTCTTATATTTCTTTTCATCCATATAAATTGATCGTAAGTCATTTGGGTTCGACAACTCGGTTCTAAAAGAGTCATTTATTGCTTCTGCGACCACGTGCACTTGCGTGTGCATATGAGAGCAACATTAGTCACATCAAATTTTTTTTGTAACAAGTTCACTTCATTTACTATTTCAATATGGAATCTCAATAACTCAGTTGATTATCTACCTACACTTTAACTTAGTTGGTGAAAATTGTACTTCATACCTTGTAATTCACTCCCCCGTTTTCTCTTACTATTTCAGTATTTACTCTCCTCTCCTTAAAGTTAACCATTGGTTGTTCTATGTTTATGTGAAACTATTGCTTTAAAAGTCAGACATAGACTTAAGATAATATTTATCTATCTAATTTTCTAATAAATAAATTATAATTTTAAAAGGCATGAAGAGTGTATGAAATGTTGTTTGACATTTCAAATAAATTTGACAAAGGGAATATAAAACGTTTGGTTATAAAGTGAAGGAAAAATTAAAATAAAAGACAAATAGTGTAACATTTGAGATAGGATTCTTAAATTGCCTGCTACCAAATGATGCTTAGCGGCTATGCCATTTTCCAAGACTAGTACTTGTATAAGTCTTGTCTATTCCGCAAACGCAATTCTCAACTACCGCCACCGGATTTTCAAATCGCCGGAAATGGGCCATCGGAAAATCCTTTTCCCAGCGACCCACTTGGGTTTATTCTTTATACTTTACCTGCTTTCATCCCCTTGCGTTTCCTTTTCCTTTCCGTTTGTGAAGCCCAAGAATCACAAAATCAACGGACCCATCAAAACTCTTGTCGTTTTGGTCATGGAAAACCGCTCTTTTGATCATATTCTGGGTTGGCTCCACAAAACCCGACCGGATATCGATGGGCTGAAGGGCTCCGAGTTTAACAGGGTTAATGCTTCAGACCCTTATTCCTCAAAAATCTTTGTCTCCGATGATGCTGTATTCGTTGATTCTGATCCAGGTCACTCTATTCAAGCCATTCGGGAGCAGATATTCGGGTCGAATGATTCTTCAGCAAACCCAGCTCCGATGAACGGGTTCGTGCAGCAGGCTGTTAATATGGGCGTGCCTGGTATGGAGCAGACCGTGATGAGCGGGTTTAAACCAGAGTTAGTACCGGTTTACACTGATTTAGCGAAGGAGTTTGGCGTTTTTGACCGTTGGTTCGCGTCGGTTCCGGCTTCAACTCAGCCGAATCGGTTTTACGTTCACTCGGCAACTTCTCACGGAGCTTCGAGCAATGTCCGTAAAGACTTGATCCATGGGTTCCCTCAAAAGACTATATTCGATTCTTTGGACGAAAATGGGCTCTCATTTGGAATTTACTACCAAAACATGCCAGCTACCTTATTTTTCAAGTCACTCAGAAAACTGAAACATATTTTTAAGTTCCACAATTATGCATTAACGTTCAAAATCCACGCTAAACTTGGGAAACTTCCAAATTACGTTGTGATTGAGCAGAGATATTTCGATGTTAAAATTGACCCAGCAAATGATGATCATCCATCACACGATGTAGCACTTGGACAAAAATTTGTCAAGGAGGTTTATGAGACATTGAGGGCAAGTCCACAGTGGAAAGAAATGGCACTCTTGATTACATATGACGAACATGGTGGCTTCTTTGATCATGTACCAACTCCTGTTTCTGGGGTGCCTAATCCTGATGGCATTATCGGGCCTCCACCATATTACTTCAGATTTGACCGCTTGGGGGTTCGTGTCCCGACCTTCTTGATTTCACCATGGATTGACAAGGCCACTGGTGAGTCAGTCATCTTGTCCTTTATATACATACAACTTACTTGTTTCATTTCAAAAGAGAACTCACCAGGCTGTTTTCAGGATTCTTTCATATGAATATCGTAAATTCTATAGTTAAGCTCATTGCTATATGTCTGGAATTGTAGCTATAACTAGATATGTTGAGTTGAAAGGGTGTGACTACAACTGTACAGGAATATCCTGAGATAAATATGGGCTTAGTGATTATTTAGACAAAAGTTAACCTCAAAAGCTGCACACTCACACATTTTTATGTACAGATGCCCTCTTTCGGTACTGGAGAGCACATCTAAATATAAGCTTACATAGCCAAAAAAAAAAGGAACATATGAATGCTACTCTCTTAGTTGTTATGTTCATGCCTCTGGAAATTTAATTAGTATTTTTCTGTATTGATTGAGAAGCTCAATGGGCTGAATGACTAAGTTTATCTCTTTGATAATTGATAAGTCATTAATGTTATTATGCTATATTCATCTTTCTTACCTTCTCCTTTATTTTTCTCAAATCGTTGTCTACATATTGGTGCTGGTGGATTGGAATGTTTAAACATATATACCTGATCAATATGTTTGATGCAGTGATCCATGAGCCGACAGGTCCAACTACGTTTTCACAATTTGAGCACTCTTCCATACCAGCAACTGTGAAAAAACTTTTTAATCTGAAATCAAGTTTCTTAACCAAGCGAGACGCATGGGCTGGGACCTTTGAGAACTATTTCTGCTTGCGTAAGACTCCTCGTGATGATTGTCCAGGTTTGTATGCATACAACTTCAGCAAACCATGAACAAATACTTAGTTGATTTCTCCATTATTGCATGCTTAATACTGAAAATTCTATGTTCATACAGAAGTGACTGATAGTTACTTATAAGACGGAGAGTACTTCCAGGGCATATGGTCTGCTTTTAAATGTTGATGCTTTAGGAAATACTTTTAAGAGTAAACGTATTCTAGCTAAATTTCTTCAAATGCATATGGTGAAGATATTCTATTGCAAGATGCTTATTAGTAGTTTTAAGATGCTGTCTGCTGTGATTACTATTACTATCAAAATACTTCTGCTTTCCTCAAGCATGTCATGATTGTAAGCAAACATATACTTTTTTGCTAGATGAGCTGGCTTAACATGTCCTTGTGGAGCTCTGTTGGCTCCCTCATGAACTCATTGTCCTGTCTTGAATAGGATCTTCTTTTGATCCTCTACTTCACTTTAGCTGCTCCAACTCATGCATGAGTTGTAATTCTATTTCATCATTTAGAGCAATGGGATGTTTTCCATCTTTTGTATTGGTAAAAGCTACTATTGTGCTTTGTTCTGTCATATAGTTTAATAAAGTAGATAGGATCTGTTATAACATTCAGACAGTAGGGAGGAAGAAGAATTGAGTGCTTTATCTTTGACGAGTGCTGGCCTGAATATGGTAGAACATATCTAATCTGATATAGCCGAAGGTTGGATTTTCCCAGCATGTCTGTACTGTATACTATGCTGAATTGTCTAAAACGACATCATTTAAAAACTTTAGTGGGTAGAGACGGAACATATTTATTTTAGTTATGCAATGTGCCCTTCCACATGTGGCTTAATTATTTTCTTGAGCGAAGTGGGAATCAAACCCAGGTAAGCCCACTTAATGTCCACCCGTGCACCCGAAATTAACCGGTGGAACCACTTTGTTGCTAAGGGTGCCAACAGAGAAATATATACTCTATTTAAGATATATTTACATACATTTTTTCCTATGTTAAGGGGGTACCCTTGATCCCTGTATCCCAAGTGTAGATTCGCCTCTCCGTTGCAAATTCTTCATATTAAACAAGAGCCTAATCACCTGTTTAAGAGGCAGATTGATCCTAATCATTTGATCGATATGATATATACAGAGAAACTTGCGGAGGTGAAGACAAATCTAAGACCATGGGGACCAAGAGAGGATGCAAAGCTCTCTGAATTTCAAATAGAACTGATCCAGCTTGCTTCACAGCTTAATGGAGATCATGTTCTCAAAAACTACGCTGATATTGGACGGAAGATGAATGTCCGTGAAGCTAATCAATATGTAGATGATGCAGTCAATAGGTTCTTGGAAGCTGGTAGGGCTGCTCTGAGAGCTGGAGCGAATGAGAGTGCCGTTGTTGCAATGAGACCTGCCCTCACTAGCCGATCATCAGCATCAGATGGAGGATTCAACAAGTATCTGGAAGCCTACTAATCTATTGTAAGTAGTGTCTGTATGTATTGTTATAATCCACCTTCTTACATAATGAACAAAATTTGTGGTTACCCATTAATTGTGTCCTTCCAAGGATATATACAAAAATTAGGAAGTCTTTGTTTTCAATGTTGGGATGGTTATTGTAATCACTTTTAGTAAATAGTAAATCATTTTAGCCTCATATGTTCCTATGATATGAATACCCATCTTTTTGCGACTTCTTCCTTAACTTTCTTATCAAAATAATTTGCTGTTAGTTCCAACTTCCAAGCATACAATTTAACTTGCAGTAGAACTAGTGCTTTTTTGGTCCCTTCCTATAATGGTTTAAACATAACAATAAAGTTTGTAATAGTACTCTGTCAAACTTTATAATTTATGGCTCTATAGTTAAATTTAGAAGGAACCAGAAAGTGTATTAAAATAGGGAAAATTAGACAAAATGTGTGGATCAAATTCCGGGTCAAAATAACCCAATTATAATTTATTTCATAAAATGGTCATTCGGCGAAGAGCATGCGGCCGGCCATCTATGACTCTTTCAAAGTTATTGTATTATATATGATATATGCTACTAATATTCCCTCAATTTTTACTCTATTCGGAAGGCGTAGTAAATAATTACAATAACCCTATTTTAATATCTAATTAAAAATAGCACGATTAGGACCTGTTCCGCATAGTTATCATTTTTTTTTAAAAAAAATTATTTGAAAATCATGGTTTGATTAAGAAAATTTTAAAATTCATCAAATTTGAAAAACAACTTATAATCTGTTTTTCAATTCAATTTTCACTTGTATTTAAGTTCATTTAAGCATGAAAAATTTAGACTTTCAATTAATGATTATTTCTCAACTATAAAACTGTACATATGTATTTTGTTAATAATTTAGGACTCTTAAAAGGAGATTTGAGTTGGTCGGGATTGATAAAAATTCAGCCTGTGGAGGAAGATGAACTGATGCAATGTATAAATTTTATTTAAACAGTGTATATGAATATGAATATTATATATACACACACATCTCTAATACGTAATTATACACTATTTTTATACTCTCTCCGTGTGACTATGCCACAACCTTTGAGTTAAAAAAATATATATACTCTCTTCGTTCCGTTGTATATAGCACCATTTGACTTGACACGATTGAACCCCAAAAATGTGACAATATTTAAAAATTAATTTTGAGATAAGTTATCTTGTGATTTTATTCTAATCAACCATGAGATAAATTAATTTTAAAATTAGTTGTCCTTGTTGTTCGTACCAAACACTACTTTTGAATTCGTGATATAAAACAAAGCTATGGTAGGGTATATTCTACATCACAACTTGATAAATCTTTCAACGTCTTTTACTATGCTGAAGTTTCCATGAGAAGTTTTGCGTCTTCAAAAGTATCCTAACGTATATTCGCTCTCCCTCATTATCTACTTTGCTTTCCTTCCTTCTAAAATAGCATAGTAGTATCTTTTTTTGGTTGTCATGATTATATAGCCACTACATATTTTAAAGCAAAGCAAAGACTTTACTTTCCACTTTTCTTGGTGAGTTTAACCTGACAAGTGATATACAACTTGAGATTTAAATGACCAATATTTACCACCTAGGGCCTCGGTAGGGGTAACAATTAAGCGGACTGGGTGAAATTTGGCCGGTTATAATGAGTCAAGACAATATTTGAGTCAAGATCAAACCAAACTCAAATTTGCTTGGGTCAAAATGGGTTAGATAATGAGTTATATATTGAGTCAAGACCCAATCCAATTTTTACTTAGTTAAATTGTTTTACTTGGCCTTTTAAAATATTTTAGTACCTAATAAAATTATTATTTTTCTTTATTATGGCTATATATAACATATCAAATTTGAAAACAAACTTTTTAAAAATATTTTGATAAGATTTCTCACAAGTCAATTCGGGTAACATATTAATCCAACTTTTAATGGATTGAAATGGATTGAACTCATGAATAAACGGGTCAACAACCCGCGTAAACTTAGATGGGTTGGGCGGGTTGGGTTTTATTTTGCCATCCCTAGGCCTGGGTTGATGATGCTAATAAAGAGAGTTAATTTCTTAAATGGTCACTCACTCAAGTATTAAAAAATTTCGTCAAATATCATTTTTTATTTTATTTAGGATCAAAATATTACACAATTATTATTATTTTCCTAAAAAAAATATTTAACACTTCAAAAGCCTCCTTCTCTTTAATTCATCATACTCATTTAACTAAAATTATAATCTTATTTTTTTTTTAAAATAATACTTTAGTTTATTTGGAAAAAAATTTCTTAGTTAGGAATCCTATCATGCTTGAACTTTATCATTTTTTTTCTACTAAGAAGAATAACTTTTTAACACTTACTATAATGCCATCAATTTTGAATCATTTACTAATTATAAAACATACATATTCAAAATATATTGCACTTTTAAAAAAATTCAGGTGAAGTTCAAATTATATTGTGAATTCTTAAAAAATCCAATTGGGAATGACTTAACTGTCCCCCTGTTTTGCTGCACTAAATTGTAATGCTAAGACAATGACTCTAGAGATACCAGGGAGGGAAAGATTGGAGTGGGAAGGGGTGTACAAGCCTAAGCCATTAAAGATCATATCATTCCATCATGAT
This sequence comes from Solanum verrucosum, assembly GCF_900185275.1. Taxonomy (NCBI): domain Eukaryota; kingdom Viridiplantae; phylum Streptophyta; class Magnoliopsida; order Solanales; family Solanaceae; genus Solanum; species Solanum verrucosum. The sequence goes on along the minus strand of NW_026019842.1, from coordinate 1,426,462 downwards.
AGCAAACTTGTAGGGCAGGATGGTTTAGCATATTTGGCTCATATTTGGGATCTTTAGTGCGAAGTCTCTTTTCATTGAGTCTATCCCTATGCTTTATGGGTTTCCAAAGGTGTTTCCCACCGATCTTCTTGGTATGCCCCACATAGGGACATAGACTTTTGTATTGACTTGGAGCCGGACACTCACCAATCATTTCCTCCCTATCGCATGGCTCCGGTAGAGTTAAGAGAGCTTAAGAGTCAGGAATTGCTTGATAAGGGATTTGTTAGTCCTAGTGCTTATCCATGGGTGCTCCTGCCTTGTTTGTAAAAAAGAAAGAGGGTAGTATGGGGATTTATATAGATTACCGATAGTTGAATAAGGTTACCATCCGAAATAAGTATCCCTTGTATCACATATATAATTTGTTTGACCAGTTGCAGGGTGCATTTGTCTTTTCTAAGATTTATTAGAGGCCAGGGTATCATCAGTTAAAGATTAGGACTAAGTATATATCTAAAAAATCTTTCCTGACCCGGTATAGGCATTTTGAGTTTTTGGTAATGTCGTTTCAATTGACTAATGTGCGTGCAACGTTTATGAGTTTGATGAATAGGGTGCTTAAGCCATTCTTAGATTTCTTTATGATTGTTTTTAAGGACAATATTTTGATTTAATCCAATGGGGAGGAGTAGTATGCAAACAATCTTTGTATTGTTCTGTGTATCTTGGAGAAACAAAAATTGTATGTTAAATTTTGTATGTGTGAATTCTACCTACCTTTGGTTGCTTTTCTAGGGCATGCAGTTTCAAAAGAAGGGATGATGGTAGATCCCAAAAATATTCATACATTTAAGAATTGGGTTTGGCCTAGCTTTCTGACAAAGGTGAGACGTTTTGTGGGGGCACGTTAGCTATTATCGTAGGTTTGTAAAGAACTTTGCTTCTATTGCTAAACACGACCATGTTGAATCAAAAGGAGGTACCTTTCGAGTGGTCAGATAAATGTGAAGAAAGCGTTCAAAAGCTCAAGGATCTTTTGACTACAACGCCAATCTTGACCTTGCTGGTGGAAGATTATGATTTCATTGATTATTGTGAAGCTTCACATTTTGGTTTGGGTGTTGTGTTGATACAGGAAAAGAATGTCATAGATTGTGATTCCAAAAAAGTTGAAGGTTCATGAGAGGAATTACCCCATCCATGACTTGGAGTTGGTGGTAGTGGTGTTTGCTCTCAAGAACTAGAGGCACTATATATATGGCGTTAGTGTGAGGTATTCATTGAGCATCCCAGTCTCCAACATGTGTTCACTAAGAAGGGTCTAAACTAGACACATAGGAGATGGATGGAGTTGCTCAAGGATTATGGTGTGACTATTCAGTAGCACTGGGGTAAGGCTAATATGGTGGAAGACAAATTGAGCAGGAAGACGGTTAGCATGGACAATTTGGCTTGCTTTGGAATATCAAAGTGTCCTTTTGCTAAAGAGATTCAGACTTTGGACTCTAAGTTTATGTGGTTGGGAATCTCCGAGAAAGGTGGGGTGCTAGCCAATATTGAGGTCACACCCACCTTCATAAAGAAAATAAAGATTAAACAATTTGAGGATGAATAGTTGGCTAGGCTCAAAGGTAAGGTGGTGTATGGGGAGACCCAAGATGCCACACTTGATGTTGATGGTGTGCTCAAGTTTAGAGCAAGGATTTGTATTCCCTCATGTTGATAAGTTGATCTAGAATATGTTGGCAGAGGCTCATGGTTCACCATATTCTATTCATCCAGGTGTGACTAAGATGTATAGGTATTTGAGGCAACTTTATTGGTGGAATGGAAAGACATTGCAGAATATGTTTCCAAGTTCAAGAATTGTCAACAGGTAAAGTATGAACATCAAAGACCAGTAGGTTTGCTTCAGAGGATGCCCATTCTCTAATTGAAGTGGGAGAAGATATCCATGGATTTCATGGTAGGACTACCCAAGACTTTGGGTAAATATGATTCGATTTGGGTTTTTGTTGATAGGTTGAATTAATCACCCCACTTCATTCTAGATAGAGTGGATAACGACTCTCAACGGCTGGCAAAGATTTATCTGAAGGAGATAGTTAGGTTGCACGTGGTGCCCCTCTCTATCATCTCAGACTGCGTTACTTTGATGTTTTGGGGTAAGCTACATGAGACATTGGGTACTCAACTCACTTGCAATACTACTTTCCATCCACAGACTGACGGTCAGTCAACGAGGACTATTAAGGTATTGGAAGATATGTTGAGAGCATGTGTAATTGATTTTGGGGGCCATTGGAATCAATTTCTTCCTTTATGTGAGTTCTCCTATAATAATATTTATCACTCCAACATTGATATGGCACCACTTGAGGCACTATAGGGGAAGGGATACAAACCGACCATAGACTGGTTTGAGGTTGGGGACGTGAATCCTTTGAGTGTTGACTTGGCTAGGAAAGATCAGGAAAGGGTGAGGGGGATTCAAGCTAATTTGTTGGCAGCCCATAGTAGCACTACAACAAATGTGATATATTGCTACGAAATAATTAGCTACAATATAAAATTTGTCACTAATTGTTTATTTTTCGTGACGAAAGTTATATTTTGTATTTAAATACATGAGGAACATACTTTTAGTGACGAAACACAAATATTTGTAGCTAAGTTTTGTCCACTATAATTTCCCTCCAAAGGATAAGTTGGCGCCATTTATTGAGTACTATTAGCTACAAATCTAAATTTATCAGTGACACATTATTTTGTCACTAAATGAAGTAGTACCCAATATATGACAAATCATTTTTTATCCTAAAATTAATTAAATTTTGGACATAAAATAGTTTCGTCACAAAAATTATGTTGATACAATAGCAATGAATTATAAATCGTAGTTAATCATTGAAGAATTTAACCATAAAATTTATGTTTTAATTGTGACCTTATTTTTTGTCACTAATAATTTGACAATTAGTGACAATTATATCATTGTCTCTATTTAACCTACAATTTAGCCAAAATAATTTTTGTCACAAAAAAATAGAATTTTCAATTGACTACAACTTTAATTTCGTAGTTGATGAATAGTGTAATTATTGGCTACGAAAAATATAGGAAAAACTGCATATCTAAGCAAACATAGCTTGTATATCTACTCAACTAACCTATAGTTTTGAAAAGAAAAACTACCTTATTAGATATACATCCATACCGCATATACTTATTCTTCCAATACTTTCAAATAATTAGATATCTTACCACTAATTAAGAGTTTCCTACCATCTTTTGAGGAAGATATATACACCTATATATAGCGTTTCATCTACCAGATATACTAGAATAATAGTGAGTGAATCAAGCGAGATTGGAAGGGAGATACTCATGTATCCCAGATAAATAGGAGAGTGGCAAGTGAGATGGGAGGGAGACAAGCGGGATTCGTTTATGTATCCAAGATATATGTGAATCCACTTGGATACAGTGTATTTAGAACAAATTACACCAAATTGACCCAATGTATCCCAAGATCCATGTATATGGAAATATCTGGACGCACCAAAATCTTATAAGATTCGTAATATTATAAACTAGAGCGTATCTAAGTAATTAGCTCATAAACTAGTGAAATTTATGTAAGTTTTCCATTAAAATGAATAATATGTGAAGGTTCTAAATTTCATTTAATTCCAGTAAGAAATCACAATCTCATCTTATAATGAATGATTGAAATGTGTGAACTATTAAAGAAAATGGTTAGTGTAGTTTATCCTATAAGAACCCCCCGATCCAATGATAGTAACATATCTGACTTATCATCAAGATATTATTCAACAATGTTCTTCAGAAATATTCGCCACCTGATTCAAGAGATCGAATCAAAATTTTCCTCTTTTGTTATTTCATTCTTGATTTTATTAATTGTTTCGTTTATCCATTAAATTATTATTTCACTTCTTCGATTACATATTCAAGATTTTGGATAATATTAGTAACTTAGTTTGTTGGTTATTTGAACTTTTACCTTGTTTGTGATAATTTGATTCTCCATCTCATAATCCCTTTCTTTACCCCATCTTGAAGAAAAAAAATTCAAAATTTTTATATCATTTGAATTAATTATGTTACTTTAAATCTCTTTCAATTAAATTCATCTGATTCTTCGAATAAATAAATTTTACGCTAAACACTAATGTCACACCTAAGATTTTGAGGGACGAGATTGACACTCATTATCTTAAACTTGGTACATATTCGTTTTACCACACTCCAATTATTTTTCTGATTGCGCGAGTCTCACACACCTGAACTTATTTTAATATTATCATTAAAAATTATTCAATTTCAAATATAAAAACTTGTGGACACTTACAATTAATATATACAATTATTTAAATATTAAGTCCGTTCATGTAGAAAATTATTTCTCAATGTGCTTCACATTTTGACCAAATAAAATTTATGAGGTAAGAAGTGTTGAAATAATTCATAATCCAAAAAACCAAAGATAAAAATATAGTTTTAATATTCAATTGAAATTCATTAAGTGAAAGAAATTATAACTTTGAGAATATATTTTATACGAAATTATTAGAGGGAAAAGAAAATAACAAATTTTACTTTCAATTAATTTTTCCCTCCACTTCAATGTGTAAATTCCCCCTCACACCCATTTCCCATTTTCCATCCAGTAACCACGCATAACGGCACAAGGAACTGCCCACTAACTTTCTTTTCATTTTTTTTTTTTAAATAATCAAAATTTGCCCACTCTCTTTAACTATCCAAGTCCAACTCAAATGCAATACATTTTTTCAAAATAAAAGAGACTCCTCTGCATTATCTTTCAATCTTCTTTTTTCTATCTATTTTTAAAATGATGTCCATCCAACATTTACCATGCTCTATAAGAAACAAAATATTTTCTATGGTTAGCATAAGGAACCATTATTCACGAAGTTATTATTCAACTCCTTTCAAGGATTATCTTAATGGAAGAACTCTTGATATTATCTTGGTAAGGAGATAAGTGTTTATAAATTGTGATAATCGAATAGTTAATGATTTTGTATAAAATTAACTAATTTTTTAATTCTATTATTTGTTTCACTAATTAATGTTAATTTTAGAATTATATTTTGTTTAAATTATGATTTCAAAAAGTATATACTAAATTATATATTTTTTCACACAGGTCCATAAAGGTGCAAAACTGACTCAATGAGTGAAGATTTTAGATAAAAGAGCACGAATAGACGAGGAAACTACATACTTTTATCTTTTTTAAATTTATCATTGTTCCCGTACCTCATCTAGGTCTTTTTTTTTTTTTGAGTGATTTCCCTTGATTTACTCAATGAATTTGTACTCAAATGTTATCCCTGAATAATTAGAAATGTAATTACTATATAGTTTCGTATGGATTTTTGGTATTATGTTCCTCTTTTTTTTTCTTTTTTTTTATTTACAAAAGCTATGTACTTTTAAAAATTGAAGTATACATGTAATTAATGGCAAACAGTTTAACTACATATTTAAATAATACTATTATAAAACATTAAATACATTCAATTTGTTATAAATAATTTTATCCTTGGATATTTATATAATTTTAAAAATCATATTTTGGTCGCAATGCAAAATGGTATTCTTTATCTATAAAAAGTAAATCATATTACTAATGTTTTAGTTGTCACAAATTAATTTTATTCAGTGATAAAACTAATTTATTCCAAAATAGCCTTCAATATTGATAGCATAATTATATTTTTAGCAAAAAATTAACTTAAATGTATCTAATTGAGACAACTTAGAGAGACAAATTATTCGTCAGTAATACCATATAGAGAGACAAATTATTCATCACTAATACCATAAAGAGAGACAAATTATTCGTCATTAATATCGTATATACTATATCACAACTAATTTTCAGCCACAAAATTAATATCTTTTAGTGACGTAATAACACTCTTTTAACTACAAATTATGCATAGCTTTAAAGACAATTTATATCGTCACTAATTAAATTTATAATTAGGGACAAATAAAATTTGTCAGTATTAAACATATTTTTAGTGACGATATGAGTTTCTAGCTACAAAATTTTACGTTTTTTAAGACGATCAAATTCGTCATAAATGCTACATATTTGGAGACGAATTTTATTTTTGTAGTTAATAGAATCTTTTTAGCGACAAAACACTAAATTGTCTTTGTAAACTTTTAGTGACCTACGTTTAGAGACGAAAGACTGACGAAATTTTTTTTCGTCATAAAATTTTTTTTGTGACGAAATATTATCTTTAAGTGACAAAATAATTTGTCACTGATAATCAAACTTCTTGTAGTGTAGGTAGAAGGAGTATGTAGATCGCAAGGTAAGAGACATGACTTTTCAGGTCGGTGATCAGGTTCTATTGAAGGTATCACCTATGAAAGGAGCCATGAGGTTTGGTAAGAAAGGTAATCTTAGCCCTCGCTACATTGGTCCATTTAAGGTTCTTGAAGGCGTGAGGCCAGTGGCTTGCATGTTAGCACTGCCACCCCAACCTATCTGGGGTTCATCCAGTGTTTGATGTGTCTATGCTAAAGAAAGGCCATGGAGATGGAGACTATATCATTAAATGGGACTCAATTGTGTTGGACAAGGACTTGCGATATGAAGAGGAACTTATTGTGATTCTTGGTCAGAATGTCCGGAAGCTGAGGACAAAGGAGATCAAATCGAAGGTTTACTGAAAACATCATTCAATTGAAAAAGCTACGTGGGAGAAAAAAAGGGACATGTGATACAAGTACCCTCACTTGTTTGACATTTCAGGTACTAGCCCCTTTTCTACTTTAGCTTAGTTTTTCTTATTTGGTTACTCATGGATGAGTGATGGGTACATTGGTTTCTATTGTAACGACCTGATACGGTCATTTTGAATAGGTCAATAGGGAAAGAAATTGGGTCAGTAAACTTTTTGGGTAGTGGCTTACATTTTTTTTGGCTAGGCTAGGTTCTGAAGGAATCTGGGCTAGCTGAATTCTTGGGGGAATAGATGTTCAGTCATTATATTCTTCTAGACAATACATTTAGGAGTCCATAAGGCCTTTCAAAATTGAATTTGGGTAAGTAAAACTCCTGTAATTGAACCTGTCGTGAAAGGGATGACGGGACATCAACGGAAGAGTTTGTGTTGTAAAAATAACATTTTTCCAGAGCTTAAATTTCTAAACATTTTTTGATATTGCTATAGAGGGAGGCATCTCTCTACAATGGAGTGTGCAGAACGCTATAGAAAGGCTAGTTGACATCATTGCGACGCTGCTATAGCGAGATGAATCGAGATTTTATGCAGAAAACATTCCAAAACCCCTATTTTTTATATTTTGAGTTCTTGAACTTAGGAGGGGCGATTTTGGGAATTTTTCATCAGTTTCCCATGGAATTCATTGATAAAGATAAGAATTCGACTCCTCAACATTGTAAATAGATTTTCAAGCTATAGAATCTAGGTTATTGTTATTGGGGGAAGGTTTTGACATGATTTCATCGTGAGCAAGAGCCCTAAGTTAGGGAAGATGATCATATTTTGGCCAGTGTTAGGATTCATTAATAATCCAGGTATACTAATAGGATATTAGTGATTTATTGTTTTTTATATTATTTGTTTTAGACCAAGAACAAGCTAATGAATTTCACAGGGGGAAAGCTTGGGTTATTTAGAGTTTTAAAGAGGCTTGATTTGAGGTAGGTGATGGTTGTATGTTTTCAGTTAAATATGAATGCATGTCTACTACTTTTTAGTATCATTTGTGCAATGCATGATAGGGAGACATATGAAGTGACATCATGTAGGTAATCTCATACATTCAACTTGTGATTGTGACTTGTGCTTTTCAAATGGTCTTGTTCATTATACTATGTGATTGTGCATGATTGTTAGTGATTGTTGGTTGGCTCAGGTACCACACCGGTACACTAATTATAGATGGCTAGGGTACCACGTCGATACACTAACAACTTGGGTTTGGGTTTTATGAGAGGACCTGGTATTCACATTCTAATCATGTGAGACATGTACTTATGCATTGTTTGACCCCAAGAGTTGCATTTCATCACATGTGACTAAGAGTCTATGTGGTTGATGATTGTTGAAATATTATGCATTGTTATATGTGTTGTTGTATTGTGGTGGTTGTTTGTATCCATATCTTGGACTGCCTACGTGATCCTACCAATACATTGTGGTTTGTGTATTGATACCGCACCGATTATTTTCCTTGGTGAGTATAGGGCATCTTCCAATAGCTGATTTGAGACCTCAGTTAAAAGACTCCTAATTTTGAGTCCAAGGGTGAGCTTCGTCTTGTATACTACCATGGATTCTTATGCATATTCTTGTCTATTTATTCGGACACACACTTATAGGTTTTAGTTTATGCTTTGTTTCATGGTTGTATCCCCATGTTAATAGTTTAGAGTGTTGGTATGATGATGTCACAACCCAAAATTAGGCCATGATGACGCTTACTATAACCCCTCGAGTAGGAAAGCCTTTGCCCAAAATACAAGATGTGGAAGATAATAGTTTAAATAAAAATAATAATAATAAGCGGATGATAATGCTCAAACCATCCTAAAAACATTAACATAATAAGCGGCCGTTGTCAATAAAAATATCCAAATAAGAGTCGGGGTCGAATCCCGAAAGAGTGATATAGTGCAAGGAATTCTGTGAAGAAATTTAGAGTGTAAATCAATTCATTTGCAATAAGTAAGAACAATGGATGGATGATTCCACCAAATTTACAAAAAGTTTTTTATATCAAGAGTTACAGTCAAACTAGAAATTCAGAAATTCAACTAATTAATAAACAATCTAGGCGTGTGGGAAATGTTATGTCACAAAGGGGTAATTGTGTTGCTTAAAATGCTAGACAAACATGGATAGGTTGGGTCATCTTCAATTATACTAATCTTCTGTCAATCTCATAATATCAATTCATAGAATCTCCTTTCGGTCTCATCTATGTGATTCACAAATCAACCCACTACCTTACAAAATCTCTCTTTCGAGTAGATTTTGTCAAATAGATCTGACCCATAATTTATCTTTCAAGAAAATTATAGAAATCAAACCTAAATTTCAAGCATTAGACTAAGTACTCACTTTAATCAATATCTTTCAAGCATCAACCAAAGATCTAAACTAGGATGAAGTTTACAACCTTAACCCCATAAGTTAACCCATGCTAATTAGTCCAAATCCATGAAGGAACAACAATAAAATAGAGCAAAACACAATACCCACTATATTAAATCAATGCACCCCAAAAATAGGGGCTTTAGTCGCTCCACACAAAAAGTAAAGAAATTATACCTATCATAAAGACAACCATAGATGCGATGAAATTAAGCAATTATATTCAATACCCACTTTGATTTCAACTTCAATTTGTCAAATTCTAGAGTAAAAGTTAAAACCCCAACACTAAGAGTGTTTATCTCAAAAGCATACAAGTTGAGAACTCTAAAACTCTATTCTAATAGTTTCAAAAGTTTTCTTATGCAAAAGTCTTCTACTTTCTCTCTCCTTTGAGCTATTTTTAGATTTCCAAAATTCACTGCGTGACCACTTCGACGACGTTAGTCCAGCTCTCCAAGAAAATTCTGTGGATCGATGTCAGCTCCTTAGCTCGCCCTACTCTTGCTTTAGGCTTCAGTTGTTTGAACCTAAGTCAGCGAGCTCGTTTAAGTCTGATTTTTACATTCAGCAAATCATCAAGTACCACCTTTGTTCGTCTTTTTAGCCTTCACTTTTCTTCCAAGTCCTATCACCTTCGGTGATGATAAGCATGTTCGCCTTATGTATTTGGTGGGTCACCATCCCTCTTTAAGTACACCGACCTGCTCTAATTAATTCCAATATTGAGCACTGTAACTTTGGGTGAGGTCGTGCCAGTTTGGCGATCCACCCTTTGGGTTAGGCGATCAACAATGTAAAGTTTACACCTTTTTCTAGGTTTTTGGCCTTTCTTTCAAGTATTCATCCTTGCCTTATCCCTTAGCCTTTATATCTGCAAATCATCAAAATATCATCAGAATAAGACTTAATCAGGCATTGAGGACACTAATTGTTAAACTAAATAGGCCTCAAATGAGTGTTGAATCTACCACTTATCAACACCCCCAATTCAAATTTTTTCTTGTCCTAATGTAAATCAAGAATACACTTAGTTCAACAAGGGTCAGTACAACAGCTCTCAATGAGAGATAATACGCAAGTGCCATTACAAGACTACTCTCAAGGACATGTACACTCAATCATAATCAAAAGGCTTCAAATGGTGACTAGTCGGTATCAATATAAGCTTAAGCTCACTGTTGCTTCTTCACTTATGCAAAATCATGTTTCAACAAATGCATTAAGGTGCCATCACATCAAGAACGATTCCATGCTCTCAAAGTAAGTGAATAAAGAAGTTAGGAATTAATACAATACAACTCTCACTCTCTGAAAAACAAATTTATGCAAGTTTCATCCCATATGTTTGATCATATTTTCCAATCATCACACAATCTAATTCATGCAAGATCTCAAGGGTCTTTTCAGCTTGTAATGGGGCTGAGGGTTAAAGTATGATCAATTTGGCTCTATGACTTCACCTTTTCGAAGCATTTTCATCTTCATGTCTTCTCAAGTGCTTTCTATTCCTTTTACTTGGGAACTCAAACTTTGACTTTTCAATCATTTTATTTGATACCCATTTTATTTCCTTAAATCTTCTTTTCAATTCAATTTTGCATATTTTGTTCATCACCATTCTCTTTTTTTTTTAATAAGGAGGGGTCCTTTTTGTAGCATGCTTCAAAGTTGAGTCTCCAGGTTTCTCTTTTTTATTCTTCCACTTGGCTTTCTTTCCTCCTGTTCCACACCCCAACTTAGGCTTTTGGCCTAATTTGGCTATTCAAATAGAATCAATGCTTCAGAAAGGATTTATTGGTGAGAAATTAAGGGAAATTTAGCTCAAGAGGTTTCAACATGATTTCTAACAAACGATTTCAGCTCAAATATTGCCAAAATTGTTCCACACCCTCACAAGGTAGTCACAAAAGGTATGTGCATTTGGGGTTTCTCTCAAAATATGTGCCCAAGGTCATTTCTTGCATTCACCAAAGCTAGAAAATTGGACTAACAAGGCAAATTTTAGGATTCAACAAGCATGATTTCTATATTAGCATTCACGAGCGTAGCACCTGGTGGTGGAGGATTCCTCCTAGCTATATTAGCATGTAAGTAACCAGCCTCGATCCTTCAAATGTCATTAGAGAAGGAAAGGGTGATTTCTAGTAAAACCTTACCATAGAAGGCACTTCAAACATAATCATTTAGCATATCCCGACAACATAAAAAGATTACGTGCGATGTTCATTGCAAGACTCACATCAAAACGCAGCTAATCAACACAAGATTCCACTAGATCATTCAAAAGTGCAGCCACACTGATTTATTCTTGCAATACAAACACTAAACACAATGCTCATCATGAGTACTATTCAAGACATCGATATTGACCCAATCGATCCTCGAATCATTATCAATGAAAACACAAGCATTTCAAAGACTTCCAAAATCATGAGGAAATTGAATATGGAGAGAAAATTTGAGATGAACCATCAATTTACTAAAAAAAACAAAAAAAAAAACAAAATACTATAATTATCCAAAAGTAAATATGAAAGTAACAAAATGCAATCAAAAGGGAAATATTGGCAAAATGCCCTCACCCCACCAAAATAAAAACAGTAGTGCCCTGAATACAAAATAAAGTAATAAAAGTACGGAAGGAGAGATAAAAGTCCCCTTAATAGTCTATGCCTATAAAGTGCTCAGATCTGGAGTCTCAAGAGGGGTGTCATTATCTTGGGCATCAGTGCCTGACAAAATGATCACAAGAGGTAGCATAGCAGGCTCAATCAAGGCACCAGTGCCCGACACATCAATAGGAGGAATGGTGGATTCTGAAGAGACCCCACTAGTGCTAACTGTGGAGGTTCCATATGGGATATCTCCAACGTAGCATAGACCATAGACTCCTCAATATCCTACAGCTCCGTCAAGGTCATAGCAATCTGCTGCTCATCCTCATCTCTCTGTATCTCCTCTGCATTTGTCTCCTCGACCAAATTATCATCGGAACCATCCTCATCTCTCTCATCTTCATCAACATCAACAACATCATCAATATTAGCACTAAAAGTAGTACCATCCACACTTGGCTACTCAGCCACACTAGTATGAAGTTCAACACTAGGCATAAAAGTAGGTACATACTAGGGCACATTGGGCAAGGGAACCACATCCCATATCATAGAAATATTCGTGGACTTTAGCTGGTCCACATCAACCCTTAGATTATCTATCCCAACCCTCATTGCTATCAAACCATATGAGCTACCCTCTATCTTTTCTCGGGACTCTATCCTAGCTATGAGATTATCAAACTTGTCACCATGCTACACTAGAGTGGCCTCACACTGAGTCAACCTAACCCTCAAGGAAGCTAATGCAACCTCAATCACTCGATCCATCAACTTGGTCCTATAACTCTCAACCTTAGTACACCTCACATCCGTAGACCGTGTAAAATTACCCATTTGGTATATCATCGCCTAGGTCAAGGGGGATTTGGGAGATATGAGTAGGGGTAGGTGCAGTAGTAAAAGTTGAAGTATAAGGCACTGAAGAAAGTTGTGGTATCTTTAGAAAAGGAGCAGATGGAGTGGCCTCGACCTCAAGAATGACATGATCAACCACGAGCGTAGCACCTGGTGGTGGAGGATTCCTCCTAGCTATATTAGCATGTAAGTAACCAGCCTCGATCCTTCAAATGTCATTAGAGAAGGAAAGGGTGATCCTCACATCATTCCTCTCCCAGAATGGAACTCCCGCAGTCTCACACAATTATGTGATCAAGACCGAGAAGGGGAGAGAGGCCTGCTCTTTTCTAGCCCTTATTAAGATTTTATATACAATAATCAACCCCACATTTATCTTCTCCCTATTAATTATCATGCGAACCAAAACAACTTTTGCATGCCAGAGGATTGATTCATTTGTAATTACATGATATTGCTACCTATGAATCCAAACCAATACCGGGTGCCAACATTCATATCTTTCTTCTCAATATTCACGCTGTCATCCATCCACGGAGGAAAGGCATAAAAAATAAGAGCTTCTAGCCAACCTTTTAATGAGTCAAGGTTATGCCACATCTGGAGTGTAAACATCTAAGCCCAATTTTCTAGAGTGCATAAGGCAGTGTTGATTGCACCCGCATGACATTGTAGCATCTTGCCCCACACTTTCACTTCTTCCAAGGGCTTCAAAATTGTTCCCTTCCTCATTTTTGGAAAAGCCCTATGTATATATAGGTCGTATAGAATTATCAGACCCATGTTGGAACATAAGGAAATTGAGGCTTTGTAAACCTCCTATGAAATTAAATAGTATCTGAGATGGCCGGGTAGCCTCTCATGAATCCATCAATGGAGAGTCGTCTCTCCTCAAGGATTGTACGTTCTCCAACTGCCTTGAGCCTTTTGAGGGCCTTGGAACGATGATCGGGAGCCCATAAACTATTGAATCGAAGGTCTACGAGTCTAGTTTCCAACGCATCAAACCGTTCATTCATATGACTTCAGAATAGAGAGATATTCGCACTTTCGTGGGACTGCGCAAGCAGGCACGTGAGGTGGGGCCCTAGGTCGGTGGAAAGTTGTATATATCTTCTTCTTCGAGTTTTTTCTCCATTTTAAGCTAAATATACAGAGAAAACATAGAAACCCATTTTTAGGATCAAGTAAAATATCGATTTTCTCGACGTAAGTTCTTGACGAAAGTTGTTCTACGCGTTGGGCTCATCATCGTGGTATAATTTGTTTTATCGATTGCATAGCATATCACATTTTAATGTTGGGACAGCAGGGGTTTGAATATATTTAAAGGTTTTGAGGTGAATTACGAACCTAAGATCGAGGTAAGACCCTTCTTTCATCGACTCTAGCTTTTATAAGCACCAAATAGCAATTTGCGACGGAAACACATATCTTTTATTGTATTGTCATGGTATCTTTTATTTTGTGTGTTGATTACGGTCCTACCTTGTTGTAGTATCGAGGGAGTTACGGGTTAAAGTCTTTAGGCGACGTGAATTTAGCGAAAAAGGTATGTTAAGGCTATTCTCTTCCTATGGCATGTTCCTTAAAGCTTAGGAGCAATGTAATTGAGATGTTATCGTTGTTATACTTGTAGCCATTATTGTTGATTGTTGGCTGCTCGAGTGCGTATAATCCTCTCTTATCGGGATTCTTATTCAGTAGTAACATTCGTATGTTGGACACGACTTAGAGGCTAATTGTATAAGTTGCCTATAACTAAATTGCTCACTTTTAGCTGTTGGATTGTTATTGTTGCCATTGGGCTATTGTTGTTAGCTGCAGGAATGTGATCTATGCCTAGCAGGGTTATGTTCTGCCTACAGGGCTGTATGGATGCCTAAAAGGGCTATGAGTTGCCTACGGGGCTATATTGATGCCTAGAAGGGCTATGAGTTGCCTACAGGGCTGTATTGATGCCTAGAAGGGCTATGAGTTGCCTACAGGGATATATATTGATGCCTAAGAAGGTTATGTGCTTCCTACAGGGCCATGTTGTTGCCTAAGAGGGCTATGAGATGTCTATAAGCTATGTTGATGCCTAAGAGGGCTATGTGACTGCCTGCGGGGCTAGGAGACTACCGATAGGGGTATATAGACTGATTGGCACCTTCCGGGCTTATGGGGGCCTGAGTAGGTGGTCTTGTGTGCTGTTTGTACCTACCGAGCTTATGGGGGCTTGGTTAGGTTGTTTTATTATTTTTGATAAATTTAGATTTAGAAGCAGGTCAGTACAATTATCTTATCCTTAATTTATTTATCAGATTATTCCAGTATATCAGGATACCTCATCACAGTCTATTGCCTTTCATACTCTGTACATTATTTTGTACTGACGCCCCATTGCCTTGGGGTGCTGCATTCATGCATGCAGGTCCTGACAGACGACCGAGTAGACCTCCTTATCAGCAGGATTGACTTTTATCCGGTTGGTCAGCCCCTTTCCTCCGGAGCTGCCAGAGTTGGGAGGTTTGTTAACTTTAGTTGTATATATTCTCATGGGTAGACTGGGGCCCTGTCCCACCAATCTTTACTACTCTTAGAGGCTTGCAGACTAGTGTGTGGGGTTTATAACTACGTTATGGCCATGCTGGCCTAGTTTTGTTGGTTTGCTGAAGCTTGCTGGTTGTGTGATGCGTTGTCTTGTTATATGCATACTTTCAGTTTTGGTATAGAGATCATGGTGGCCTTGACGGCCCAATCAGGACTTCTGTGCTAGTTGACAATTTCTTTATATGAATTCTTGGGAGTAGCTGTTTCTTTTGTAGATCTGTTGACAGGGGCCTTGCCGGCCGAGGGCTTAGTTTTAAGCCGAGATATACTTGTTTGTTTTCTTAATTGCATGTGATTGCCATGCGCTGGTAGCAAATGGTTCAGCAGGGTCGGCTCGGGCCTGGGTTTTGGCATTAGGAGTCAGTTGCGCCCCCTTGAGTTTGGGGCGTGACAAACTTGGTATCAGAGCAACGTCGTATCCTAGGGAGTCTGCAAGCCGTGTCTAGTAGAGTCTTGTTTATAAATGTGTTGTGCACCACATTCGATAAACAAAACGCTACCAGACATGTTAGAATGACTATCCTTCTTTTGCTCACCTCGTGCTATAGATCGGTGTCCTAAGGGTGGATGTTTCTGGCTTATAATTGAGATTTGCATGCAGATAGAGATGACTGATACCAGGCAGACTACCAGTAGCCAAGAACTAGATACAACTGCAGGCGAGGGTACTGGCAAGGTACCACAGGTGGAGGCAGCCCATTGTGAGACCCGGGGGGAGACATCTTCTCAGCCCCCTATAGTTTCTCCACAGCTTCAGGAGCCTCCGAGGGCTATAGGACTTTCGGCTCCATCAGCAGTACCACCTCTAGTTCCTCCTATTCCATCTGATCAGGATTTCAAGAGTGCAGTATATATGTTAGCACAGTTAGTAGCTGCACAGTGCCAACCAGTTGTGCCAGATATTGCCGGACTTTCCGAAGGGCCCGGAAGTTCGAGAGTTCGTGAATTTCTTGCCTTGAATCCTCCACAGTTTACAGGAACAGATCGCAGAGAAGACCCTCAACACTTTGTTGATCAACTTCATAGGATCTTCAGAGTCATGCATGCCTCAGCGACTGAGTCAGTTGAGTTAGCAGCATTTCGATTGCGTGATGTTGCAGTATTGTGGTATGAAAGTTGGGAGCGATCTAGGGAAAAAGATACATCTCTACCCACTTGGGATAGCTTTACAGAAGCTTTCATAGATCACTATTTGCCTCGAGAGATTAGGGATGGCCGGGTGGACCAGTTTCTGAACCTCCGACAGGGTGGCATGAGTGTCAGAGAGTACGGGCTGAGATTTGATTCATTAGCTAGATATGCACCAGCATTTGTTGATACGATGCATGACAGGGTGCGTAGATTTGTGGGAGGGCTTGACTCAGACTATATCGAGGCTTGTTCTACCGCTGCTCTAAATGATAATATGGATATCTCGCGGATTCAGGCCTTCGCACAGGGCATAGAGGATCGCCGACATCTACAGTATACGAGTGAGAGGGTCGAGAGAGAGAGACAGAAAAGGGCTAGGCCCGCTGGTTCGCAGGGAGATTTTCAGGGTGGTCCCAGACCTCGATATTTTATTAGGCCACCTAGACCTCCACCACAGCAGTTCCAGGGTAGTAGATTTTATAGTCAGGGACAGTCAGGCCTAGGTGAGGGCTCATGAGCATCAGACTCTCATCAGCAGAGAGGCTCAGGCCAAGCTAGGACAGCACCGCCGCGTTGCGCAACTTGTGGTAGGCTGCATTTCGGGAGGTGTAAACAGGGTTCCACAGGTTGTTATTCTTGTGGACAGGAGGGGCATGTGTGGAGAAACTGTCCGACCATAGGTCAGGGTGGTATAGGTCAGTCGACCAGGTCAATAGTAGGTTCCTCTTCATCAGCACAGTCTATAGGGCGTGGACCCCAGACTTCAGCAGGTAGAGGTAGAGGCAGAGGCAGAGAGGGAGCATCTAGTTCTAGTAGTGGCCAAAATCGTACATATTCACTAGCCGGCCGACAGGACTCAGAGTCATCACCAGATGTTATGACAGGTACATTGATTGTTTGCTCCCATTGTGTTTATGCTTTGATAGATCCTGGATCTACTCTGTCTTATGTTACTCCATTTATTGCGGGGAAGTTATGTATAGTAGCAGAGTCATTAGATCGACCTTTTATTGTATCTACCCCAGTTGGTGAGTCTATTGTTGCCAAGAGAGTTTATCGAGGTTGCACGGTAGAAATTATCGACCGTCAGACCTGTGTAGATCTCGTAGAGTTAGAGATGGTCGATTTCGACGTCATTATGGGTATGGACTGGTTAGCGTCTTGTTATGCTAATGTTGAGTGTCGAACAAAGATTGTTAGATTCCACTTTCCAGGAGAGGCAGTTCGGGAATGGAAAGGCGTTACAGCAACGCCAAAAGGTAGGTTTATTTCCTATCTTAAGGCGAGGAGGATGATTACTAAAGGTTGTATTTATCATCTTGTTCGTGTTCATAATATAGATGCAGAACCACCGACACTTCCGTCTATTCCGGTAGTTAATGAGTTTCTAGATGTATTTCCAGACGAACTTCCTGGTATCCCTCCAGAACGGGAAATTGATTTTGCTATCGATATGCTACCAGGTACACAACCCATATCTATCCCTCCTTATAGAATGGCTCCTGCTGAACTAAAAGAGTTGAAGGATCAGCTGAAAGACTTGCTGGATAAAGGCTTTATCAGACCTAGTGCTTCACCATGGGGTGCACCAGTGTTATTCGTGAGGAAGAAAGATGGCTCACTAAGAATGTGTATCGATTATCGATAGCTAAATAAGGCGACTATAAAGAATAAGTATCCCCTTCCGAGGATCGATGACTTGTTTGATCAGTTACAAGGTGCTGAGTGCTTCTCGAAGATTGATTTAAGATCAGGTTACCACCAGATACGAGTTCGGGAGAAAGACATTCCAAAGACAGCTTTTAGAACTAGATATGGACACTTTGAGTTCTTGGTGATGTCTTTTGGATTAACTAATGCCCCAGCAGTGTTCATGGACCTGATGAATAGTATATTCAGGCCGTATTTAGACTTGTTTGTGATTGTATTTATTGATGATATTTTGGTGTATTCACGTTCAAAAGCTGAGCATGCAAATCATCTGCGAGCAGTCCTTCAGGTTCTTCGAGATCAAGAACTTTATGCAAAGTTTTCTAAGTGTGAGTTCTGGTTGAACTCTGTCGCTTTCTTAGGCCATATTGTATCAGATGTAGGTATTGCGGTTGATACACAAAAGATTGAGGCAGTAAAAACTTGGCCCAGACCTATGACTCCAACTGAGGTTCGTAGTTTCTTGGGGTTAGCTGGGTACTACAGAAGGTTTGTAGAGGGGTTTTCTTCACTTTCAGCACCATTAACGAAGCTGACTCAAAAAGCAGCTAAGTTCCAGTGGACTGAGGCTTGCGAGCATAGTTTCCAGGAGCTAAAGGACAGGTTGACATCAGCACCAGTTCTAGCATTGCCAGAGGGCTCAGAAGGCTATGCGGTGTACTGTGATGCTTTTGGGGTTGGGTTGGGATGTGTTCTAATGCAACATGGTAAGGTTATCGCATATTCTTCAAGACAGTTGAGGAAACATGAGAAGAACTATCCGACCCATGATTTAGAGTTAGCTGCAGTTGTGCATGCATTAAAAATCTGGAGACACTATTTGTATGGTGTTCATGTTGACATCTTCACAGATCATAAAAGCCTTCAATATATATTTAGACAGAAGGAGTTAAATTTGCGACAACGTCGATGGCTTGAGTTACTGAAAGACTACGACGTGGATATTTTATATCATCCAGGAAAGGCAAATGTGGTAGCCGATGCCCTCAGTCGAAGATCTATGGGTAGTTTATCCCATTTAGGTGTTGAGAAGCTGGAGCTAGTGCGAGAGCTGCATCAGTTAGCTAGCTTGGGAGTCAGATTGTTAGAGGCAGAAGATAGTGGGGTAACAATTCAGGACACAGCCGTATCATCTCTAGTTGTAGAAGTAAAGTCACGGCAACAAGAGGATCCTAGCTTAGAGCAGCTTAGAGCCAAGGCTCAGGATCCACAGTCTTTAGCATTTGATATAGCAGAAGATGGAGTCCTCAGATATAGCGGTCGATTGTGTGTTCCAAATGTTGCAGGGCTTCGACATCGAATTATGGAAGAGGCATATCATTCCCGTTATTCTATTCACCCTGGTTCGACGAAGATGTACCATGATATTAAGGAGATCTATTGGTGGCATGGGATGAAGAAGGACGTTGCTGAATTTGTGGCACAGTGTCCTAATTGCCAACAGGTGAAGGTTGAGCACCAAAAGCCCGCTGGGCTAGTTCAGGAGATAGCCATTCCTTTGTGGAAGTGGGAAGCAATTAATATGGATTTTATTACAGGGTTACCTCAATCGCGTCGCAAGTTTGACTCTATTTGGGTAATTGTTGATAGACTAATAAAATCAGCCCACTTCTTACCAGTCAAGGCTACTTTTTCGGCCGAAAACTATGCAGGGCTCTATATTAGAGAGATTGTTAGGCTACATGGTGTCCCAGTATCTATTATCTCTGATAGAGGAGCACAATTTACAGCCAATTTCTGGAAGTCCTTCCAGAAAGGATTAGGGACACAGGTTAATCTTAGTACCGCCTTTCACCCTCAGACAGATGGCCAGGCTGAGCGAACAATTTTGACACTCGAAGATATGTTACGGGCGTGCGCGCTAGACTTCAAGGGAAGTTGGGACGACCACTTGCCTCTTATTGAGTTTGCATACAATAATAGTTATCCTTCTAGCATCGGGATGGCACCTTATGAGGCTTTGTATGGGAGAAAATGTAGATCCCCCATTGGATGGTTTGAGGTAGGTGAGTCAGGGTTGATTGGACCCGATTTAGTCCAGCAGACAGTGGAGAAAGTTAAGCTCATTCGGGAGAGGTTGCTAACAGCTCAAAGCCGACAAAAGTCATACTCAGATGTACGACGAAGGGACTTAGAGTTTTGTGTCGATGATTGGGTATTCTTAAAAGTCTCGCCTATGAAGGGTGTTATGCGATTTGGCAAAAAGGGAAAGCTTAGTCCAAGATTCATTGGGCCATACCAGATCCTTCGGAGGGTAGGACGTGTGGCTTATGAGTTAGAACTGCCTTCAGGGCTAAAATCTGTTCATCCAGTTTTCCATGTATCAATGTTACGGAAGTGTGTAGGAGACCCTTCTCGGGTTGTCCCAATTGAGGATGTTCAGATCACAGAGGAGTTGTCCTACGAGGAGACTCCAGTTGCTATATTAGATCGGCAGGTCCGTAAATTGAGGACCAAAGAGGTGGCTTCGGTTAAAGTATTGTGGAGGAATAAAAATAGAGAAGAGGTGACCTGGGAGGCTGAGGATGGCATGAGGTCCAAATATCCTCACTTGTTTCATACCCCAGGGTGATGTCATATCAGTTTATATTAGATCAGTAAGGTAATATACCTATATATATATACTATTGCTTATTATTATTGTGATTGTCGTTGTATGTCTGCTCGCACTATTGTGGTGGAGCTATAACGCTTAGCTATTTATGTTGTCATGTGAGACTCCTAGGTTAGAAATTTTGCATTTCAGGTTCCTGGATAGTGACATTTACAAAGGAAAAACTGCCTAAATTCTGGCAAGTCCTAAGGACTAAACAGTGTGCCTCAGATTTTTCATTCGAGGACGAATGTTTCTAAGGGGGGAGGAATGTAACACCCCGACTTCTCAAAACGTCTAAATTAACTTGTATCTCCATGAAAAGACAATGAGGGTGGGTAATAAATTAAGAATGATGTGATATGTCCTATTTTAAGTGTTCAAGTGTTGCATCTCAAGTTTTGACGTTAGGTAAGTGGCAAAATAAAAGTTGGCGGAAGTTATCGTAAGTTCCTTCTTAAAGATTTCTCTGAAATTTGGGTCAAATGTCTTGGATGTTTTCTCCCAATATATAAAGAGTTATGGGGCCCACAAACTATTGAATCGAAGGTCTACGAGTCTAGTTTCCAACGCATCAAACCGTTCATTCATATGACTTCAGAATAGAGAGATATTCGCATTTTCGTGGGACTGCGCAAGCAGGCACGTGAGGTGGGGCCCTAGGTCGGTGGAAAGTTGTATATATCTTCTTCTTCGAGTTTTTTCTCCATTTTAAGCTAAATATACAGAGAAAACATAGAAACCCATTTTTAGGATCAAGTAAAATATCGATTTTCTCGACGTAAGTTCTTGATGAAAGTTGTTCTACGCGTTGGGCTCATCATCGTGGTATAATTTGTTTTATCGATTGCGTAGCATATCACATTTTAATGTTGGGACAGCAGGGGTTTGAATATATTTAAAGGTTTTGAGGTGAATTACGAACCTAAGATCGAGGTAAGACCCTTCTTTCATCGACTCTAGCTTTTATAAGCACCAAATAGCAATTTGCGACGGAAACACATATCTTTTATTGTATTGTCATGGTATCTTTTATTTTGTGTGTTGATTACGGTCCTACCTTGTTGTAGTATCGAGGGAGTTACGGGTTAAAGTCTTTAGGCGACGTGAATTTAGCGAAAAAGGTATGTTAAGGCTATTCTCTTCCTATGGCTGTTCCTTAAAGCTTAGGAGCAATGTAATTGAGATGTTATCGTTGTTATACTTGTAGCCATTATTGTTGATTGTTGGCTGCTCGAGTGCGTATAATCCTCTCTTATCGGGATTCTTATTCAGTAGTAACATTCGTATGTTGGACACGACTTAGAGGCTAATTGTATAAGTTGCCTATAACTAAATTGCTCACTTTTAGCTGTTGGATTGTTATTGTTGCCATTGGGCTATTGTTGTTAGCTGCAGGAATGTGATCTATGCCTAGCAGGGTTATGTTCTGCCTACAGGGCTGTATGGATGCCTAAAAGGGCTATGAGTTGCCTACGGGGCTATATTGATGCCTAGAAGGGCTATGAGTTGCCTACGGGGCTATATTGATGCCTAGAAGGGCTATGAGTTGCCTACAGGGATATATATTGATGCCTAAGAAGGTTATGTGCTTCCTACAGGGCCATGTTGTTGCCTAAGAGGGCTATGAGATGTCTATAAGCTATGTTGATGCCTAAGAGGGCTATGTGACTGCCTGCGGGGCTAGGAGACTACCGATAGGGGTATATAGGCTGATTGGCACCTTCCGGGCTTATGGGGGCCTGAGTAGGTGGTCTTGTGTGCTGTTTGTACCTACCGAGCTTATGGGGGCTTGGTTAGGTTGTTGTTTTATTATTTTTGATAAATTTAGATTTAGAAGCAGGTCAGTACAATTATCTTATCCTTAATTTATTTATCAGATTATTCCAGTATATCAGGATACCTCATCACACTCTATTGCCTTTCATACTCTGTACATTATTTTGTACTGACGCCCCATTGCCTTGGGGCGCTGCATTCATGCATGCAGGTCCTGACAGACGACCGAGTAGACCTCCTTATCAGCAGGATTGACTTTTATCCGGTTGGTTAGCCCCTTTCCTCCGGAGCTGCCAGAGTTGGGAGGTTTGTTAACTTTAGTTGTATATATTCTCATGGGTAGGCTGGGGCCCTGTCCCACCAATCTTTACTACTCTTAGAGGCTTGCAGACTAGTGTGTGGGGTTTATAACTACGTTATGGCCATGCTGGCCTCGTTTTGTTGGTTTGCTGAAGCTTGCTGGTTGTGTGATGCGTTGTCTTGTTATATGCATACTTTCAGTTTTGGTATAGAGATCATGGTGGCCTTGACGGCCCAATCAGGACTTCTGTGCTAGTTGACAATTTCTTTATATGAATTCTTGGGAGTAGCTGTTTCTTTTGTAGATCTGTTGACATGGGCCTTGCCGGCCGAGGGCTTAGTTTTAAGCCGAGATATACTTGTTTGTTTTCTTAATTGCATGTGATTGCCATGCGCTGGTAGCAAATGGTTCAGCAGGGTCGGCTCGGGCCTGGGTTTTGGCATTAGGAGTCAGTTGCGCCCCCTTGAGTTTGGGGCGTGACAATTTCAACCCATTTTAATATCTCCAATTTCAACCCAACCCGCCCATTTGACACCTCTAGTTTTAACCAACACAATCAAATTTAGCAATTTCAGTCACAAAATCAACTATCTAACTCATGGGTATAGTTCAATACGATCTATCTAGCATCACCCATACAAATTAAACAACAATATAACAATATTAACATCAAGACCATATCAAAAGCAATAATTTCTAGAACAAATAATAGGATGGAACTCGAAACTAACCTCAAAGATAGTAGCAAAGCACAAAATCAAGGGAACTATGGTTGGGATCAAGATGGAAGCAATCCAAAGCACTCCGAGTAAGTGATGTCATGCAATGGAAGTACACAAACACCAAAACAAGGGTATTGTGAGTTTAAGAGGGAAATAAGCACAAAGAAATGAAAGGGTTTCTTTTTTAACTTAAAAAGACTCTTGGCCTATTTAACTCATACCCACTCGACGGACTACAACAAACGTCGTCGAACATATTTGGTGAATCATCGTAGGAGCTAAAGCTCACCAATGAGGCCTGAATGAATACCAGACCTAAAGGTTGATTCGGTGAACCTGATGAAGTCCGCTTATTGCACTTCGGTGGATCGCCAATTAGAGCTCAGATTAGCTAAGTTGACAACACACTTTTTCTTAATTTTTCATCCCTGAAGGAGGACATGAAGATGTATGGACAACACTTTTGGTGGCTTGACAACTTAATCTTGGCGTCGCCTAATTACCTTTCTTAACACTTTGGCTGCATTTAAACCTGCACTCATAACACACATAATTGAAAGTAATAAAATAATGTAAAACTTGGGTTTCCTCCCAAGAAGTTCCATATTTAACATCATGGCACGTCATAGTTCTTATTCAACAACCATCATTCTTGGGATTAAACAGTGTCACTAGGCAAAGTTCCTATTTGCCTTAGATTGAGATGAGTGGAGAGTTGGCACATCTAGGTTTCAAGCTATTTAATTGACAATGAATAAGAGGTCATTATTTGAGTTAAGGTGGAGAAGTCATTTTTCAAACACATAAACACCTTGTCGGACCCTTCAACCTTATTGAAGATCCTTGTGAGCATTTCATCAGTGTATGTTTCCTCCGGTCTAGATGGTTCTTTTGGTATAAGACGATCATGAGGGGGAATATATCTGTCTTTTTCAACTTCCTTATCTCTCCAATTTTGCACCTCGATCTCTCCAACCATTATTATGATCTTTGTTCCAACCTTGATTCCCATCTTGCCTTTTGTAGTATGGGTGAGAACCCCCTATTTGATTTCCTAAGTATTGTACTTCTTTATTATGTAATGCCTCAAATTTGGCATAATATGGGCATTGTCCAACGTTTTTACCAACCACATTCACATCTTTAAGTCCACATCCCATGACTTGTTTAGACAACAAAAAAAGTTGGGTAATCATTTTAGCCATGTTTGCATCACGATCATGATCCTTTTCTAGGTGTTCCTTGCTCCTGCCCTATAGTTGAGAAGATACTTGATCCTCACTAGTATGGCATTTTTGGTTCACTTTTCTCATATTATCTATAAACATCATTGCTATGTCGAATGATTGTCGCATCATCCCACCTTGAATAAGTTTAGCAGTGTAATACCTCAGAAGTTAGAAAAGTCAATAAGGAAATAAAATACAAAAAAAATAAATTGAAGAAAGTTTCTATGAATCCAACCTATGGACTGTATGAGCTCGTACGGGCCGAAGGAACGTAAACCTCAAGTTGAGTTATGGAAAATTATTTTTTTGAAGATTGGACTTACGAATTGACATAATGAACCATAGAAAGTTTGATGGGTCTTAAGACTGACTTGTGGGATTGATTTAGAGATTTGATTTAGGACCTCAATTCCATAAAAGGTTTTTATGGGTCGTCATTAGTTTTATGGACCGTAGGAAGGTTCTGTAGAAAGATTCCGTAGAAAGGTTTCAGACATGGTGAAATTTTAGAGTGAAACTTGTGTTCTACGGATGAGGTCTACAGACTATAGAGAGTTCTATGGACCGTAGTATTATCTCTTGGGAAATGATTGAGTATTTGGGTATTGAAGTTGGTTCTACGGTTGACCAGGACGGACCATAGAAATTCCTACGAACCATAGGTCACAATCGTAGGACTGTTCGGTAGTTATTTTAAAGGGTATTTAGGTCTTTTCCTATGCCTTTAATACCTATACTACGTTGTTTTGACCCAAATTCTAAGTCCTATAACTACTTTTCACCCTTAGAAAATTCTCTATCTAGATCAAGGAAGACGAAGTTAAGGTTATTCAATTTCAAGTCTTCTTTCTTCATCATTGCTTAGGGATTCAATCAAGACATGTAGGGCTTCATCAATGGGTTCCATTAACCCATTAAGCCCCAAGCGTTTCTCCAATTCTCCAGTTCAATTCAAATCAAACTGATTAGATTTTCATTCAATTCTTCATGGGTTATATATATGCTGATTCAATAGCTTGAATTTGATCTTATTATGATTGTTTTGATTGAATTACATGCTTTTCAATTTAAATCACATGAATCCATGCATTAATCATGATTTTATTATGAACCTTAATATACATGAATTTATGAAAAAACTTGAATCTATGAGTGATGTTTTTATGAAGTTATGCATGATTTATGAAATGAAAGGTTTTATGATCTAGGTTGCTTTAAGATGAGCATCAGTGAATTATGAAAGGATTTCCTCATATACTTAAGGGATCATGGCTTGGTTAACAGTTTTTTCACTTAGACTTGATTCAAGATTTAATGAGCTACTTTATGCTCTGTTTTAGCTTGGATTGGGAATTGAATAATACTTTTCCATGTATGATGATGATTTTATGAAAATGACTATTTCGTTGGGATTTAACTTAGCACTGAGAGAGCTTTGAGGTGGAGGCTCAAATATGGTAATGTTTAGTAGCAACCTCTAGTTCCTAACTACTTCCCCCCGTAGGTTTGCCTTAAATTGCCTAGCTAGTAGATCCATATATAGCATATGATATGATATGGAGTTTTACCTTGACAAGTAGACTCTCCCTTCTCTATGTGGGAGTTACATTGGATTCCATATTATAACTCACATGGCCTATTTTCCGTTAAAGTTGATATCCCATAAATGAACAAATTTACTTCAAAAAGGTTTATGAAGCTTTTATTCTTGTTTTAAGATGCATGGACCATGTTCATGATTTACGATTCTTCTTAAATGATTTTACTATGTTAGCTTGGTCATGCATAGCATGTTTTTGATTTTGTCCTTTTATGATCATGTCTCATATTTTATTGCACTCTCCTCATACATAGTACATTCCATGTACTGATACATACTTGTGCCAAGAGGCGAATTCAGGATTTCAAGAAAACGGGTGCACCATTGCTTTAAAGATAAGATCAAAAAATTTATAATAACAATAACTAAGCGAGCAAAACATGAAAAATTACCTTACCAAAAAAATATCATCAGTTTACAATTGTACTCAACGAGACTTAATATTTTGAAAACGATCTATGATAGCATTTGAAGTCTTTTCACTTTAGAACATTAGAATTTTCCTTTTTTTTGAAAAACGTGTAGTTTTTAGTTAACAAAAAAATTCAAGCGAATTGTGTCCAGCTGAGATCAAACTCAGGACCTTGGTGTTAAAATCTGATTGCCAAACCAGTGAACCATCCAACGACTTTGAGAATGGGTTCCACAAGTTTGTATTTAATATATTCTTTAATAATTATACAAGTAATATATCGAGTTTAGTCTGATGACCACATGTTCTGGTGATGCAATTTTAATACATAGATTCGCCCCTGCTTGTGCATACATTGTTTAACTAATGTAGGGCTTAATGATTCTTCTCCTTCTGTTCGTGGTTAGTGAGCACTTAGAGGTTTTGAAGACTTGGTGAGTCCTCATACTTTGAGGGCAATGTCACATTTGTTTCTTTCATTATATTTTAGTTTCCAAACATTGTATTGTGGTGTACGGGTTATGTCCCGACCATTCTTTGATGCAATACATTACTTGTCTAGACTTTGATGTACTTATGGTTATATGTCAAACACTTTACTTCTTATTAGATTTCTTGCTTTTCTCTAGTATGTTTTGTATATGTATGTCAAGTGGCTTTTGTAGGTCCTCTTAGTCTTATATACCATGTCATGTCTAGGGTGTACTTAAAGTCGTGGCAATAAGCCAAAACATTGTTGACCAAATTAAGGCTGCAATAATAGTACTGCAATAGCAAATTTTCCGAAAAACCACGTGTTGGACATTGTAGAAGCAATTTCCGGAACAACAACCAAATCTCATTTAGAGGTTCACCCACTATTCTCTTAAACTTTTGGATGTTGTTCCTAAGCTTCACCATTTTTGAAGGAGGAAAGAATATCTCTAGGAAAGTTTCAGTCAACTCCTCTCAAGAAGTGATAGAATAATTTGGCTATTCCGCCAACCATCTTGTAGTTTCACCTGTCAAAAAGAACAGGAATAATCGCAACCTTAAGGACTTTTGTGAGATGTTCTTGAACACGAATGGTCCACATATATCCACAAAAAATTTTAGGTGTTCATGAGGATCCTCATGAGCTATACACTGAACATTCCTCTCATTTGGAGTAGCTATATCATTGTTTTGGTTACATGAAAAACTGTAGGAGGATTGGCTCCAGTTACTAATGATGTTCATGTGCATGCCATATAAATCACCCATATTATCATTTTCCCCATAGTAACTATTATTATCTTACCGTGGTCATTCATGTTTTATACATGCAAATCAACAAATGTACAAACACTAACCAACAATCTACTACAACTAAACAAATTTACAAACTAATTTCTCAAATGAAATTGTTCGTCATCACTCCCCGACAACGGCACCATTTATGATAACACTCAAACTATCGTCATAAACATTAAGAGAATAATCAATCGTTGTCAATAAAAATACCCAACTAAGAGTCGGGGTTGAATCCCTAAGAGAGTGATATAGTGCAAGGAATTCTATCAAGAAATTTAGAGTGTAAATCAAGTCATTTGTAGCAAGTAAGAACAATGGGTGGATGATTCCACCAAATTTATAAAAAAGAGTTCTTCTATCAAGAGTCACAATTAAACTAGAAATTTAGAAATTCAAACAATTAAGAAATGATCTAGGGGTGCGGGGATTGGAGTTTATTTCACATATAGGTTATTTTGCCACTCAATAATGCTAGACAATCATGGATAGGCTGAGTCTTCTTCAATAACACTAATCTTTTTTCAATCTCATAGTATCAATTCATATAATCTCCTTCAGACTTATCTATGTGATGCAAAAATCAACCTACTATCGTACGAAATATCTCTTCTGAGCAGATTTGTGCAAATAGATCTGACCCATAATTTTTCTTTCAAGTAAATCATAGACATCAAACCTAAATTGCAAGCATTAGACTGATTACCCACTTCAATCAATCTCTTTCAAGCTTCAACCAAAGATCTAAACAAGGATTAAGCATGCAACCTTAACCCATAACTTAACCCATGCTAATTAGTAGAAATTCATAAATCAACAATAATAAAATAGAGCAAAACACAACACCCACTACATTAAATCAACACTCAACCCCATAATTGCACCCCTTGAATTGAGTTTTAGCCACCCATCACAAAAATGTAAATAAATTATATCTGTCCTGAAGGAAGCCATGGATGTGATGAAATTAAGTGATTAAATTCAACACCCACATTGATTTCAACTTCAATTTGTCAAATTCAAGAGCAAAAATTAAAATCCCAATACTAAGACTTTTTCTCTCAAAAGCATACAAAGTTGGGAACTCCTAAACTCTAATTTAAAAGTCTCAAAAGTTTTCTTCTGCAAAAGTCTTCTATTTTCTCTCTCCTTTGGGATATTTGTATATTTCCATAATTTGGCCCTAAATTCACTGCGTAACCACTTCAACAAAGTTAGTCGGGCCATCTACACGTATTTGTCGGATAGTCCTCTGCTCCTTAGTTTTCCCTTCTCTTGCTTCAGGCTTCATGTGTTTGAACATTAGTTGGTGAGCTTGTTTGAGTCTGTCTTTCACATTCGACGAATCGCTGAGTAGCATCTTTGTTCGCCTTTCAAGCCTTCACTTTTCTTCCAAGTCCTGTCACCTTCGGCGATGGTCAACATGTTCGCTCTTTTCATTCAGCAAGTCACCCTTCCTCTTTAAGTACGCCGACTTCCTTTATTAACTCTAATATTGAGAACTGTAACTTTGGGTGAGTCATGCCAGTTAGCTGATCCACCCTTTTGGTTAGGCGATCAACAATGTGGAGTTTGCACTTATTTCTATGTTTTTGGCCTTTCTTTCAAGTATTCATCCTTACCTTGTTCCTTTGCCCTCATAGATGCACATCATCAAAATATTAGCAGAATAGGACATAATAAGGCATTCATGACACTAATTGTTCAACTAAATAGGCCTCAAATGAGTGTAAATATACCACTCATCAATAGAAACATGAATAGACCATAGAGAATAAGTCATATCATAAATCAGTAGTATAATTCCAAATATACAAAAGAGGTTTGAGAGTGATCGATGACGAGTGATAGATTTACACTTATTTGAGACCCATTTAGTTTAATAATTAGTATTTTGAATGCCTAATAATGTCATTTTCTAGTGATATTTTTATAAATTGCAATTAAGAAGGCTAAGAGACAAAATAAGGATAAATACTTGAAAGAAAGGCCAAAAACAGGAAAAGAAGTGTAAACTCCACATTGTTGATCGCCTAATCAGAAGGGCAGATCTCCCAACTGGCACGACCTCGCTCAAAGTGACACTACTCAGAGTTGAAAATATAAAGTAGGGCTGGAGAACTGAATCATTAATCGGTGACTTTCCAAATGTGATGAGTGAACTGAATGACCTTCGCCGAAGCTGACAGGCTTAGAGGAAAATTGAAAGTTTAAAAGGCGAATAAAGGTGGTACCGTCGATTTATCAAATATGCAAGGCATAATCAACTGATCTCACCGAATGACAATCAAAAACTTGAATCCTAAAGCAAGAGAAAGTCAAGCTAAGGATCAAACAATGATCTGTCAAACTAGCTTGGCAAGCCGGACTAATCTCGCCGAAACGGTCACTTGTGAATTTTGGGCCTAATTTTGGGGAACTATAAATAGCCCAAAGAAAAAAAAATAGAGAGTTTTTGGAGAGGGAATTTTTAGTTAGTATTCAATTGAGAGTTTTCCTTTATAGAGTAAGAAATATTTTTGCCTTGTGAAGAACACTTTAGTTTTGGGGTTTTTAACATTGCTCTGGAAATTGACAATTTGAAGTTGGAATCAAAGTGGGTGTTGTTTATAATTTCTTAATTTCATATCACCCGTGGTTTCTATCATGAAAGGTTTAATTTCTTTACATTTTTTGATTGGTTGATAAAACCCCAAATCCTAGGGGTGCAATTATGGGGTTGGGTGTTGATTTAATGTAGTGTGTAACGTGTTTTGTTTTGTTTTGTTTTAGTTCATCCGTGTATTTGGGATAATTAACATGGGATTAACTTATGAGTTAAGGTTGAAAACTTAATCCTACTTTTAATCTTCGATTGATGCTCGAAAAAGATTTATTGGCGTGGAAAATTAGTTTGATACTTGTAATTTTGGTTTGATGCAGGTAATTTTCTTGTAAAAGAGATTATGAGTCGTATCTATTTTCCCTATTTCTGCATCTAAAGAAAGAATAATTTAAGTTAATGAGTTATTTAGTTATGCACATAGGTGAGTTCGAAAGTAGATTCTATGAACAGATGCTATGAGATCGAAAGAAGATTAGTGTTATTAAAGATGACCCAACCTATCCATGAATGTTTAGCACTCTAGAACATACAATTACCCCTATGCGACATCGATTACCGATCTCCACACCCCTAGATTGCTCATTAATTACTTGAATTTCTTAAGTTATAGTTCAATTGTGAACCTTGATATCAAAACCCTTTTCGTAAAATTTGGTGGAATCATCCACCCATTGTTCGTAATTGCTGCAAATGAATTGATTTACACTCTTAATTTCTTAATAGAATTCCTTGCATGATATCACACTCTATGGAATTTGACCTCGACTCTTACTTGGGTATTTTTATTAACGACGACGCTTACTATTTGGATTTATTTTTGAGAGTAGTTTGAGCGTTATAAAAAATGGTGCCATTGATGGGGAGTGATTGCTAAGAATTCAATTTGAAAAATAAGTTTGTAAATTTGTTTAGTTCTAGTAAATTGTTGCTTGTTGTGGTGTGCTGATTTGCACGAATATAACATGAGTAACTATGGTAGTGAAAATGATAGTCACTACAGGAAAAATGACAATATAGGTGATTTGAAGGACATGCATGTTAACATCATCCGAACCACGAGAGCTATCCGGTTACCCCCAACAGTTGGGAGGGAAAATTTTCATGTAACCATAATAATGCTACAACTACCCTTCAGAATTTTGTGGATGTATGTGGGTCATTTGTTTTAAAGAACATCTCACAAAAGTCCATAAGGTTGAGGTTATTCCCGTTCTCTTTTACTGGTGAAGCTACAAGATGGTTGGTGGAATTGCTAAATGACTGTATCAATTCTTGGCAGGAGTTGACTGAAGATTTCTTAGAGAGTTTCTTTCCTCCCCTGAAGATGGTAAAGCTTAAGAACCAAATCCAAAATTTTAAAATAATTGTAGGTGAGTCTCTATATGAGACATGGTTGCGGTTCCAGAGATTACTCTTACAATGTCCAACACATGGTGTTCCAAACCATTTGATGCTGCACTACTTTTATTGTGGCCTTGGTTCAATCGATAAATGTGTGGTTGATCAACTTGCTCAAGGTGGACTGGTGCGACAATCATATGAGGTAGTAACATTGTTGCTAGATTACATGACCAAGTTCAAGCTAGCATGGAATACTAGAGAGGACCAAGTGTTTTCATTGAAACTGAGCATGAGAAAAGAACAATTTGAGAAGGACCATGAGAGAGATGAAAACATGGCCGAATTGATGACCCAACTAGTTTTGTTGTCCAAACATGTCATGGGGGTGGATTAAAATTGGTAAATGTTGTTGGAACAAGCAATTGGTAGTGCTCGAAAGATGCCAAGTTTGAGGCATTGTATAATGAGGAAGTACAATACTTGGGAAATCAAATGATGGGTTCTTACCTAAACTACCGACGACAAGGTGCAGACCAAGCTTGGAACCAAGAGAGAGATAGTGGTTGGATAGATTAGAGAGACCACGAGGTTGAAAATAATAGGTATATTCCTCTCCATGATCTTGAAAGAACAAAGGAACCAGGTGGACCAGAGGGAAATAGAACCGAGGAAATACTCACGGGGATCTTCAACAAGGTTGAAGGGTCCAACAAGGTGTTGAAGGAATTAAAAAATGACTTCTCCACCTTAGCTGAAATGGTGACCTCCCATTCGGTGTCTATCACACAGTTGTATACTCAAATATGTTAGATCTTCACCTATCTCAATCCATGGCAAAATGGAATGTTACCTAGTGATACCATACCAAATCCTAAGAATGATTGTTGATGAATTGAGAACTATGTCGTGCCACGACGTTAGAAAAGGCACTTCTTGGGAGAAAATCCAAGTTTTACTTTTATTTTATTGCTTTCAATAACGTGTTTTGTAAGTGCAGGGTGGAAAATAAGTCAACATGTTGTGAATGGTTATTTAGGAGATGACAAAACCATATCACCGATCCGCTGAAGGTATTGTGCAGGCTCATTCATATCTTTCTTTTAAGCTGGAAAAAGTGAAAAGTGCATTGTGAACTTAGGCCATTTGAGATCCAATTGGCAATCCACAAAAGTGCACTAAGAGGATTCCATCGAGTTCGTTGAATCAACTTTTATCGGTGACGTTAGAGATGAGTCAGGTATTTTGACTCATTTAGGACTTATTATTCATAGTATTAGTGGCCTCGATGCCTATTTTATTCTCAGAACTAATGTTTAAGTGCTAGTTTACAGCTATGAAGGCAAAAGAGCAAGGAATGTATATTATCAGGCAAATATGAGTGGAAAAGCTGAAGATAAGGAAAGCTGACGATCGTTAAGACCACTCAGTGACTAGCCGAGTGGTACCTCAGCTCACCAAAAGTTACAAAATGCCAGCTCGGGGGAAAGACAACTTGGCGATAGAAGTAGACCTCGGTGAACCACCGAATGGATCGGCGACGAGGATCCTAATTGCCTAAAGTTACAAGGTCTGAATGGTGAAGAGGGAAGTCAAGATGGATATGGAGAGGGAAACATGGCACATCGCCTACCTGGTCGGTGATGATCGAATAATTCCGCTGATCGGTCCAAAAGCTGAAAATCTAGAAGAGTATAAATGTGAAATTTGAAAAGATTTCAGGAGGTCCAAAATTCTGAGAGAAGTTTCTGAGTGTTTGAGAGTTCTAACTTTGAGTGTTTGATCCCAAACATTGTTTTTAGAGTTTTTGAGTAGAATTTTAAGTTGGGTCTTGATTTTAAGTTAATTTGAAGCATTGTGAAGACTCAGATTTTGTTACCCAGCTGATGGAGAACATAGTTGGTAATATTTTCCTGCTTTTTATAATGTGTGGCTAAACCCCCGATTCTTGGGGGCGTTATTATGTGATTAACTGTCTCAATTAGCTTATGGGTGTTAGTAATTACTGATTTAATTGTTGTTTTGAAGTGGGTTCTATTGATAATTGAGTTTTAACTCATGAATTGTAGTTGCAAATGTAGTTCTAGTCTAGTATTCTATTCTTGCTTGAGAAAGAGGTTTTAGAATTAAGGTTATCAATTGATGATTGTAGTGATTGGGTTGTTGTGGATTCAGCTTAAGAAAGTGAGTCTTAATTCAATCCTACCTATCTAGCTCGAGAGAGTAGGTAAATTGAGGTATTGGGATGTTTATAATTGTTATGCTTGTTGAGATTCGAGAGAACTCGCTTGATTCGTGAAAGTTGATCGACAAATGACTATTACATCTAAAGTCTAGCCTACCCACTAAGAGTAATCACCCATATAGTGAAATTGGCAATTAATCAATCACAACCCCAAGGATCCCTTTCTACTTGACTGCTCCCCTGATTTGGTATTTGTTAATTGACAATCCTAATCCCCCCATTTGACACTAGTTGTCAACCCCTACAATTTATTTTAACTGTTTCGATAACTTCTATTCCTACAACCGATTAGAACATGCCTTTCACTTCGTAATCAAATTCTCTACCGCATCACTCCCTGTGGGATCGATCCCAACTGTTCGTTGGGTTTATACTAGATTGGGATCGCCTACACTTAGAATTGGATGAAGTGTAGTTTAGCATTGTAAAAAATGGCGCCTCTGCCGTGGAGTGGCGTTTAGAATTCTTTTAGTGAAGTTTAGTTGTGATCTAATCTTGTTTGTAGTTGAATCGACTTACTTTGTTTTGTGTTTGTTGTTGGCTCCCCTTGAATAGGTGAAGAGATGAGTGTGAATAGGTGTAACGCTAGCCAACTTGGACATCGATATGACATCGGTAACATGAATGATGTCAATGAAGTTCAATTGGGTAGTGTAGGTGCTATTTGTTTACCTCCGATCGTAGGAAATACGGTATTCCATGTGACTAGCACGATGTTGCAGTTTTTTCAAATGAAGGGTTTATTTGGAGGGCTAGCTCTTAAGGATCCCCATGATCATATCCAGAATGTTATGGACGTATGTGGTCCATTTCCGTTCAAGAACATCTCATAAGAGTCATTCCGACTTCGTTTGTTTCCTTTTACTTTGATGGGGGAAGCGACGAAGTGGTTAGTTACCTACCAAGGAACACGATTACGTCTTGGGAAGAGCTTACCTAGGCATTCTACATAAGATTTTTTTCTCCCTCAAAGATGATGGCATTGGGAGATAATATTCAGGGTTTTAAACGCTTGGATGATGAACCAATCCCTGAGATATGGCTGATGTTTCAGAAACTATTAATCTAATGTCCAACTCATAGACTCCCGAACGTGTTGTTACAACATTTCTACCAGAGTCTAGATTTAGTCAACAAAGGTGTGGCTGAACAGCTTATCCAAGGAGGAATTATGCATCAACCTTTTGAAATAGCGTCAACTCTATTTGATGGAATGACGAAGATAAATCATGCTTGGTATACTAGGGAAGATCAAGTGTCTCCTTTGACTTTCAAGATGACAAAGGAACAAATAGAAAAGGACCAAGAGCGGGATGAAAACATAACTAAAATGATGACCCAAATAGATCTTTTGTCAAAACATGTCATGGGTAGTGGTTCTAAGGCTGTGAACGCAGTTGGAGTTAGAAGAGTAAATCCCGATGATGCGCACTTTGAAGCTTTGTACAATGAAGAAGTACACTTTCTAGCAAATCAAGGAGGAGGTTTCCACCAAAATTATCCAAGGCCAGGTGGAAACCAAGGTTGGAATAGAGAGCGTGATGAAGGTTTGAAGGACCATGATAGGGAATGGCGCGATTGTGGTACAAACTTGAGGGAACAAGGCAGCGACAAAGAGAGATATGTACCTCCCCATGAACGTCAAAAGCCAAAAGATCCAAGGGATGATCCAGAAAATTTCCACACTGAATATATGCTTGCACACATTCTCAATAAAGTTGAAGGGTCGGACAAAGTTCTTGATGAAATAAAAGAGGACGTCTCAACTCTAAACTAGACGATTACTTCTCACTCGGTGTCCATTAAACAGTTGTAAACCCAAATTAGTCAAATCTTAACTCATTTGAATCCTAGGCCAAAAGGAGGATTACAGAGTGACACCATGTCCAACCCTAAGAATGAATCGTGAATGAGTATCCTCGTAAAAAATATAGACTAGGACTTCATAGATAATTACAATTCATAAATTAAAACTCAGTTATCAATCTAAACCACTTCAAAATAACAATCAAATCATTAATTACTAACACCCATAAGCTAATTGAGACAATTAATCACATAATCACACACCCAAGAATAGGGGTTTTAGCCACACATTAAAAAAAGTAGAAAACCATTACCAATTATATTCTCCATAAGATGGGTAATTAAATTTGAGTCTTCACAAAACTTCCAATCAACTTTCAAGTTCCAAACCCAACTTCAGAATCTACTCAAAAACTCAGAAAATAGTGTTTCAATAAAAAATGTAGAGTCTAACAATGTCAGGACGATGTTTTCTCTTTTTAAAAAACAATTTATACGTTCCCAGATTTTTGCCTTCGGGGTCATTCAGCAACGCACCAAACGCTCCTCTCCATCGCCTTTTTAGCTTGAGTCATCACCCTTTTTGTTCTGTGATTTTAGGCGATCAAGGTTGGGCTCGCCGACCTGATCGGCGATGCACCAATTTTCCTTTGTCATCGTCGTTTTTGCTTTCATTTTCACTAATTGTTCTGTAAAATTAGGCGGGATAAGACTCCTTCGCCGATCCAAACAACGTGTTGCCGAAGGGTGCGTTCCATCGCCTAGTTTCTCTTGTCCAAGGAATGGCACACTGTAACTTTAGGCGAGCTGAAGTACCACTCGCCTAATCGCCGAGTGGCCTTGACGATCCTCGTACTTGATTTTCTTCAACTGGTTCAATTTTTCTACTCTCTTTTGCTCGGTGATGTCCTTGCCTTGCTCTTTTGTGTTTGTAGCTGCAAATCACCACACAGGCATTAGGTTAGATCATAACATAGGGAATGAGGACCCTAAAACTATGATTATCAAGCCCTAAATGTGTCGAAATCCCAGACTCATCAACACCCCTAACTTAAACTTTTGCTTGTCCTCGAGTAAAACATAAGATCAATCATCTCAACAACTATGTCTATAAACAGTGCTACTCAAGACTCCACATGAATGCACACAAGAGGTTCAAACTACTCATGCATTGTTCAATTGTGCACTCTAAGTTTCAAACCGTGACTAACCATTATTAAATATAACTCAAGCTCACAATGCTTGCTTCAAATGTAGGTTCAAGCTCAACAAAAGCATTCAAATGCCCTTACACCAAGAATATTACATGCTCATACAAAAAAAATCAAATTTCCAGAATTTTGAAATCAAGCGCAACTCTCACACTCCCAAAGATAAACACATGCATGACTCTACCCATAGGCTAGCCCTTATTTTTCAACCAACATTATTTTTCAACTCACTCAAGATCACAAAGGTCTTTCAAGGCTTCTAATGGGACGGGGGTAAAGGTATGATCATTTTGGTTTAGTGACTTCTATCTTCATGAAGCATGACCTGCATTTCACTTTTCCTCCTTCTCTTTCACACTATATGATTTTCGCAATCCACCCTACGCTCCTTTAAGCATAAATCATTGGATACCCCATTTATTTTGTCCATTTCACAAACTTTATTTCAACAACTCTTTTCTTTTTCAATCTTTTTCTACTTTCACTTTTCTCTTTTCTCTTTTTTTTTTACATGGAGGGGTTCCATCTTTTTCAACCAGATCCTTCAAGGGCGAATTTCTTAAATTTCTTAACTCTCCTCCTTTTTTACCACACCCCCAACTTAGGCTTTTGACCTAAGTTGGCTATTCAAACGACCCAGTGCTTCATGACAGTTATAGGTGATGGGGCAAAAAGGTCAAAGTCAAGTTTCATCCAAAGAAAATGATAGGCTCAAATGGTGCCAAGCTAGGTTCACACTCTCACAAGGTGGTTACAAAGAGGTATAAAATCAATTTTGGTTCACTCTTCACAAATTGTGCCTAAGATCATCTCTATCGTTTGCTTACATTAGTCAATTGGACTAACGGGGAAAGTTCTAGGTATTACCAAGCACTTATTTCAAGGAAATCTCACCA
This sequence comes from Solanum verrucosum, assembly GCF_900185275.1. Lineage (NCBI taxonomy): Eukaryota > Viridiplantae > Streptophyta > Magnoliopsida > Solanales > Solanaceae > Solanum > Solanum verrucosum. Next base: position 1,388,365 of record NW_026019842.1, on the reverse strand, counting down.
CACAAGGCATTCAACACAATCATCAAACAAGACACTGCAAGTTTCAGCTAGCATGCAACGATCATCACAAGAGGTCAACTCAACAACTGGCTTAGTCACAATGAGATGCTACGAGTTAACACATGACTTATGCAACTCAATTTGTCTCATTGGAGCCGCACAAACATATTGTTCAATCGAGAGTACTATTCAAGTCATCAGTATTGATAATGACCGACACTCAAAATTGCAAGAGAACAACCACATACACAAACATCAAGAGGTGGTATCACACCCCTACCCCACCAAATACATCTAACATTATCCTAAATGCAAAAATGAAAAATAAAGACAAAATTTAAAAGGAAAGAGCAGGAATGAAAGGAATGGCGTGATGAGAACGATTCACTCTGAGGCCAATCGGTGAAGATTGCTAGAGACCGCCTAACCACTCGGCAAACAACATGTGGCTCACTGAAAATTCCCGAACACTAGCCCTGCAGGTGGGACAAAAAGATGAGTGACATCGGGCTCGCTAAACCGCATCGGCGCACCGCCGAATAGACTGGCATCTTCACTGATCGTGATCATCCCGAACGATGGTCCTCTACTCAAGCACAAAAGGTGAACCAAATCGCGATAGCCAAACCACTAGACAGACCACCGAAATGATCTTACCATCGCACAATCACCAATCCCCTTAGCTCCCTATGAGATGAGTGAGGAGCCTAAAAAGTAGGACATTGCGGAAGTGCTTTTCCTGTCAACCTGATAACCTGCAAATTTTGCATTTGCGAACCCCACTAATTCAAATTAATCTCCAGCTAGGTAGAAGAGGATCAGGTCCCCTGTCCCTTTTAGATACCTCAAAATCCTCTTGGCAGCCTTTAGGTGCGACTCTATGGGACCAGCGTGAAATCTTGCACACATCCCTACATTGAACACTAAGTCAGGTCCACTTGTTGTTAAATACATCAGTGATCCGATAATTTCCCTGTACATAGTCTGATTTACCAAGCCACCAGAATTATCAGCTCTCAATTTTGAGTTGGTGCCCATGGGGGTGTCAATTATGTTTGAATTAGTCATGTGAAACTTTTTCATCAATTTGTTGATATATTTTTCTTGACAGATTGAGGTCCTATTTGGAGTTTGCTTGATCTGCAAACCCAAGAAAAAGGTCAGCTCTCCCATCATGCTCATCTCGAATTCATTTCCCATTAGATTAGCAAATTCTTCACATAGGACCTCGGATGTGGCTCCAAAGATGATGTCGTCCACATACACTTGAATGATAAGCAGCTCTCCCCCTCTAGTCTTCAGGAACAAGGTATTGTCAATCTTCCCCCTCTTGAAATCATTATTTAGCAGAAAGCTAGACAGCCTTTCATACTAAGCCCTAGGAGCTTGTTTCAGTCCATAAAGAGACTTGTCCAACTTGAACACATGATTTGGAAGATCAATATCTTCAAACCCAGGTGGTTGTTTTACGTACACTTCTTCCTTGAAGTCACCATTTAGGAAATCACTTTTGACGTCCATCCAGAACAACTTGAACTCCATATAGGTTGCAAAAGCAATGAGAATTTTGATGGCCTCTATTCTGGCAACCGGAGCAAATGTTTCACCATAGTCAATGCCTTATTCTTGATTATAGCCTTGAACCACCAACCTCGATTTGTTCCTTGTGATAATGCCATTTTCATCAAGTTTGTTTCTGAACACCAACCTAGTCGCAATAATAGTTTTGTCAGCAGGTCTATGGACAAAGTTTCAAATTGATGGAGTTCCTCTTGCATAGAATTTACCCAGTCAAAATCTGTCAAGGCCTATTTAATGTTCTTTGGCTCAATGCTGGGTATGAAGGCTGAAAAAGAAACCAAATTTCTTACTTTGGATCTGGTATGCATCCCAGAATTCACAGGAGAAACAAAATTGTCAAGAGGATGAAATGACTGGTGTTTCCACCTAGACTGAGCACTAAAAGGTTGAGGCTGATCTGTTTGTTCTTCTTCTGCTTCCTCATGAAAATTTTCTTCAGGTTGGGAAGATTCATTTGGATCTGCATTAATAGAGGTACCAGGTCCCTCTCCAGGATCATCATCTTCTTTCACTTCTTCTGATGACTCCTGATCGGCATCTCCTGAATCTTGAACACTTTCAGTCAGAGATTCATTCACTTCATCTCTCTGAATCTGAAGGAGTTTTTCCAGTTCATTCTCGTCTCTAAATTTGACAAGGCACCAGCTTCATCAAAGATCACATGAATGTTTTCTTCAATGCACAAGGTTCTTTTGTTGTAGACTCTACAGGCCTTGCTGGAGGACGAGTATCCTACAAATACTCCTTCGTCACTTCTAGGATCAAATTTCCTAGATCATCCTTGTCATTGTTAAGTACAAAACACTTACAACCAAAAGCCTTTAGATAGTTCAACTTGGGCTTTTTGTTATATAGCAGCTCGTAAGGTGTCTTGTTCAACAAGGACTTGATCAAACAACAGTTGGTTAATAGAAGGCAGTATTGACTGCTTCAGCCCAAGAGGATTGCAGAAGATTTTAGTCAATAAGCAACGTTCTGGCTATGTCAACCATAGTTCAGTTCTTTCTTTCCACAACACCATTTTGTTGAGGTGTTCTGGGAGCAGAGAAGTCATGATGAATTCCATTTTCAGCACATAAGTTGTCAAGCTTCACATTTTCAAATTCAGTTCCATGATCGGACCTGATCCTTGCAATCTTGTCGTCTAACTTTGCTTGAATCATCTTGATGAAGGTCATCAGTGCATCATATGCTTCCTCCTTGGACCTTAAGAACATTGTCCAAGTGAACCTTGAATAATCATCAACAATCACCAAAATGTACTTCTTTCCACCCCTTCTCTGAATCCTCATAGGTCCGCATAGATCCATGTGAATAAGATAAAGGGAACGAGAAGAACTCACTTACTTCTTTGACTAGAAGGTGGATCTGGTTTGTTTGACTTTGACACATGCATCACACACCTTGTTGTCACTAAACTTTAACTTTGGTAACCCCCGGACCAGGTCCCTGAAAGAAAGTTTGTGTAGCAGAGAGGAGCTCACATATCCGAGCCTTTTATGCCATAGATTGGCATTCTCACTTTGAGCACTGAGACAGGTAAGATCATCTCCCTGAGCAGTATCCAGGTCAGCAATGTACATGTTCTTTTGCCTTCTTGCTGTTAGAATTACTTCCCTTGTTACCAGATTAGTAACTATGCACTTTTCTGATAGAAACTTCACTTCATTTCCCTTGTCACATATTTGAGACACACTGAGAAGACTATATTTCAGTCCACTTACGTAGTACACATTTTCAATAGAGTGCTCCAGCGATTTTCCAACTCTTCCAACCCCAAGAATATATCCCTTCTTTCCATTTCCAAAAGAGACACCTCTGCCTTGAAGTGCCTTGAGTGATAGGAAGTTGTCATTCATGTGCTTTGAACATCCATTGTCCATGAACCAGGAATGATTGCTACTTCCTCCACTCTCCTACAATAAAGATCACTTGTTAGACTTGGCAACCCATTTCAGTGTTAGTCCCCATTAGGCATATAGAGGTGTGATAAGAGAACTTTTTCTCCAATGAGGCAAAATAGTACCTTTGGAATGGGAGCAGGTCCCTTATTTTTTGTAATTTTGTGTGTAGTGTAAGTCAGAAGATTTTCCTGGGACCTTTTAAAAGCTGGACAATCCTTCTTCAGATGGCCATTACGATCACAATGAGGACACAACAGATTGTCAAAAACAAACACATATTTACTGTGAGGATTATAGGAAGGGTAGATGCTTGAACTACCTAGCCCTTTCCCACTGTGTTGACCTTGGATTGTGATACTAGAGAGTATCTTAGAGGAGCTTGCCCATCTCATAGATTTTTCAAGCTCTTCTTTAAGTCGGACCAGGTCCCTTTCCAGCTGATTGTTTCTCTCCAAATCCAGTGCAAGTTAAGTCTCAGCACTATTCAGGCTAGTTTCTAGCTCTAGTTGCAAGTTTCTAGCTTCTCCCTTTGCTTACTGCTAATTCTATTTCAAAGGATCAAGTGATTATTTAAGGGTTAGGTTCAAGGCTTTTAACATTCCGGTCGTTCTATTATATTCGTCATGAATATTGTCCTTAAAATCATTCAAATCATGAGTTTACTGATCTAAATTTTTGTGATTATAGCATACTAATATTAGCTTAATGTGAACTGCCAACAATATTTTTTTAGCATGTGTGGTCTTTTGTTTTGTTTTGTCGAAATGGGGAAATCATCTTGCCTAAGTTAATTTTTAGTTTTTGTGCAAAATTGAGACTTTATGATTCATGTGTTGGATAGTATTTCTGCTATATCCTATCACCTTCTCTACTTGATTTGATTTTTCAAGTAGAGATTAACTATCAATCATTGGTAATAGGAATGACATATGCATTGTTTTTTTTGTTACTGGGAAAAGAGTGCTTCTTCCTGAATGCACATTACTCTCAAACATAGTGAACCTAGCCATATAATTCTAAGTGTTATTTTATTTAGCCTTGAATTTTTTTTTAAAGGTTATATGGTCAAATAGATTGAGATAAATTATAATTTTTTTCTTGTATGTTAGAGCATAGTGTTGTTCCTAATATTTGTTTAAAGAATTTTATTGTCACTTGCTAATTTAATTGCCTTTGTTTTTCCTTGTTGTGAAATGCCCCTTGGGTCCGTTGGATTTCTACATGCTTGTTGCTTTTTGAACTAGGCCATGATGGCCCAAATTTGATCTTTTCTTAAGTCGACCCCATCATTGGAGCATTGGAAGCCCATATACATAGTTTGAAGGTCGAAAATAGCCAATATACAGATTATATTAAGAGATACAGGGAAAAATAAGCTATATACAACCCATATACATTGATATACAGTGCTGATATACACTGATACAGATGAAAAAATTGGCTAAAACCCCAAGTGCAGCAGCCCAAAATTCTTCAGTAGCAGTTTGGCCCAAAAAATCAGCCCATCCGGACATATTTGATTTTTTGGCATTTGATAGTTTAGATACCTCTTCTTAATGTATATTCGTTCTTGTTTAACTCTAACTTTTAATGTTTGGTTTAATTTAATTAAATCCTCTAACGATGAATCTTTTTTGTGTTAATTAAATCTTTTAAGTAATTTTTTTAATTGTTCGTCTTAGTCATTTGTTTTGATAACAATCATATTATTTCTAAATCATTTCAAGTGCTTAAGTTAATTATGGTTCAACTGACTTTGAATATTATTTCCGTTTAAATATTTTTTCCAAGTTAGCCAAAAATAATATTTTTTCAAGTCATTGGATTACTGCGTATTAGGGGATATTTCAAGTGCCTTAAAAACCTTCTTGAAATGTATATAAGAACCATGTATCCTTTTCTCTAAATTATTTTAGGCTTAATTCTATTAAAGTCTGTAAAGTTAAATTTTCTTAATTTCTTTTAAAAATTAAGTGATCACTCTCTTTCTAAGTATTTTTCTTAAGTTGTTTTATACTTAGAACATTTTCAGAAGTGGTTTTTTCTAAAGGTATTTGTTATGATTATTAATGTATTCTTCCTTTGATAGATCTTTGAAATTGGAAAGATGCTCAAAGAGAATCAACTAGTTTAGTTTGATCTGAGTAGGCTCATAATTAGGGAATACCCTAACCCTGGGAACCGGGGCCTAGTATTTGTGTCTTATGTGTTAAATTTATGGTATTGAACGATCATCATATTCCGTCAAACGACATTGATGTTTTATTTATTAAAAATGATTTTGTGATCACGCAACCAGTCTTTTTTATACATAAACCTTTTTAGAATGCATGACAATTTATTGGTTCATTATGCGTCTAATAGTTTCTATAGTTCCAACCTAAGTTCTCCATCTAGGCCCCGATTTTTCAAAACTCACTCTTAGTAAAACTAGTGTAGAGCTAAACCAAAACCCTTTTTAGGAGCATTAGCCTAAGATGACTCAATGCACAAGGTATATTGGCCCCATTAGATGCCCACCTTATGTTCTATTTGACCCATGGCCAATAAAAAGACTATTATATTGTTTGTATTCAATCCAAACAGTCCATTGTCAATTTTGTGTGTGTGTGGGGGGGGGGGGGGGAGGCTACTTAACCCATTTTTCTCTTTTGTAGGATGACTCAAGTTATTGACCCTTTGAGGACCCGGATGGTAACCCAACCTCATCATTAAGTATGTTGGGAACTGCTACTTTTTCCCAGTCCACGCCCAATCAGAGTAGTCAGTGTGTCTGCTCCATCCTTCTTTGACGAAATGGATATTTTAGGAGAGGTTGGGAAGGAGGGACTTCGTTAAAGATGGTTTGTCTTGAAAGAAATTTCGACCAATGTATCATCCACATCTCCAATTCATACCTCTTGAAAAGGGTATGAATTGAAAACCTACCTGGAAAAGTACTCCATTACTCGACAACTTTGTCCGCCGGTTTCAATATTTGGATTCATGAGCGGAGACGACCAAAAAGAAGTTTGAAAGCACATAGGCTATCTCCCTTTCTTAATGAAAATGGAAGCTTGGGAAAATGGTCAAATTTTGGGATAGTAAGAATGTGGTGTTCCATTTTGGAGATGTGGAGATGACTCCAACCTTTGAAGAAGTACTTGCAAGTTATGAGAGTGTAGGCATGTGTAATAAAAGGAAAATGATGTCCGATAGTGATTTTTGCTCTCAAGAATATGGGACTTTGATGAAATCAAAATAAATATTCACTTGTCAAAGCCGAATGGATGGATAAGCTTCCAAGCCCAAACATCTCGCTTTGCCTGTTTTACTATCGATTTGGACATGCTAGGGCCTTCGAGAAATTCAAAGAAGAATTCATTTACGAACTTCGAAAGAAAAATGTGTTTTTGCTTTTGCAGTGTGCTTACTTGGGTCCATGGTCTTTTCTCGAGGTCCAAACCACACGATCCATCTGAGTGTGGTAATGGTCACTTGTGCTATCTTCTACAAAGTAAAAATGGGATTGACAACATAATATTACATTTTGGCGCCTATAATTGTTGTCAACATTTATAGAGATTTGGATAAGTGTTAAAGCAGAAAGTGCTTATTTCAGGATTGTAACCTAATACTACAATGGTGGATGATGAAACACTTGCTTAAAGTCCATAAGCCAAAAGAACTGTAACACCCCAGAAAATTTATGAACTGAGACTCGAACCATTCTTCATTGTGAGTAGTATTTTATCGAGGAATATAAAATTTCTTGAGTGTTGAGGTCACTAGATGTAGCACCTTGAGTTCCAAGAAGAACTAAAGAGAATTCATTCAAGTTATTCCTAAGTTCTTCTAAGTTTAGGGTCAACTTTAAATGACCATAACTCTCAGTACAAAATCAGTTAGGTGACCCATAAGATATCAAACGAAAGGTCTTTGAATTATCTTTCCAACGCCACCAAGTTTGTTAAGTTTTGAGTTTGGATGAGTGAGATATTCCTTTTTGAAGTCAGGTTGTCCAGTTAAGGAAAGTTATCCAAAAATAGTAAGGGGTATTTTGGTATTTTCCTTACCCAATTAGATTTAATTCGTTTTTAGTAATGTTTCAGGGATCTAATATGGTCAGGTTCAGTTTTATAATCCGAATATATGCCTAGGGTTTTAGTTGAGAGTTCAAGAAGAGAAAAGAAGAGAAAAGAGGAGAAAAGAGAAAGGATCAAGGCGTTCGTCGAGATTCTTGAGAGTTGTTGCAGATTTTCGCCATGGGTTTGATCCCTAAGAGGTATGTAAGTTTCCATAGTGTTGGGTTCGTCCATCCACACACCAAACATGATTATCATAGTCGAATTCATCCATAAAGATTGAAATATTTAAGTTCTTGATAAGTGTTCTTGAAGTTTTATTCTAAATCTTGTTTTATTGGGATTTTGATGATTTCTTGAGATCAAATTGAGTTTTTTCGGGGCTGTATTGAGTAGATTAGAGTGTACTTATGTTATGTAATTGAATCCAAGTGATTGGGGAAGAAACTGTTCGATTCTAGGGGAAGTAGGGTGAGAAAACGAGCAAAGAAATTCGTCGGTTTTTTGGGGTTGGGGCCTAGCGCCCCGCGCCAGCCAGTGCACCCCAAATCCCCTTGTGTAGTTTAGGGGCTGGCTCCCTGTGCCACTCAGTGCACCAAGGTCGCCTGCCCCGTCCAGTTTGCAGTCGGTTGCTCCGTTTGTGTTCTTTTAAAGTGTACCTTCACTCCCTTTTGATTCTAATCACTCTAAACTACTTCTAAATACTAGAAATCACTTATAACATGAAGCATAATCTTTAATTCATAATTCAATTTAAAGGTAGAGTTAAGAGTTAAGTTTTGAGAGTTCTTTCGAACATTTTGAGAAAGTCCCTTTGAGTCTTTTTGAGGAGTCTTCTATAATTTCTAATAACTTGTTTCAAGACTCGAGCAAGTGAGTATGAGAATGAGGAGAATTTATTCATGAGTATACTTTGTCATCACGATAACCTTCATATCATGAACCATAACTCTTGAATTCATAATTCAAATTCAAGAGAGGGTTGAGGGTAGAGTTCAAGAAAATCTTTGATTCCAATTGTGAATCATTTGAGATCAACTATCAATTTGAGGAAGTAAGTATGAGAATGAGAAGAGTTGTATACATGATTTCCATATTGTTATTGTAATGACCCGTAAATTGAATAAGTGAAACTAGGGCCTAACTAGTAAGTGTGTGAGGTTGTTATGTAGTCCCGAGCTATGGTTGAGGGGTTTAGGGGTTAAACATTGAGGTATGACTCCCCATGGACCACCCTAGGGGTCCTTGAGGAGGACCCTAAGCTTAACCCCCAAAACCCCAAGGAAAACCAACACTGCCCAAAAATGAGGTGACCTACGGAGGGGGTCCACGCCCCGTAGGTCTAGCCATGCCTCGTGGTTGGCCTTCGTAGGTCAAGGACCCCCAAACCAGGTTGCAGCCCTAGACCGCGGACCAACAGTATGGTCCGTGAATGGACTCACGGTCCGTGAGTCTAGGGCATCGTTTGCACCTGTGTGTGTTGTCAAGACTCGACCAACACAACGGTGGTTTGGTAAATTCCTCCCTTGGCTAGTTAAGTGTTTGGACGGTTATTTTAAGTTTATTAAGGTATTTTAAGAGTATTAAAATCATTAAACTATATTTTACATCTCTTTATTTCAAACCCCAAATCAAAACCTCCCCTCCCCTCCAGAAGTCTCTCTCTATAAACCTCCATGGGAGGTGAAGACTTAAAGTTCTCAAGGTCAAATACTTCAAGGTTTTCAAAGGATTTTTGTGGGGAATCAATATCAAGGTATGGTGGTCTTGATCCTTGTCTAATTTTCCATTCAAGGAGCCAAATCCAAAGTGATTTCAAACTATGAAAAATTTAGGGTTTTACTCAATCTCATAGGTTCTTCCATCAAACGTTTTCAAATGGTTTCTAATGAAAAATTATGATTGTATTGGTGTTTAATTGATGGTTTATGATGAAAATACTATATGAACCCATGATTTATCTCAATTCCTAAATTGTGCCTTATGAAGTGGGTTTTTGATCATGAATGAATGTTGATGGATTATGCCTAGATTGATTTAGATTGTTGAATTGTATCATTATACATGCCTTAATTGTAGTAAATGGTTGGTGTGTTGGTGACTTTTGATCATGGTGTTGAAAGGGCAAGTTGTGACCTAATTTACATGTTGAAGTAGAATTGTGCTTGAGCTATTGATCCACTTGAAAGGTAGAGGTATTTACTTACTATGTATAATGTGAAGGATATGAATGTTATTTCAATGATAGAATGATGGTGTTGTATATAATGTAAATGTGTTGTGATTGGTAGCCTTTTCATGAATGAATGAATGAATGTCTATAGTTGGTAGACCTAATGTTAGTAGCCTTCTGTAAATTACTAATGAGGTATTTTAGGCTATGTCTTGAACCGGTAGACCTAATGGTGGTGGCCCTTCATGATGAGTCTAGGAACTAATGTAAATGTAAAACCTTGAAACGGTAGACCAAATGGTGGTGGCCCTTTTTGTGTGAAATGATGAACTTAGAAACGGTAGACCTAATGGTGGTGGCTCTTTCTAGGAAGATCAACGAGCTATCCTTAATATACTTTGAATTGGTAGTCCTAATGGTGACGACCTTTCATGTGTATGTGATTTGGGTCGGTAAGCCTATTGTTGGTGGCCCTGTTAAGTACAATAATGTAATGTGATTGAAATACTCTATGCGAATGTAGGCTAAGCACCGAGTGGATTGATAAGATGAAATCTCTCCCAACGTTAGGCTAGGATTCCAATGAACATCTTTTTATCCCATAACTATGTGCCCACATAGGATATTAGCTAGTGGATTCAATTCAATCAAAGCTAATATTACCGATCTTCCTTAGGCTAGGAGACTACCTCTTTTCAGTGTGGGGGCAGAACACCAGATTCCATGTCTAGCTTGCATGGTCTATGTCGATTAAATGCTTATTCCCATCATGTGAGATGTGCATTATGATTTCTTGAGGAGTTCTACAAAATGTGGGTGGTAGTATGGGATGCCATCCATGCATTGCACGAGTAGGCTTTGAGAGGGTCATAATGAGGTCTATAAGTCTTAATGACTATTGTTTGAATGTCCTCCTAGGAATAAGTTAATGAGAATGTTGATCTAATGTTTAAGGAATGAAAGTCCTCTAAATGATGTTATTGAAGAATGTGTACTCTTATAGGCTTAATGTAAAGATGCATGCTATACTTGGATTGTATTATGAGTTACTTCATTGTCATGACATATCATATATGAATGTGCCTTGTCTATGGTGACTTCAAAGGAGTACTTAGTGTGAGTAGTAGTATGGTATGCTACTTTCACATTGCACAAGTATGACTTAGAGTTGTCCTAAATTTGGTCTTAATGTGATGATGTGACTTATGTAATGTTTATGTCTTTTATATGCTTTATTGTGTAAATGTGTAAAGGATGAATGGTAAGTTCACTTTTGGTGGCCTTAAGGTAGTACCTTAGTGTGGGTGGTGGTATGGGACGCTACCCATACATTGCACAAGGTATAGCTTGAGGGTTACTTGAGGTGAAGGCTTAAGGTGAAGGTAAAGGTTCATATGTGGATTATATTCTAATGTGAAAATATGACTTGTATGTTGGTTGTGACTTATATCATGCCTCTTTTATCAATGTTCATGAAGTCTTACCAAAATGTCATATATCATGACTTTCAAAGAAAATGTCCTATTGGTGTTCTATGCTTGAGGAGCAGGTTTTTAAGGTGCTTGAAGATGAAGATTTGGTGAGTCCTCATAGTTTCGAGATCAAAACCCACTTTGTTTCTTTATGTATTTTAGTTATGTTAAAGTGTTTGTATGGGCTAAGTCCCAATGCTGTATTCAAAGTATTATATGGTTTGAGACATAGTATACAAAGTCTAGAAAGTCTTCCTCTTGCTTTTTTAATGAAAAGGTCTTCGCTTGTAAAGAAAGTTTTAATTCTTCTCTATTTTCCTATGTTCTTATGTTTAAGAATGCTATGAGGCTTGTATGAGACCCATTCGGGGTCGAGTACGCCGTGTCGCATCCGGGGTCTAGACTCGGTTCGTGACAAACATGGTATCAGAGCACAAGATTTTGCAATGGTCATAGGTTGTCTCAAACCACATCTAGTAGAGTCATTTTCATAATGTGAAGCATGCTACATTATGAATAGGAGGTTATTGGGTGTTAAGAAAGTTTCACTTCTTCATTCTTCATATCGTGCCATAGAGTTTAACTCTATAATGTCTCTTTCTTGTTCCTTATCCGATGGTCTTTAGTGTATGACCACTTTAAAGGAGTATGCTAGAAGATTGAGGGAGAGAAAAGGTTGGTTGTGATGCCAACTATGGCTATGTGACTTGATAGTTGAGATGATAGTTTGTGGTGTGACTTTAGTATGAATGGGTTACTTTGTGGCTATGTGTGTTGTTGGTGGAATCTGACTTAGTCAAGATGAGTTTTGAGGTATGTTGAAAGAGCTGATGAAATGTGGTTATTTAGAAATGCCTAGGTGTGATGAGTATAAAGGTTTAGTGATGACTTGCTCTGATCTTAGAATTGAAAAAAGTGATGTTGTAAGGAGTTTGTATAGGCTTACACCAAAGTGGGGGATAATGTGCTTAGATGGTAAGGTCATTGAGTGTCCTTCATGTTCATGAGTTAGGCTTGCTTGGTGTTCTTACCTTAAGAGGTGTAGTGAGTTGAGGAGTTTAGACCCGGTGTGGTAGACTCATATGAGACCTTGAGGGGTAGCATGTTGAATAGTAAGGTTATTGACAGTTCCGATATGCTTACCTTTTCCTTTATATGCCTATTCAAGCCTAAGACAAAGAGTTTCTTTTTGGCTTGTTTCATATTTTTGGAGTCATGTGTGATATTGTGTTTCCATGGTCTCCTTATGTTGTGCATGTTCTTAATGAGTTTATGTTTGAATGAGAAAATGAGCTTTCATAAATTATGTTCCTCATGTTAATGTGTATTTGGTATGAGTTACTTACATGCTTCATAAGGTTACATGTTGAACATGCCTAAATGTGCTTTTGAGTGAAATTACATAATGTGCTTAATGAGGTTATGATGAACATGATTTGAGTTGGAGAAGGAAGTTCCTCCAGTGAAATGAGAAATGTTAAGTTTTGTTGTATAATGCGTTTGTAGAAGTAGTTCCTACCTTCTTGTTGTGTTTTGAGCTTATTGATGTGGAGTTGATTTTTCCACCTAGTTTGTGCATTTTATATGATGTTTCATGCATGAGGGGCTGGTAATCTTGAGTCGTTAACCCCTTAATATGTTTAAAGTGCCATTCGAGGATGAATGTTTCTAAGTGGAGGATAATGTAACGACCAGTAAATCGAATAAGTGAAACCAGAGCCTAACTAGTGAGTGTGTGAGGTTGTCATAAGGTTTGAGGTTGTTTTATGTTGTCCCGAGCTATGGTTGAGGGGTTTAGGGGTTAAGCATCGAGGTACGACTCCCCATGGACCACCCTAGGGGTCCTTGAGGGGGACTCTAAGCTTAACCCCCAAAACCCCAAGGAAAACCAAAACTACCCAAAAATTGGGTGACCTACGGAAGGGGTCCACACCCCGTAGGTCCATCCACACCCCGTGGATGGACTCCGTAGGTCAAGGGACCCCAAACCAGGTTGCTGCCTCAAACCACGGACCAACAATACGGTCCGTGAATGGACTCATGGTCCGTGAGTCTAGGGCGTCGTTTGCACCTGTGTGTGCTGTCAAGACTCGGCCAAGCTAAGGGTGGTTTGGTAAATTCCTCCGTTGGTTAGTTAAGTGTTTGGACGGTTATTTTAAGTTTATTAAGGTATTTTAAGAGTATTAAAAGTGTTAAGGTCTAATTTACATCTCTTTATTTCAAAACCTCCCCTCCAAAAGTCTCTCTCTAGAAACCTCCATGGGAGGTGAAGACTTCAAACTCTCAAGGTCAAATTCTTCAAGGTTTTCAAAAGATTTTCATGGGGAATCAATAGAAAGGTATGGTGGTCTTGATCCTTGTCTAATTTTCCATTCAAGGAGCCAAATCCAAAGTGATTTCAAACTATGAAAAATTTAGGGTTTTACTCAATCTCATAGGTTCTTCCATCAAACGTTTTCAAATGGTTTCTAATGAAAAATTATGATTGTATTGGTGTTTAATTGATGGTTTATGATGAAAATACTATATGAACCCATGATTTATCTCAATTCCTAAATTGTGCCTTATGAAGTGGGTTTTTGATCATGAATGAATGTTGATGGATTATGCCTAGATTGATTTAGATTGTTGAATTGTATCATTATACATGCCTTAATTGTAGTAAATGGTTGGTGTGTTGGTGACTTTTGATCATGTCCTTGAAAGGGCAAGTTGTGATCTAATTTACATGTTGAAGTAGAATTGTGCTTGAGCTATTGATCCACTTGAAAGGTGGAGGTGTTTACTTACTATGTATAATGTGAAGGATATGCATGTGATTTCAATGATAGAATGATGATCTTGAATAAAATGTAAATGTGTTGTGATTGAAAACATATTCTCTTTATCACTCATGAATGTTGTTGATGGAATGTGAAGAGTTCTATAATGTATTGTTGTATATCTTGAATTGGTAAGCCTGTGCATCCTGTTATTATATGAACGAATGTAAAGTGAATGTGATCTCTTGAATTGGTAGGCTAAGACATCATTTTCTTGTATTGATGACTGTGATCATGAATGAAGTATCTTGAATTGGTAGGCAAGGGCATCCTCCTCTTGAATAATGAATGTATCTTGACTTAATGTCTTAATGATCATGAATTGGTAGGCCTAATATTGGTGGCCCTTAAATAAATGACTAATGAATGTGTTAAAGACTTAGAATTGGTGGACCTAAGGTTGGTGGCCTTTTCATGAATGAATGAATGGATGTCTTGAGTTGGTAGACCTAAAGTTGGTAACCATCTATAAATGACTACTAAGGTATTTTAGGCTATGTCTTGAATCGGTAGACCTAAAGGTGGTGGCCATTCATAATCAGTCTAGGAACCAATGTGAATGTAAAACCTTGTAACGGTAGACCTAATGGCGGTGGCCCTTCTTGTGTGCAATGATGAACCTAGAAATGGTAGACCTAATAGTGGTGGCTCTTTCTAGAAAGATCAACGAGTTATCCTTAATATACCTTGAATCGGTAGACCTAATAGTGGTGACCTTTCAGTGGATGTGCTTTGGGTCGATAGGCCTATTTTTGGTGGCCTTCTCAAGTACAATGATGTAATGTGATTGAAATACCCCATGGGAATGTACGCTAAGCACCGAGTGGATATGGTAAGATGGAAACTCTCCTAACATTAGGCTAGGGTTCCAATGAACATCTTCCTATCACATAACTATGTTCCCACATAAGATATTATCTAGTGGATTCAATTCAATCCAAGCTAATATTACCAGTCTTCCTTAGGCGAGGAGACCACCTCTTTTCGGTATGGGGGCAGAACACCGGATTCCATGTCTAGCTTGCATGGTTTATGTCGGTTAAACGCTTATTCCTATCATATGAGATGTGCATTATGGTTTCTTGAGGAGTTCTACAAAGTGTCGGTGGTAGTATGGGATGTCATCCATGCATTGCACTAGTAGGCTTTGAAAGGGTCATAGTGAGTTCTCTAAGTCTTAATGGCTATTGTTTAAATGTCCTCCTAGGAAGAAGTTAATGAGAATGTTGATCTAATGTTTAAGGAATGAAAGTCCTCTAAATGATGTTATTGAAGAATGTTGACTCTTATAGGCTTAATGTAAAGATGCATGGTATACTTGGATTGTATTATAAGTTACTTCATTGTCATGACTTATCGTCTATGAATGTGCCTTGTCTATGGTGACTTCAAAGCAGTACTTTGTGTGAGTAGTAGTATGGGATGCTACTTGTACATTGCACAAGTATGACTTAGAGTTGTCCTAGATGTTGGTCTTAATGTGATGATGTGACTTATATAATGTTTATGTCTTTTGTATGCTTTATTGTGTAAAGGTGTAAAGGATGAATGGTAAGTTCACTTTTGGTGGCCTTAAGGTAGTACCTTAGTGTGGGTGGTGGTATGTGTCACGACCCAAGCCTAGGGCCTAGACGTGACATGGCGAATGAGGAACCCGAAGGAACCCCAAACAAGACTCTCAAATTTGTCATCACACTTCATCGGTCGCGGAAGTATAATCAACATTAATTAACGGGAAATAGGGACTAAGGGCAAACCATTTCAAAAGACATCATAGAACAAGAGTCAAGCTCATTTACAAAATACTTGTCCAACGCACACCTCTACCTACATAGATAGGACGGGGGCCATAACATACTACCGGCTCCCCTCATAGTCAAAATACAATTGCAAGCTAAAGTCTCAAAACATAGGAGTAGGAAACATAACATAGCCCTTGAATCATTGAGGACTCACCAACAAACTCGGATAAGCACCGTACTAGCCACGTGAATGGAGAGAAGGATCAAGAGTAGCTCCGGTCCCTACATGATGACATCATGTAGGCAAAATATGCGTTAGTACTTGGAATGCACTAAGTATGCGGGGTGCAACACAACAATAGACAAGGACACAATCGAAATACAAGAAATAGTTTCATAGGCATTATGAATAACAATATGAGGATGCATGATCAAAGTGAAGTCAAAACATGTTTAAGTAAATCTATACCAATAGTAGATATCATATGTGTATGCATGATCCAACCAATCTATAACCCCAACTTAGGATGAGGGATGCCGTTCACACCCGGACACCCTGGTGGCAAGGTATAAACCCCTCACATGGTTGATGTTGGTCACACCCCAAGCATCCTAGGTGGTGAGATATAAACCTCTCACATGGTTGATGTTGGTCACACCCCAAGCATCCTAGGTGATGAGATATAAACCTCTCACATGGTTGATGTTGGTCACACCCCAAGCATCCTTGGTGATGAGATATAAACCTCTCACATGGTTGTCCGGTTCTTTTCCCCCGCACCGGGCATGGTCATGCAACACTTTATATAGGAAATTCCCATTAGGCTCTAATGCAATCTCACGTATGGAATGAACATATACACAAGCTTAGTTTGTCATCAACACATCTCTGGATTGCCATACATCTCATAACTCAAGCTCTAAAGCATCGATTCATCAATTCTCCATAGTTTGACATTTTGTCAAACACCTTGAAGGCATGTAATGGAATCAAAGAGCATGGAAAATAGGGTAGTAATTATGCAACCAAACCAGTGAACAACCTACAACAACACCTTTTAACACCCACAATACCACATAAAAATCTCCACATCCATTCCAAATTTAGATTCAAGTTCTAGAGTCACAACATGCTCAAAACAATCACTTTTCATGTTTAAAATTCAATGTGCAGGAAATTATTACAAGGAACAAGACTAATTTATGAATCTTAACTTAAACCATGAATTAGTGAGTAGAATAGAGTCTAGGCACTATGGGTGGAAGGACCCATGAGTTCAACACCACATACCTTGAGTTCTTATGAAGGTCTTGAGAGTGTCTTCAATGGAAGCTTGGAACTTGGAGCAAGAGTCTCTTCAATCTTGAAGAAGGTTTTGGATTAGGGTTCTTGAGAGAATCTTGAGAGAAAATGTGTCTAAGTATGGGAGAGGTGTTTTGGGAAATGTTTTAGAGATGGGAATTGAACTAATGGTATATAGGAAATAACATATGCCCTTTGGAAAAAAATGGTCCAACACTTAAAAAAAAAAATGAGGCGGGTGAACAGTAAAAACGCTCACTAGAAATTGCATTTCTTGCCGGACAGATTTTACGAAAATGGGCATAACTTCTTCGTCCGAACTCCGATTGAGGTGAAACGAAGTGCGTTAGGTGGCTAACTCAAATGGCTTTCCATGGATATGTTATGGGCCACCCAATTATTTGTGTGCTAGGAGATATGACCCTCCAAAGTAGACCCTCGAAAAGGCTTCACTTGGAAATTTCGGATTTTGATACGGTTGCTCTAAAATTTGGTTAGACCCATTTCCCACTCAATTTGACCCCCTAAACAAGAATATAAAGTCGGATTTTCGAAAAACGAAATGGATTTTTTTTTATAGCTAAACAAGTTTCCGGTAACTTCAGAAGCACATTTTTGAGAACTTTTTGGGTCATTTCAATATCTCCCCTTGGGAACATTCGTCCCCGAATGTGGAAGAGACGTACAAGGCAAGACTTAGTAAGAACATATCAGCACCAACATGAATGCAAAATTTTTATTTAAACATCACTTCAATGTTTCAAAACTTAGTGTAAAGCATCCATAACTCATTAATTTAAACATATATGCACATTAATGATTCAGGGGCTGAAATGTAAGACTCAATGGAGTACAAATGACTTGATTTAATACCTTAGGCTTGAGTGGAGTTGAATAGATAAGGATAACGTCTTTGCATGTCCGCTTCGGCCTCCCAAGTAGCACTCTCCACTTGTTGATTTCTCCAAAGCACCTTAACGGACGCCACTTCTTTGATCCTCAACCTTTTAACTCGTCTATCTAAGATCTGAACCGGGACTTCTTCATATGTCAAATTATCTTCTACAACACCCACAACCTCAAGAGGTACAATAGCGTTAGGATCACCAACACATTTCCTCAACATCGATACATGGAATACCGGATGAACTAATTCCATCTCCTTGGGCAACCCCAACTCATAGGCTACTTTACCAACCCTTCTTATTATCTCATAAGGACCGACATACCTAGGACTTAATTTCCCCTTCTTACCAAAACGAACCACACCTTTCATTGGAGAAACTTTCAAATAAACCCAATCACCCACTTTGAATTCAAGATCCCGTCTCCTCACATCGGCATAAGACTTTTGACGACTTTGGGCTGTTTTCAACCTCTCCCTAATCATCCTTACCTTCTCAAGAGCATCCATGACCAGATCCGGACCCAACAAGGCCACCTCTCTAACTTCAAACCACCCAACCGGTGACCTACACCGTCTACCATAAAGTGCCTCAAAAGGAGCCATACCGATACTAGAATGATAACTATTGTTGTATGCAAATTCAATCAAAGGAAGATGATCATCCCAACTACCTTTCAACTCTAATACACAAACTCTAAGCATATCCTCCAAGGTTTGAATTGTTCTTTCGGCTTGGTCATCCGTTTGAGGGTGGAAGGTCGTGCTAAGCTTTACCTTTGTACCAAGACCCCTTTGGAATGACTTCCAAAAGTGAGAAGTGAATTGGGCACCACGATCCGAGATGATAGACAAAGGAATCCCATGCAACCTTACCAATTCATGAATGTACAACTTGGCATACTCTTCAGCCCCGTAAGTAGTTTTAACCGGTAGGAAATGAGCCGACTTTGTCATCCGATCAACCACCACCCAAACCGAATCAAAGCCTCTTCTAGCCTTGGGTAAGCCCACTACAAAATCCATGTTGATTTCTTCCCACTTCCAAGTAGGTATCTTAATGTCTTGAGTTAGGCCACCCGGCCTTTGATGTTCGGCCTTGACTTGTTGACAACTATGGCAACCCGAAACAAATTTTGCAATGTCCTTCTTCATACCGCCCCACCAATACACATCCCTCAAGTCTCTATACATCTTTGTTGACCCCGGATGAATAGAATAAAAAGAATTATGAGCTTCATCAAGGATTCTTTCCCTCACACCATCCACACAAGGAACACATAATCTACCTTGGTACCTAAGGGCACCATCTCCCCTTGGGAGAAAACCTCCACCTTACCACTACTCACCGAAGCCTTTAATTCTACCAAAGAAGGATCAAGATCTTGCTTGACTATCACCTCATCAACCAAGGAAGACCTTGAACCATCAACAACAACTACTCCTCCACTATCCACCCCTTCAAACCTAACTCCCAATTTGGCCAACTGATGGACCTCCTTAGCCAACTCTTTACTACCTTCCTCCACATGAGCCAAGCTACCCATGGACACTCTACTCAATGCATCCGCCACCACATTAGCTTTCCCCGGATGATAGTGAACACTCATATCATAATCCTTAAGGAATTCTAACACCTCCTTTGTCTCAAGTTAAGATCTTTTTGCGTGAACACATATTGGAGATTCTTATGGTCGGTGAAGATATCAACATGCACCCCATACAAATAATGACGCCAAATTTTAAAGCAAAAACCACGGCGGCCAATTCAAGATCATGGGTTGGGTAATTTTTTTCATGAACCTTAAGTTGCCTAGAAGCATAAGCTATAACCTTACCACTTTGCATCAACACACAACCCAACCCAATACGGGAAGCATCACAATAAACAACAAAACCTTCTAACCCATCCGGAAGTGACAAAATAGGAGCGGACACAAGCCTTTCTTTCAAAGTTTGGAAGCTTTCCTCACACTCATCCGACCACACAAATTTAGCCATCTTTTGAGTCAACTTAGTCATAGGAGAAGCAAGGGAAGAAAACCCTTCCACAAATCTCCTATAATAACCCGCTAAACCCAAGAAACTCCTTATATCCGACGGGGTCAAAGGTCTAGGCCAATTCCTAATAACATCGGTCATCTTAGGATCCACCTTAATACCATCCCCCGACACCACATGGCCTAGGAAAGCAACTTCCTTCAACCAAAACTCACACTTTTCATATTTAGCATACAACTTCTCTTCCCTCAATCTTTGGAGTACAACCCTCAAGTGACCCTTGTGCTCTTCCTCACCCCGAGAATAGATCAAGATGTCATCTATAAACACCACCGCAAAAGAATCAAGGTAGGGTTTGAAAACCCTATTCATCAAATCCATAAAGAGAGCCGGAGCATTAGTCAACCCGAAAGACATCACCACAAACTCATAGTGCCCATACCTAGTACGAAAGGCCGTCTTGAGAATATCACACTCCCTTACCTTCACTTGATGATACCCTGACTGAAGATCAATCTTAGAGAAGTGACTAGCCCCATGCAATTGGTCAAATAAATCGTCAATCCTTGGAAGAGGATACCTATTCTTGACGGTGACCCTATTAAGTTGTCGATAATCAATACACATTCTAAGAGACCCATCCTTCTTCTTCACAAACAAAACCGGAGCACCCCAGGGAGAATGACTAGGTCTAATAAACCCCTTCTCTAACAAATCTTTTAATTGCTCTTTCAACTCTTTCAACTCCGCCGGGGCCATACGGTATGGGGGGATAGAAATAGGTTGAGTATCAGGAAGGAGGTCTATACCAAGATCTATCTCCCTTTCGGGAGGGACACCGGGAAGGTCTTCTGGGAAGACATCTAGAAACTCATTAACAACCGGAATAGACTCAATAGGAGGGACTTTAGACTCCACATCATTGACTCTCACAATATGGTACAAGCACCCTTTGGAAATCAACATATGGGCTTTAATGCAAGAAATGAATTTCCCCTTCACCACAACATCCCGACTCTCCCACTCAAGGACGGGTTCATTAGGAAATCGGAACTTGACTTTACGAGTCCTATAATCAATAGAAGCATAATATGCATGCAACCAATCCATCCCAAGAATAACATCAAAATCCACCATGTTCAACTCAACAAGATCACAAGGCAACAACTTATTCAATATGCAAACCGGGCAATTTCTATACACTTTTCTAGCAACAATAGAGACACCAATGGGAGTAGATACTTCATATGACTCATGCAACAATTCCGACTCGACATGAAATTTTCTAGCAACTAAGGGGGTAACAAAGGAAAGGGTGGCACCCGGATCAATCAAGGTATAAACATCAAGATCAAAGATTTGCAACATACTGGTCACCACATCCGGAGTCTCATTAACACCTTGTCTACCATGCAAAGCATAAAATCGATTGTTCCTTGGGGCACCACTTTGAGAAGCACCTCTACCCAAAGGAGTAGTGTTAGCACTTCGGACCTTGTTGCGGATCTTGGGACATTCAAACCTCTTATGACCCACTTCTCCACATTCAAAGCAAGCACCCGAACCCTTCATGCAAGGACCACCATGCTTCCTCCCACACTTAGGGCATACATCCATAGAACCCACTTCACCTCCCCCTTGAGGCCTAGGAACATTGATAGCAAATCCTCGGTTGACATGAGGGTTTCCTCGGCCTTGATGAAATCTAGCACCCTTAGGGAACCTATTCTCCAATCGGGCACTCTTGGCCTCGTGCCCCCTTCTCTTCCTCAATTTCTCCTCCTCCATTTGCTCGGCATAAGTCATCAACCGAGACAAATCCATATCTCCAATGAGCATAGCGGACCGACACTCCTCACTAACCAAGTCGGATACACCTATCACAAATTTGTTCATCCTCGACCTAGAGTCGGCCACCAAGTGAGGTGCATACTTGGAGAGTTGGACAAATTTGAGGGCATACTCCCTCACAAGCACCAACATCCATAATGGTCAAGATTTTGCATACCTCATCGATGAACTATTGCGGGTCCTCATCCACCTTTGAACCATGGAAGACCGGAGGGTTCATCCTCATGAAATCTCTCACCCTTTCCCCCGGGGTGGTAGTTCGAGGAGCTTGGGCTCCTTGTTGCACTTGGTTAGCTACCACTTGTGCAAGCATGGTGAGTGCATCACGGAGCTCACCATTGGTGGGTGGCTCTTCCGGTGATCGAGTCCATCTTCCCCTCATGTTTGGCATGATGATCTAGCAATCCAAAGAACAAGCGTTAGGGAGGAATCACCTTATCGCACTCTAAGCACGACATAGAACATGAAGAAGGGAAACCTTTCCTAAAACGTTTTGTAGCCTCCCATTCATAGTCGTGGCGCGCTTCACAACCATGATTAGGACTCTACTCAACGCGGTGTGTTGGACTCCAAGGATTTAACAACCTAGTGCTTTGATACCAAGCTTGTCACGACCCAAGCCTAGGGCCTAGACGTGACATGGCGAATGAGGAACCCGAAGGAACCCCAAACAAGCCTCTCAAACTTGTCATCACACTTCATCGGTCGCGGAAGTATAATCCACATTAATTAACGGGAAATAGGGACTAAGGGTAAACCATTTCAAAAAGACATCATAGAACAAGAGTCAAGCTCATTTACAAAATACTTGTCCAACGAACACCTCTACCTACATAGAAAGGACGGGGGCCATGACATACTACCGGCTCCCCTCATAGTCAAAATACAATTGCAAGCTAAAGTCTCAAAACATAGGAGTAGGAAACATAACATAGCCCTCGAATCATTAAGGACTCACCAACAAACTCGGATAAGCATTGTACTAGCCACGTGAATAGAGAGAAGGATCAAGAGTAGCTCCGGTCCCTACATGGTGACATCATGTAGGCAAAATATGCGTTAGTACTTGGAATGCACTAAGTATGCGGGGTGCAACACAACAATAGACAAGGACACAATCGAAATACAAGAAATAGTTTCATAGGCATTATGAATAACAATATGAGGATGCATGATCAAAGTGAAGTCAAAACATGTTTAAGTAAATCTATACTAATAGTAGATATCATATATGTATGCATGATCCAACCAATCTATAACCCCAACTTAGGATGGGGGATGCCGTTCACACCCGGACACCCTGGTGGCAAGGTATAAACCCCTCACATGATTGATGTTGGTCACACCCCAAACATCCTAGGTGGTGAGATATAAACCTCTCACATGGTTGATGTTGGTCACACCCCAAGCATCCTAGGTGATGAGATATAAACCTCTCACATGGTTGATGTTGGTCACACCCCAAGCATCCTAGGTGATGAGATATAAACCTCTCACATGGTTGTCCGGTTCTTTTCCCCCGCACCGGGCATGGTCATGCAACACTTTATATAGGAAATTCCCATTAGGCTCTAATGCAATCTCACGTATGGAATGAACATATACACAAGCTTATTTTGTCATCAACACATCTCTGGATTGCCATACATCTCATAACTCAAGCTCTAAAGCATCGATTCATCAATTCTCCATAGTTGGACATTTTGTCAAACACCTTGAAGGCATGTAATGGAATCAAAGAGCATGGAAAATAGGGTAGTAATTATGCAACCAAACCAGTGAACAACCTACAACAACATCTTTTAACACCCACAATACCACATAAAAATCTCCACATCCATTCCAAATTTAGATTCAAGTTCTAGAGTCACAACATGCTCAAAACAATCACTTTTCATGTTTAAAATTCAATGTACAGGAAATTATTACAAGGAACAAGACTAATTTATGAATCTTAACTTAAACCATGAATTAGTGAGTAGAATAGAGTTTAGGCACTATGGGTGGAAGGACCCATGAGTTCAACACCACATACCTTGAGTTCTTATGAAGGTCTTGAGAGTGTCTTCAATGGAAGCTTGGAACTTGGAGCAAGAGTCTCTTCAATCTTGAGGAAGGTTTTGGATTAGGGTTCTTGTGAGAATCTTGAGAGAAAATGTGTCTAAGTATGGGAGAGGTGTTTTGGTAAATGTTTTAGAGATGGGAATTGAACTAATGGGTTATAGGAAATAACATATGCCCTTTGGAAAAAAATGGTCCAACACTTAGAAAAAAAATATGAGGCGGGTGAACAGTAAAAACGCTCACTGGAAATTGCATTTCCTGCCGGACAGATTTTACGAAAATGGGCATAACTTCTTCGTCCGAACTCCGAATGAGGTGAAACGAAATGCGTTAGGTAGATAAATCAAAGGGCTTTCCATGGATATGTTATGGACCACCCAATTATTTGTGTGCTAGGAGATATTACCCTCCAAAGTAGATACTCGAAAAGGCTTAACTTGGAAATTTTGGATTTTGATACGGTTGCTCTAAAATTTGGGTTAGACCCATTTCCCACTCAATTTGACCCCCTAAACAAGAATATGAAGTCGGATTTTCGAAAAACGAAACGGATTATTGTTTTATAGCTAAACAAGTTTCCGGTAACTTTCGAAGCACATTTTTGAGAACTTTTTGGGTCATTTCAGTATGGGACACTACCCATACATTGCACAAGGTATAGCTTGAGGGTTACTTAAGGTGAAGGCTTAAGGTGAAGGTAAAGGTACATATGTGGATTATATTCTAATGTGAAAATATGACTTGTATGTTGGTTGTGACTTATATCATGCCTCTTTTATCAATGTTCATGAAGTTTTACCAAAATGACATATATCATGACTTTTAAAGAAAATGTCCATTTTAAGCATGTTTTTGCATGGCTTCTATACTTAGTACTTCTTGTGCTAAAACCATTATTCTCCATTTTTACCAAAATGTAGGGTTTGGAGATATTGGTGTTCTATGCTTGAAGAGTAGGTTTCTAAGGTGCTTGAAGATGAAGACTTGGTGAGTCCTCATAGTTTCGAGGCGAAAACCCACTTTGTTTCTTTCTGTCTTTTAGTTATGTTAAAGCTTTTGTATGGGCAAAGTCCCAATGTTGTATTCAAAGTATTAGATGGTTAGAGACATAGTATACAAAGTCTAGAAAGTCTCTGCTTTCTTTTTTAATAAAAAGGTCTTCGATTGTAAAGAAAATTTTAATTCTTATTTATTTTCCTATGTTCTTATGTTCAAGAATGCTATGAGGCTTGTATGAGACCACTTCGGGGTCAAGTACGCCGTGTCGCATCCGGGGTCTAGATTCGGGTCGTGAAAGTTATTTAGACCCTCGAGTCGAGTCATTCATGCCCATAAATTCCACATGAACATCATAAATTGAGACTCTTTGAGAGGAGTAGTATATTCAAGTTCGAAGTCTTGAGAAATGAGTTCCTAACCCTTTGGAGATTATATTCCTAACATGGGGTTATTATAGGTTACCCATGAAGTCCTTGAGTTGAGTTGTTCATTCTCATAATTCCGCATGAACCCTATGAGTCAAACATTCTTGAGATGAAGTACTATCATGAAGTCCTTGAGGTGAGATTGTCCATGCCCATAACTCCGCATGAACCCTCTGAGTTGAGTATTCTTGAAACGAGTATTACCATTGAAGTTCTTGAGTTCTGAGTTGTTGAGTCTTGAGTATTGAGTTCTATGTATGGTTATTGAAAACCCTGAATTCGGCATGAACTTTATTCTGAGAAGTCTTTTACAAATGTTTCTAAACCTGATTTAAAACTTGAGCACTTGAGTTGAGAAAGCGTAGAGTCGAGTTCATTTTCTTTAAAATGATATATGGGAACTAAGTGTTCCCAAGAGCAAATGTTTTCACATTTAAAAGAGGAGGAAACTGAGATTTCCAAAAGAGTTTTGAGCAGTTTGAGTAACACTTCTTTTTAAGAAAAAGATTTTGAGTAATAATTTCAAACCACAAAAAGAGCTATGTTTTTAAACATATGCGTTGAGTATATTTTTGAGAGTAGTATTGAGCACCGATATGGGGACGGGTTCAGATAACTCAAGTCTCCATAAACCATGCTGCCAACGGGTAGAAAGGGTCATATTTTTTAGATGATTCCTTAGTGCTTTTTAGCGGAAACTAGTGGATCCACTTAGTTGAGAGGTTCTATACCCCGACAAGGTATAGGAAAATTCTGGCAGCGTGGGAGACGTTGTACCATCACATAGCTCTTACTGATGGTTTTCGGTTAAAGAAACTCCCATAGAGATATTTTGTATTCTTATATCCACAGATTTATATTGTATTTTTATATACAAACGGAGTTATTATTGTATTCTTCAATACATTGAGTTGCTATTCATCTTTTATAGTTGATTTATCTTGAGTTGAGTACCTTTGAGTTGAGTATCTAATCTTTGAGTTATGTATCTTATTCTTGAGTTGAGTTTAGTTGAGTGAGTTGAGAAGAGGTAAGTATGTTTCCTTTTTATCAAGTTCAAGCCTATGTTATGCTTTAGAATTCCCCTTACATGCTCGTACATTCTATATACTGAGCCATTTGTCCTGCATCATTTTATGATGCAGTTACTGGTATTTAAGATCATCAATAAAAGCTTTGTTGATAACATATGGAGTTCGAGTTAGCAATGGTGAGCCTCCTTGCTTCCGACGGATTCCATTTACTTTCAGTTTTGTCAGGATGTTGTGGGTCTTGTCCAGACTTCCATCTTTGTCAATTAGAGGCTTTATAGATAGACAATAGAGTTTGAGAAGTCTATTTCATTTATCTTATTAAAAGTCTTAAATACTTGAGTTGTCTATTGTTGGCTAATTGAATATTCTATTTATATTCAGAGTAAATCATTTGAGTTAAAGCTTTGTATTTGAGTTCATGAATTTTATTTAGTTTTTAAGCTTTTGTATGCCTGAGTTAGTCGTCCGCTTGTAGTCAGCTAGGACGAGGGTTCACTTGGGGACCAACAATGGTTATCAACTGTCGGCCACGTCTAGGGTGTAGACTCGGGTCGTGATAAACTTGATATCAGAGCACATAGTTCAAGTGTCCTAGGGTGTGTATGAAGCCGTGTCAAGTAGGAACTTGTTTATGGTTTGGAGGGCCCCACTTCTATAAATGAGTGACTACAGACATTTAAGCTAAGTTTCCCTTCTTTCATACTCTTGATCCTGTAATAGAGCTGAGTCATAGAGATTTATTCATGTGCATTTCTCAGATTCATTCGACTACCCTTCGAACTAGAGGTTGTTGAACAGAAAAGTCAGTCCTTGATCGAGTAGTTGTTCTTAGCAAAAATATTGAGGAAGTCATGTAACTCCAGAGGGGCTTGAGAGAAGCCCATAAGTGAGTAAGTGTTTAGTTTAAGAGGAATGCACCCATATTCATATGAACCATGCATTTGAGCTAAAAGAGAGTTGTACTCTCTTTCCTAAGCCTTTTTTCAACTGAGATCCTTATGAGGAAGTATGTTTAGAGCTTAGGTAGGATTTTCACCAGAAAAGGTGGCACGAGTTACGTAATCATGAGCATTAGTAGTGAAAAAGCTCGTAGTTAGTATGTAGAGGTTTAGTAATCCAATAAAGGGAGAAGGTGTTTGATAAGCTGTGTTACTATAGTCATGCGCCTAGTAAGTTACTAATGAAGAGTTTTCCTTTATGGGTAGACTAAGAAGTGATGAGTTGTGAAGATTCCATCATAGGAGGTAGAGTGTGTTGTAGATAGAAAGTAGTTGGTGATGAAGTGTTAGTGTGTAGGAAATAACCAGGTGTAAGTGTTGAATAGAAGAGTAGGAGTATTCATGAAGTGATAGATCTAAGCTAGGCTTATGATTTTGAGGGAGAGCCCATGATATTCAAAGTGTGATAGAACTAATTAGGCATTGATGTATAGTGAATGAGTGAATAGTACTCAAGTTGTGAATGGGAATGTGATAGTAAATTGTAAGTATGAATACTAAGAGGTGAGGATTGACTATTTGTCATAAGGTCCTAGTGGACGAGTGTGTCTGAATTTGTATCAAGTAGTTGTAAGTTAGTCTAGTAAGCGAGCAATCATATTGATAATTGGGTTTAGTCATAAATATTAAGCTTGAATTCGAGATGAGTGTCATGATCAAAAGAATGGCAACATGAGGGTGATGATGTTAGTCTTGAGATTTGATCTAGAAGAGTTGACATAGAGTAGGTGAGGAATTGAGGTGATAAGCTGCAATAAATATGAGTGGTACAAGTGAAAGACCCTAACCTTTAGATAAGGGTAGTGAAGTGTGGCTAAGTCACAAGAGCATTAAGAGGTGTACCGAGAGGGTATTTAATCAGAAGAGGTTAATAGAAACACCTTAGAAAGAGGTCTTAGTACATGTTTATTGAGAGTTTGATAGTCATAAGATAAACTTCTCCCGAGTGTTAGAGTAAAACAAGATGTAGACCATTCTGAGATGATGGAATAGGTCCATAACTTTCAAGTGTCAGCTTTAGACCTAAGCGGGAGATGACGAGATGAGAAATCAAGTCAAGTGTTTGAGAGTAACATAGTAATGAGTTCCAAAGAGTATGGGAGATATCCTTTCGAATGTCCTTTTAGTAATAGAGTGATATCAGAAAGAGGAGGTTTATATTCTTATCGTGATAGTGATGGTGTGATAATTCCATCTAAGGTTATAAATGAGGAGGATCAGGTTTTACTATGAGAAATAGTTAAATGAGAGCCCTTAGTCGGTTCCGAAGGAGTTGGTTAGTAGGAGTCAATGGAAGTGTTAGAGTACTAAGCTTGAATGTGATGTTGTTAAACATTAGGTGGTTCTTGATATGATCCCAATGTGGTGGTAAAGAGTAATAGTCTTGGGATGAGATTCCCTATAGAGAGGTATAAAACTCAAACTTAAGGATTTGGGTTAAGCTTGAATATATTAAGAGAATACCATTACACTAATACCTTAGTAAGAATAACCCCATTCCATACCCAGTACAGTTGTCATTCGAGGACGAATGATCCCAAGGGGGAGATATTGTAACACCCCAAAAAAAATTTGAACTGAAACATGAACCATCCTTCGTTGTGAGTAGGATTTTACCGAGGAGTTTAAAATTTCTTGATTATTGAGATCACAAGACGTAGCACCTTGAGTTCCAAGAAGAACTAAAGAGAATTCTTTCAAGTCATTTCTGAAGTTCTTCTAAGTTTTGGGTCAACTTCAAATGACAATAACTTTTAGTACAAGATAAGTTAGGTGGCCCATAAGATATCAAATGAAAGGTCTTTAAATTATCTTTCCAACGCCACCGAGTTTGCTAAATTTCAAGTTTGGATGAATGAGATATGCCCTTTTGAAGTCACGATGTCCAGTTAAGGAAAGTTATCCGAAAATAGTAAGGGGTATTTTGGTCTTTTCCTTACCCAATAAGATTTAATTCGTTTTTAGTAATGTTTTAGGGGTCTAATCTGATTACGTTCAGTTTTATAAGCCTAAAATATTCCTAGGGTTTTAGTTGAGAGTTCAAGAAGAGAAAATAAGAGAAAGGAAGAGAAAAGAGGAGCAAAGAGAAAGGATCAAGGCGTTCGTCAAGACTCTTGAGAGTTGTTGCGGATTTTCGCCATGGGTTTGATCCCTAAGAGGTATGTAAGTTTCCATAGTGTTGGGTTCGCCCACCGACACGCCAAACATGATTTTCTTATTCGAATCCGTCCATAAAGATTTAAATATTTAAGTTCTTGATAAATGTTCTTATGTTTTATTCTAAATCTTGTTTTGTTGGGGGTTTTATGATTTCTTGAGATGAAAGTGAGTGTTTTGAGGGCTGTATTGAGTATATTAGAGTGTACTTATGTTAAGTAATCGAATCAAAGTGATTGGGGAAGAAACCGTTCGATTGTAGGTGAGTTAGGGTGAGAAAACGAGCAAAGAAATTCGTCATATTTTCTGGGTTGGGGCCAAGCGCCCCGCGCCAGACAGTGCACCCCAAATCCTCTTTTATAGTTTAGGGGTTGGCCTCCTGTGCCACTCAGTGCGCCAGGGTTGCCTGCCCCTTCTAGTTTGCAGTTGGTTGCTCCGTTTGAGTTCTTTTAAAGTGTACCTTCACTCCCTTTTGATTCTAATCACTCTAAACTACTTCTAAACACTAGAAATCACTCATAACATGAATATTAACCTTGAATTCATAATTTAAATTCAAGATAGAGTTAAGAGTTAAGTTTTGGGAGTTCTTACGAACATTTTGAGAAAGTCTCTTTGAGTCTTTTTGAGGAGTCTTCTACAATTTTTAATAACTTGTTTCAAGACTCGAGCAAGTGAGTATGAGAATGAGGAGAATGTATTCATGAGTCTACTTTGTCATCACGGGATCCATCATATCATGAACCATAACTCTTGAATTCATAATTCAAATTCAAGAGAGAGTTAAGAGTAGAGTTCAAGAAAGTCTTTGAGTCCAATTGTGAATCTTTTGAGATCAACTATCGATTTGAACTATGTTTTGAGGAAGTTAGTATGAGAATGAGAAGAGTTGTATAAATGAGTTCCATATTGTTATTTAGACTCTCGATTTGAGTCGTTCATGCCCATAAATTCTGCAAGAACTTCATAAATTGAGCATCTTTGAGAGGAGTAGTATCTTCAAGTTCTAAGTCTTGAGAAATGAGTTCCTAACCCTTTGGATATTATATTACTAATCATGGGGCTATTATAGGTTACCCATGAAGTCCTTGAGTTGAGTTGTTCATGCCCATAATTCCGTATGATCTCTATGAGTCAAACATTCTTGAGATGAAGTAGTATCATGAAGTCCTTGAGTTGAGATTGTTCATGCCCATAATTCTGCATAAACCCTCTGAGTTGAGTATTCTTGAAAGGAGTATTACCATTGAAGTTCTTGAGTTCTGAGTTGTTGAGTCTCGAGTATTTTGTTCTATGTATGGTTATTTTGAAAACCTTAAATTGAGTCGTTCACGTCTATAATTTGACATGAACTTTATTCTGAGAAGTCTTTTACAAATGTTTCTAAACATGATTTAAGACTTGAGCACTTGATTTGAGAAAGAGTAGAATCGAGTTCATTTTCTTTAAAATGATATATGGGAACTAAGTATTTCCAAGAGTAAATATTTTCACTTTTAAAAGAGGAGGAAACTGAGATTTCCAAAAGAGTTTTGAGCAGTTTGAGTAACATCTCTTTTTTAGAGAAAGATTTTAAGTAATAATCTCAAACCACAAAAAGAGTTATGTTTTTAAACATATGAGCAGAGTATATTTTTGGGAGTAGTAATGAGCACTGATATGGGGACGAGTTTCTCAAGTCTCCATAAACCAAGTAGCCAACGTGGATAGAAAGGGTCATACTTTTTAGATGATTCCTTGGTGCTTTTTAGCATAGACTAGTCGATCCACTTAGTTGAGAGGTTCTATACCCCGACAAGGTATAGAATAATTTTGGCAGAGTGGGCGAGACAATGTATTGTCACATAGCTCATAGTGATGGTTGTCGATTAGAGAAACTTCCACAGAGATATTTTGTATTCTTATATCTATAGAGTTATATTGTATTTTTATATACAAACTGATTTATTATTGTATTCTTCAATACATTGAGTTGTTATTTATCGTTTTAAAAGTTTTCCATATATCGCATATTTTATTGTTGCGTTATATTGAGTTAAGTATCTTGAGTTGAGTACCATATATTTGAGTTGAGTATGTGATCTTTGAGTTGAGTATCTTATTCTTGAGTTGAGTTTAGTTGAGTGAGTTGAGAAGAGGTAAGTATGTTTCCTTTTTATCAAGTTCAAGCTTATGCTATGCTTTAGAATTCCCCTTACATGCTCGTATATTCCATGTACTGAGCCATTTGGCTTGCATCATTTCATGATGTAGATACAGGTATTGAGGATCATCAACATGAGCTTCGTTGATACCACATGGAGTTCGAGTTAGCTATGGTGAATCTTCTTGCTTCCGGAGGATTCCGTTGACTTTCAGTTTTGTCAGGATGTCGTGGGTCTTGTCCCAACTTTCATCTTTGTCAGTTAGAGGCTTCATAAATATACAGTAGAATTTGAGAAGTCTGTTTCATTTATCTTTTTAAAAGTCTTAAGACTTGAGTTGCCTATTGTTGGCTAATTGAATATTCTATTTATATTAAGAGTAAATCATTTGAGTTAAAGCTTTGTATTTGAGTTCATGAATTTTATTCAGTTTTTAAGCTTTTGTATGCTTGAGTTAGTCTTCCGCTAGTAGTCAGCCATGACAAAGGTTCGCTTGTGGACTAACAATGGTTCTCGAGTGTCGTTCACGTCCAGGGTGTAGACTCGGGTCGTGACAGACCCAGATCCCAAAGTTTGAACAAATAAATTTTCATTTCATAATATGTAGATCTAAACCATTTCAAGAATGAGGAGGGTCAAAAATTTTGGTTTCCATAACACAAAGGATTAAGAGATGAAAATATGCCATGGGTAATCGATGATCCTATAGCAAAAGAAATTGTGCTTCAAGGTAAAGAAATCCCTTTCTTGATGTTTTTCGGATTATGAAGATCCTGACCCTATGCTCCACTCGAGTTCTCAGGGAATTAGGAGGTAAGAAATTTCTCTCTCAAACCAGAGAAATGAGTAAATTTGCAACGGACCATAAGAATGGCCAAGTCGCTTTTGCCAGAATAATCATTCGGGAATGGAAAAGAGGAAAGGTAATGGGTGGCCCGATCTCAAATAGGTTTCAAGATGAATGTAGTGGCACGTACAAAGAATGGTTGAAGAAGAACCTTGTTGGAACCATCAAGCCTGGACCAAATGTTCCTCATTGTATCAAAGACGTTGACGCTGAGTATAATAATCTTCTCCACTAACGTCAAGAGAGGTTACAAAGAAAATTAGTTGACCGATCAACACCGACACTTAGAGGATTCAAAGGTCATAGACCAACTAAGTAAAGAATAAGGAAAGGCGAGCAATGTATGACCGAGTTAGATGACCGCATGAAGCTACATATCTTGACTGCATAGAGGGCCGAGTATGAAGAAAAGGTTCAACTAGCAGGAGATCACTTGTGGACATAACTATTTGGCAAGAAGTTGATGTTGCTAAACTTGTATCCTCATTATGATGTTTTGTCAAACACTTTTGGTTTTTATCAATGAAAATAATTTGGAGATAATAGATTGGCTTAAAAGACATACACATCCTTCAATTCGATATGCCTACCCTTGGCACCAAAGGGCCACATAGTGATTTAGGACACACAATAATTGTTTATATACTATGTATTATAACTGCTTATGTGAATATGTTGCTTTGAATGAGGACATTCTAGTCCATCCGTTTTCAATTTTTTTCTAAAGATCCCCATAAACACAAAAAAACAAGTCACTACCAAAGTTCTTCCAAAATACTCTTCGAGCCTTGAATTTCTCAACCAAATCAAAATTCTATTACCGATTCCTAAATCCTTTCTCTCTCATCTCATGAAAGATTGAACTTGCCGTCAAGATGGAAAGAAACCAGTACATTGAGGTTAAGGATACCAAAGAGGCACTAATTATGAGATTATACCAAGTTAATCAAGAGATCCTTGAAGTCGAGAGAAGGACTTGGGAAGTGGATCTAACCAACACGATCATTCTAGCTAAAGGGCTGAAATGGATGCTAAGATTGAAAAGATCTGAAAAGAGGTGATAGTTTTCCCAAGAACAAGCATAGGTCTTCATCAAGTTAAACCCCGAAATCCAAAGAATTTCTCCATAGTTTTCGTTACTTGGTATATGGGATTTGACTAGTGGGTTTGTTTCACCCACTTGGTCCCTAGAATCTCATAAACTGTTCAAACCTAGGGTTTCTAGATTTTCAAGATTTATCGTGATTGTGTTTCCTTTGATCTAAATAACTTGTTTCTTGATAATTTAGTATAATTCCATGCATAGAGCTCAGAACCCTAGCTTGTGTAAATTTATCATATGTCATGAATTATACTTGCTAGGCCAATCAAATAGAAAATCATGCTTCAGATTTCGAATACCACATTTTCAGTTAGCAAGCTAGTGTTTTGAGCTATTCAATATTTAGTGCATTTTAGCTTCATGAATATCCAGTTGGAAGTAGACTTATGACCGAGTTGGACTAGGGCTCAGCGTACCCTCAAAGTCCCAAAACTACGTGCCAATGTAGGTTTAGAAGTCCCCTCTGTTGGGCATCAGTTTTAGTGATCACGCCACAGTCATGCCTCTATACCCCTGACAAAGTATATTGGGTCCTCTCAATGGGGCGTATACATCGGACTCCACATTTAGCTCATGTGGTTTATGTCGATTAATAGTAGCTCCCACAATCAGACTCTTAGTGCATTGACCAGGATTTCGGCAGTTACTTCAGTATACAGTTCAACATGTTATTTTCATAATTAGTACGTGGTCATTGCATCTAGTTTATCTTTTTGTTATACTTCAGTACATATCTATATCCTTATTTAGATTATATCATTGCTCTGTTATGCATTGTTCATCTTATATACTTTGTTCAGCTTAGCATATCTATATCATGCTTGCTCAGTACATTCAAAGTACTAATGCATACTTTTGCGCTCATCTCTTTATGATATAGGTCCAGGTATTCAGCACCGAAATCACGTTAGTACGATTTTCAACCCATATTCAGCAGCTTCATAGGTGAGTCCTCATACTTCAAGGACAATAGACATGCTTTACTTTTCGGTCTTTATTTCCAGTTTTTAGTCTTGTTAGAGTTAGCTGGGGGCATGTCCCATCAAGTCAATTTAGTTAGACGCTTTCCAAACACAGTAGTAGATTCATCTCGAGTTGTTAAGTGTTGTTTCGGTCATCACTAAACTCTTAGTATATTTTATATATTCAGACTAGTTGGATTTTTCTCTATTTCAGATATTCATTGTTTTTAGCTTCTGCATAGTACATGATTTTCTTAGTTATATTTCAGTATGCTTGTGATATGCCAGACTCAGGGTCAGTTTTGGGTCACTCGTGATCCTAGGTCCCGTGTTATGTCTAGGGGATAGCCTCGGAACGTGACAAAGAGCTACTACGATATGATACAACTCCAAAACTAAATGACAAGTCTAGACATAAAAAAATATCATGTCTTGATACTAAGACAAACAGAATAAATTAAGAGATGATTGAATGTGTGGGCTGCAGAGTAGCCAAGTAGCTCACCACAACTTTAAGATGATCCAAACACAGACTCAAAAGCTCCATGATTTGTGCTCGTCCTTGGAATCTATTCTGCACCATAAAAGAGTGCAACAAGTGTAGTATGAGTATGAAATCACATGTACCCAGTATGTCTCGTAGACCGACAATGAAAAAGTAGTGACAGGAGTATATAAGAAAAATCCTTTAATTTTTGAAGTTTACATTATACTTATCATCCAAGTTTCATCAAATAGGAATAATCAAATAGCACGTAATGTCCAAACATCAATGAAGCACATAATCAAGCAAGAATAAAGGATGTAATGAGATGCAATGCAATGCACAACCATGAAATGATATGCCCCAAATGACAAGTACTTTCTCAATTGTATATAGACGATACTTCTCTAAAATACATCGATATCATGACCCATGGGAACTCAATCCACGTGTATGTGCAGACGATCTCAATGCACTATCATAATATCAAACAATCCCAGGAATGGACGATCTCCACATGCCCAACTTATAATCATAACTCGATCTCAACATGGACTATTTCCATGTGTCAGACCTTTACTCATACTCAATTTTATGTTAATGCATGTGCACAATATAGTCAATAAAAAGAGATGATGATGCATCTTAATCAATCAAATAACGGTATGACATATAATCACCTCAGCTATCACAAGTATACATGTTCAATAAAGAAACACAACCACACAAAAGAAACCAAGTCGATAATACAACAACTAATGTTCATATATTTTGGCGTTCTCGAATTACAATCCATTATTCTATAATGATAAATTTTCCCTTTATAACATTGGTACTCGTACGAATGTCCATAACACCATTGGTACGAGCCCCCCATCTTTCGCCCTTACCCGTTATCCATATCAGTTTTTAATCTTTAATTAGAAAAACGTCTCTCAACGAAGTCTAGATAGTCTTAACATATCTTAAATGTCAAACGCATGTCACAAATACTAAATCTCTTTCTTTGTAAAGCTTCCGAACGTTCCCAATCTATCAATTATGTATTATTCATAAGCAAACGAGTACATAGACATTCATATTATTGTACTTCTATTTTGGATAAATAACTGTAACACATAAAAGAAGATGACAATACCCCAAATGATAATTAGGACCTAAACGTTTGTTAAAGAATTTCCTCACGTCCTGAAGCTACGGACTTCACAGAAAGAAGGAGCAAAAGTCATGGTTGCATCAAATTGTTGATATAAAACTATAATCCTCCCCAATCATTAGCCTATAATTCCGTTATTATATACCCTCAATCATTGGTCATCATTGTTCCATGATGGTCCACTCAACTAGCACCTTACTCTTTTAGAATCAATTGCATCATTCTAATTCCTTTTCATCAACAATTAAATAATTAATGACAGTGGTCTATACCTCTACAACCAAAAATACAACCCTTGGTTCTTAAATTTCAAACAGGCGAGAATATTACTACTACTTCTGTAGATACTTGCACACTTGTCCTAATTCCCTTGCACCAAAATAATTCACATCCATTACTGATACATCTAAAATCAACAATTTCCTTTCCCGACGAGAATGGTAAATAACTCTTACCTGAAGCACTTCGTTCCTCATTGTTCTATGTTCGGTCGCTACACAGGTTAGTTTCTGCTCCCTTTTTCTTTATTTAATTCGATTTTAAATGTGGGCTAAAAAATATAGGTATTAAATAAGGGAAAAGGCTCAAATATGTCATCGAACTTTCAGAAAAGGCTTATTTATGCTATCCGCTAAAAGTTTGGCTCATCTATGCCATTACCGTTTAAGAAAAGGCTCATTATGCCATTATTTTTTAACAGTGGTTTTGCAAAACCATTTTTTACACGTGGCCAATTATAATTCGGCCACGTCATTATTTTTTTTATAATAAAAAATCAAAATTCATGAACAAACATTGAATTAAAATAACAGACCCAATTAAAAACCCACCCAAGTAAAGACCCACCCAATTTAAATCCCTATAACCCATCAGTAACCCAATTTTTCATTCACTTTTAATCTAAAAACCCTAACTAAGAAAGGAAGTTTCTTTCACTTCTATAAGAAGGACCAACTCCTTCTCCTTCTCCGACGAATTTACTGATCTTTCTTCAATCTCGTTTATGAAGATTAAAGAGGTTAGTCTACATATTACTACTAAATATTTATTTAATGTGGTTGGTAGAGGATTTCAAGAAAGTGTACATATGGGGTTCTAAGTCATGTGGGTTTGTTATTTTTGTATGTGTAAATGTATTGTTTAATAGGTAATAGGTAATGTTTTTGACTTTTAATGGTCTTTGTTTGTTTCTTTTTGTTGTGGTCCCATATTGTGTTCATTGTTAAATTTAGGTATTTTTTATGATTGTTCTGTAAATGGTTTAACGGTATTTTATAGTTAAAGTTCTCAACTTTTAATGATCTTGTTTGTTTCTTTTTGTTGTGGCCCTGAATAGTATTCAGATGTTAGATTTGGGGGGTTTTATGTGACAATAGTATAAAGGCAATCATTGTTTATTAGTTAGAGTTTGTCTTTTAATGATGTTATTTGTTCCTTTTTGTTGTGGTTTTGAAGTGTATATTCTCTACAAAACTTTTACACTATACTATTCAGTTTCTTGCATTCCTTTAATCCTTCTCCCTTTGCCCTCCATCAAGTAATTTGACATGAATCGTAGACAAGTTGCTTAGCTACTTTAATTTGAAGACCTGTTTCTTGTTCTTCGATTTATGTTATTATGGATAGTTTAATCATCATATTTTTATTGTTGTATGTTGCTGGTCCCTCGTTTATTCAATTGTTTTTTTTTGCATGTGTACATTACTGAAGAATGATTGCTAAAGTAATAATATTTTTTCACTATGGGGGTGAATGGGTCTTTTCTCCCCAATTATTGTACACTAAGAAGTTGATGCATATGTGGCATGAATTTGATCCAGACTTGTTGTCTTACAAAGACTTGTGTGAAGAATTTAAAAGGAGCTTGGTTATTTTAAAGTGAAACAACTCTTAGTTGTTAGACCATCTGGTAGATACTACATAGTTGAAGGTGATGATGGTATTCGGGCTTTACAATGTCTGATTTGTCATGAGTTTAAGAATATTGACTTATTTGATGTAGATGATACAGACTTGACAGTTGATACCCATAACATTCTTCATCATTTAGAGAGATATCATGTAGATGTTGAAGTTGCATCAAATAATGAACATGTACCAGGAGATTCTGATTGTGAGGTTAATACTCCTTCTGATGTGGAGTATGATGAAGAAAGGCTTCAGTTGTTTGAGAAACAAAGAAACAGTACTGTAAGTGATAAATTGGAGCACTACAAGGAATTGGAGAAGGGGATGTCATTTGCCACCATTGAGGAAGCTAGAAAGATAATGAACTACTATGCTATAGCTAGTAGACGTGGATTGAAGATTGAAAAAATTGATCGTAGCAGGGCTAGGTATGTTTGTCAAGTTGGATGCCCTTGTAAATGTAATATTTCACAGGATAAAAAAGGGGCTTCTGGATTTAGTATAAAAAATTTGATAAGTGAACATACTTGTTTTCCATGCTACAAAAATTCTAGGGCTGATTCGAAGACATTAGCTCAATACTTCAAAAGTAAATTACAGAGAGATCCTAAGTACACTGTGAAGGAAATGAGAGAAGAATTATCTACTGATTTTGATTTACATGTTACAAAATCCAAGGTAAAGAGGACTAAGGTGATGATCCATGAAAAACTAGACGGGAGTTTCAAGGATGACTTTAGCAAACTTGAAACATATGGGGCTGAATTAAAAAAGTCTAATCCAGGAACTGATGTTGAAATAAACATCTCAAAAGATGCTTTTGAGCAAGGTATAAGAAAGTTCTTGAGGATGTACATATGTTTTAATGCCTTGAAGGTAGGTTGGAAAAGTGGATTAAGACCACTCATTGGTTTGGATGGTACTTTCTTGAAAGATAGGATCGAAGGTCAATTGTTGGTTGCTGTGGGACAAGATTCTATGAATCAATTCTATCCAATTGCTTGGGCAGTGGTTGACAAAGAAACTACCAGGACATGGTCATGGTTTGTGGAGCTTTTGAAGAGATCTTTTGACCTTAAAGATGGAAGTGGAGTGCCTTTTATTTCTGACATGCAAAAGGTTTATCATTTTTTAAACATGTTTCATTATATTTTTTTTGACCTATTTTATGTTTTAATCGTGAACTGTACTTCATTGCTATCTTCTTTTTAATCTTACAGGGGTTACTGGATGCTGTGAGCAATGTACTTCCTGCAGCTCATCAAAGATTTTGTGTTAGACACATTGAATCTAATTGGCAAAAAAAGTGGAGGAGCGGGGAAATGAAAAAGTTGATGTGGTGGTGTGCTTGGAGCACATATGATGAAGAGTTCAAAGATCAACTCAACAAGCTAGGCAAATTGGATGCAGATGTTGCTAAGGACTTGATTAGTAAACCACCTCGGGCATGGTGTAGAGCCTACTTCGACACGCAGTGTAAGAACACAATGGTTTTCAATAACTTTACAGAATCCTTCAATGCTTGGATTTTAGAAGCAAGAGGTATGCCAATTATCAAAATGTTGGAGGAAATAAGGATTAAGGTTATGACTAGGTTGGCTGAAAATGAAGACAAAGTTAGGCATTGGAAAACTGAACACAATCCACAATGCATGAAGTTGTACAGTGATTATAGGACAATAGCACATGGATGCACTGTGAACTTTAATGGTGATTATGGTTATGAAGTGTCTGAAGGTGATGATAGGCATACTGTGAACTTAGAGCATATTAGATGCACCTGCAGATTGTGGGACTTGTCTGGAATTCCCTGCCCTCATGCCATTAATGCATTTATGCATAAGAAAGTTGTTCCAAAGACACAAATTCACTGGTTTTACAGTAAAGAAGCCTATTTGCTGACATACAAGCATAAAATACAACATGTTAGAGGAATACAATTTTGGAATGTTGATCCTACTCATGCACCACCTGATATGATCAAAATGATTGGAAGACCCAAGAAAAAAAGAGATAGAACAACAGATGAAGCAAGAAAAAGAAAAGGTGAATGGAGTTCATCAAGAAAAGGTTCTATAATGACATGTAGTAATTGTGGGGAACAAAATCACAACGCAAGAGGTTGTTATAAGGTATATTTTTAACTTATTCTCTTGTTTTAGATAAATCTTTAACTTGCATTAATTATGTATTTTTGGAGATTGCAATAGTTGGAACTATTTTTAGTTGAATAAAAATAGTTGAATAGTTGTTAAGACTGTTTTTAGTTGGGCATTTCTTTAGACTTCAATTTTGAATATTTGAAAACTGAAATTGTTGCGACTGTTTCAGTTTTTGGGACTGTTACAGCTTTATATTTCCTTAGACTGCAATAGTTAGAAATATGAGTTAACATTATTTTGTTTTATAGGCAAAAGGGGCTGAACAGATTTCAAAGAAAGGCAAAGGCAAAGAAAAAATAGGTGAGACATCAACTGGAACACAACAATCTAGCCATGCCTCAAGAAGTAACAGTTCTGAGCCTGAATTTGGTACGCAACCATCTCAACAATCAGCCTTTCAAACTCAATTTGATACTCAACAGTCAACAACTTATGGACCTGATATTGGTGACGATGAAGACCCAATATTGAGGCAAAAAACCATCTCTGAAGCTGATACATTGTTGGCCATGAGAAAGAGCAGAATGACGCCATCAACTGGTGGTAGAAGAATTCAATTCACCGGAGATGCAACTGGGGTGTCAACTCCAACAAACTTGCCTTATTCACCAACAAAGATAACTTGGCGAGGAAAGGAAGTTGTTACATCCAATCAGTTACTAAATGATGCGAGGAAAAAACGTATCAAGATAATGGCAAGAAAAGGGCAAGGGGAACCAGCCCCCGATTCTTCTGAAATATGAAAGTTGCTTTGTTTTTCTTTTGTGATGCCTAGACATTTTAAAGGTTAAACCTTTTATTTTGTGATGCCTAGACATTTTAAAGGTTAAAGCGGTTGACATGTGATTTTTGTTTTTACAATTAGTTTAACCTTAAAATGATACCTATTTTGTAATAGGATGACAATTGATGCTAGATTTGTTGAAATATTAGGTTATGCAGTATGTTGATATTGAAGTTTTGTGTTATAGATTTGTTGTCTTCCTGTATAGAAAAATTGCTTGCAATGGTGCTGTCAATGGATTAAAAGTGACCAATGATGGAGTGTATCTCCTTAGTGCAGGTTGACATCACAATTCTTTTCAATGAGCTTTTGTATTGCTACTGCTTGGAATTTATTTATGCATTGTGACTATTATCCTCCACTTAAGAGGCTGAAGGTCTTGTGCCATTATTTATTTTAGATGCATGTATGACAATGTCTACGGTCTGGTGCATGTTACTGTTATCTTTCTATAGTTGGTCAATGGTGAAGTGCAACTCTGGAATTTATACAGCAGATTATGGTGCTTTCTAATCTCATTTTGATATGCTTCTCTAGCATTTCTCTAGCAAAGTTGTTTATTTTGGGCACTGTTTTTAAAACCATGATGTAAGATATTGTTTAAACACTCTGCAATAGGACGTTGGGTAGAGTTATTCCCCTTGTGATTAAGGGAGGGATGGACAAGCTTTTGCGATCGACCAAGATAATTGGAGCGACTGAGTAGCTCACGAAATTTTGAGAGTCAAACAATATAAATTTCAATTTTGAGAGTCAAACAATATAAATTTTAACCAACATTTTAAGATGTATTTTTCATCATATTTGATATGAAGAAGGTTGCAAGTTGTAAGACTTTCCGTTACGAATATCTAGTGCAACATGACAACTAAAAAGTATGTTGATAGTAATAATAGAAAACAAGTAATTTGTTCGTCCAACCTGACTTTCATTTATGATAAACACTGAAATGCAACACAAAAAAAGAAAATAGATTACTACACATAATCCCTATGGCATGTTTGACTCAAGCAACCATAAATTTGTAACTGAATACTCTTTCACTGCTACTTTCAGATGTAGTAGGCATCACTATTAAATTGTGGTGAAAGGATGAAGCCACCATCATAGGATGAGTAACAATAGCTTTGCAATCTCCGTGGAAAAATGAAGTCTCGAAATAACCCTCAGCATTTGTAGTCCCAACCAAATCCTCATGTGTTAATGGCACACAAATTTTGTCAACAACATCTCCAGTAGCTACATTCTTGAAGTTGTTATCAGTCAAACACATTTTGTAACATCCATTTAGTGTCCATTGCTCGGTGTCCACGCCGTGAATTGATTGACTTCAAGTCCACAATAACACCTCCTCTTTGAACTAGAAGAGACATTCGACCCCTCAAACATTGTTAGAAAATAAATTAATTGAAGGAGATGATAATGGAAGAATTAAGTTTGAGGGTTAGGGAATGTGTTAGAACTCATCCAATCGCCCAAGAAGTGAAAGAGGGTGAGAAGGATCTTAGGGCTTTTTGGATTGAAAAATTGAATGAAAAATTGGGTTACTGATGGGTTATAGGAATTTAAATTTGGGTGGGTCTTTACTTGGGTGAGTTTTTTGTTGGGTGGGTTAGTTTAATTCAATGTTTGTTCATGACTTTTGATTTTTTATTAATAAAAAAATAATGATGTGGCCGAATTATAATTGGCCACGTGTAAAAAATGGTTTTGCAAAACCACTGTTAAAAATAATGGCATGAATGAGCCTTTTCTTAAACGGTAATGGCATAAATAAGCCAAACTTTTAACGGATGGCATAAATGAGCCTTTTCTGAAAGTTCGATGGCATATTTGAGCCTTTTCCCATTAAATAAATCAAGCTAATGTGGCATCCCTCAATGACCACCATTTCTATTTATCTTTTTTCTCCTTTTAAAAATATTTTTAATTCATTTTTATACCTATTTAATAATTAAATAGACTAATAAAAGACTCATCCAATAAATACATAATCAAGTCATGTAGTAATCGAGAATGATTTATGACCTCTCTCAATTCGTCAATAAAGACTGAATAATGAAACAACATTATTGTAGACAAATGTCCAAAAATCTTTACAAAAAGA
This sequence comes from Solanum verrucosum, assembly GCF_900185275.1. NCBI lineage: Eukaryota > Viridiplantae > Streptophyta > Magnoliopsida > Solanales > Solanaceae > Solanum > Solanum verrucosum. Next base: position 1,345,215 of record NW_026019842.1, on the reverse strand, counting down.
TATCAATGTTAAAATCAATTCTTACTATTTATAAAAATCAAAAACTCTTTATTTTTATTTTTTCACTTAAAACATAATAATTCTGCATTATTTGATTATAGAATTTGAAAGGTTTCTGTACCACTAAAATGAGAAAACAACTATGTAAACAATATTGTTATTTTTCTTCTTTTGTCCTCTTCTTCTTTTTTCATTGAAATACTTTGAATTTGTATGACAAAAAACTGACAATATTTCAAGAAAAAATTGATATTGAGGGATTTTGCTTAACATTAAGAGAAGACAAAAAGGAAATATATAAAGTACTACGGGAGAGAAAGAAAAATGAAAACAAATAAAGAGGGATAAGAAAAATAAAGATGTCAAGAAAAAGAAAAGGCTCCATATATATAATATTGTCAAATTAAAATTTAATATACAAAGAATGGTTCATTTATTTTGTTCCATACAAGTCTTAGTATGTTCCATGTATATAATATTGCCAAAAATAAAATTTAAATTCAAATAATGATTCATTTATTTTGTTCCATATATAAGTCTCAGTATGTTCCATATATATAATATTACCAAATTAAAATTTAATATTTAAAGAATGATCCATTTATTTTATTCCATATAAAAGTCTTAGCATGTTCCATATATAGTCTCCCTAAATTTATAGAGAATAATAATAAATTATTTAAATGACAAGAGATATTATCTAAAACAAAAAAGAGGGTATTTTATTTTTAATTCATTATAAGTAGAATAAGAATGGAAATGACTTCTAAGTTGTCATACAAATTCAATTTATAGTCATGGGAAGAATAGAAGATCACTTCCCTAATATACGCGAATTGGTTCTTACAAAGGAATAAAACATTTATTAATTTACTTAGTAAGTACATAAAGTGGAGAAATAAAAAAAAATACATAAGGAATGGAGAAAAAAGAAAAACTATGTTGGAGTATATAATATATATACTGTAACAAAATAAAATAACAATAAAAATAATATAATAATAATAATTTAAAAAATATATTGTAACAAAATTTTGTAATGCTTCTATTTATAAGACAAAATATGAATATCTAATATGTGTGTCTATATATATATACACATATATATACTGGTTTTTTGACACGTGCATTGCACATGAATATCAATTCCAAATATATGTGATGGTAAATAGTATTGCTTATTTAAGCGAAGATTTGAATAATAAGCTTAGCAAAAAATAATATTGCAGATTATTTTGTAAATGTTCAATGTGGATCGGGAGCGTTATTACAAGTCATATGAACTTTTCTTCGTCTAAAATACTAAACTATTAAGAAATAGTAAAAAAGTAAAACAAAAGGGCAATGTTTATATAGTAATAACTATTTTGAAGCAAAATTTCCGAGAGTCTAAATCACATAAGTAGCATTGATAAATAAAGTTATTCATTTGTCTTGAGCATAAAAAATAAATCGTTACCATTCTCTAAATTTTGAAAAAGATATTAAAAAGCATATATCTATATCACAAGAGAAATTGTTAACAAAAACAAAATAAATTTAGATTACATCATTTGGAACGTTACATACTAATGTATATATTAAGCAAAAAAATAATTATTATAACATCAAAATTATTTTCCTCAAGTACTCGAGGTTATGGAATATACCTTCTTAGGATAGAACGACTTACTTCATCAGAATAGTGGTACCTCATATTCCGCTAAACTTCGAACTCACTCAACGACAATAAATCACACAAAAAAATTTAAAATGCAAGAAGAAGAAGAGTAGAAGATTAAAAAAAATTGTGGTTGAAAATTGAGAGGAAACCATCTATTTATAGTCAACAAAGGGTAATATGTTTTTTTTTAATTCGACACCATCTTTTAAATATTTTACATTTATCAATTACTCAAATATATATTGTTTAAAAGTTATTTTATTTTCATAAAAAGATGGTATAATAAATTTAAATAACTTTATACGATTGCGAGGTCAAATTCACTAGTTATTTAATAAACACATGATAATTAAATAACCATAGTTATCAAATAGCTCAAAATATCCATTTAAAATTTTATGGAAAGAGTCAAAATAAGTCTAGTGCTCAAAACAGCCTAAGGAATCATTACACATATAGTTCAAACCATAGTCTATATGCATGAGGTGCTACACAAACTATTTACACAAACTATTTAACAGAGGAGTAGTGAATTTAGCATAATTAAAGGACTTTTTTTTTTTATACTTATCCATATAATTAAACATTACACAAATAGTTCCAGCCATGGTTTATAGGCACGAGGTGCTACACAAACTATTTAACAGAGTAGGGAATTTTGCATGGACATTTTTTTTTATGCTTATCCGTATAATTTTTATTTTTTTATGACAAGGAAAACTCGCAGCCGCTACCCTTTGGGTGCGCATAGGGTAAAACCCCCGCTCCTATGCAATAGCTCGCAAACCACATAGGAGAGGTAACCCGCACTAGGCAAGCTTGATGCGACGAGCTCGACCCAGAAGGCAAACCCCTTGCTTTCGCTGGCAAGGGGTTTCGAACTTGAGACCTCCAACATGGAAGTCCCAAGCTCAAACCACTAGGCCCCGAAGGGTTTATCCGTATAATTAAACATTACACAAATAGTCTATAGGCACGAGGTGCTACACAAACTATTTAACAGAGGACAGGGGTAGTGAATTTGCATAATTAAAGGACTTTTTTTTTATACTTATCCATATAATTAAAGGACATTTTTATACTTATCCGTTTAATATATGCAGAGTTAAAAGAAAGAGAAAAAGCGAAGTTTAACTGCTGATCGCATTTTACATTGGCTATGCACGTTATAATGGTGCAAATAAGACCTCTATCAAAGGGGACAAGAGATATCAGAAGCAAATGAGTAACTAAAGGTACTAGAAGAATATAGATATTCAACAAATAACTGCTTCTTGAGAGCAGTAGGAAATAAGAAAGCATGTTGTGCTTGAACTTACATTATTCATATGCTAGTAAACAATGAACATTAGATTCTTATTAGATACCAGGTTCAGAAGTGTGCTCAAGGCACGCGACACTCGGCAATGTTCCAGATCTCTTTTGCATATTGAGAAATTGTACGGTCACTACTAAATTTGCCACTCCCACTAGTGCTCAGTATAGACATCTTTATCCATCTTTTCCTGTCCCTGTCAACGTAAAGGACCCAAAACCTCAGTATTCAAGTTTCCTACCAAAACTTCTGATGCACAACATAAATACACCCTCTAATAAGTAAAACAAGTCATAGCAGCTTAGGTGGGCGTCAAACTGTGTATTACAATAACTGAAATCATTCATCATCGGTATGGAATGCCAATCTGTGTATAATACTCTGAACAAACATTATGGATTGTCAAGAGGCTACCAATCATGTCAGAACAAACTCAAAATATCACCAGAAATGAGCCTTGAGATACAGTGCCAAAGGGGAACTTCAAACCTATTTGAAGAAATTATTGTTTTATTTTCAATTTTCCCAGATTCTTCAATAGCTTCTTTGCTCTGACCGGATTTAAATGAATGAAAGCAGTACACATATATGGAGTTTACTTCATAAAAAGGCAAGCACCAGAAGAGCAATCCAGTTCCATAAATGAATAACTTTAAGCAGTGAACATTTTGTTGGAACCAAACAGTACAAGTTAGTAAAGTAGAATGTCTTACTTGTAAGCTTCATCAATCCTTGCCTGAGCATCCATGTAGCTCGGAAAATCATGACCAACAAGAAAATAGTCTCCACGACCATATCCCGAGTTCCCTTCCAGTGATTCAAGGAGGGGATTATAATCATATGTCCCAAATGCTCCAGACCTAATAAATTGTTTCGCCTCTTCAAACCGAGGATCAGGTTTGAACTGCATATAAGGATGAGAAAACAAGTTACTGGTACTACTTTGTCTGATAGGAACAAATGAGTGTATTCTATCTAGTCTACATGGGGTAAAATAGTATTTCAACTGCAGTAAGCTAATCTAACAGACAACAGATTTGACATTCCTCCTATGTATTTTGGGCTGGTCAAACCAGAAGATACTTCAATGAGGAGAACTCTGACTAGTACTGTTCCATGTGACTTAATTTGAGGACTTCCACAGGTTTCTATCATGAGAGGAAGTAACTCAGTCATATAACTACATTTTTCTTTGACCTACTGATTTTTCAAGTCAAACTAGGACTGAAACCGAAAGGACCTACTGTCAAAGTAACCTATTTTCCCAATTTATGTGGTAAACTTTCCTTTTTAGTCCGTCTCTAATAGAATGCCATCTTTCTATTTAAAAATAATTTAACTTTAAAATTCCTATTTATCCTTATATAAAATGATTTATAGCAACCACACAAATATCAAAGGTTTATATAAGATCACAAGTTCCAAAAGTCTTTCTTTAATTCTTAAACTCTGTGCCCAATTGGAGGGAGTATTAATCACGAAGATCTCTACAGAAAATGAGAAGTAGTCTTTACCGCACATTCAATCTCAGCAAAACAGCAATCGGTACCATGGCCTGTGATGAAACTAAGCACTCTATGATATGATAATTTGGAACAAAACAGCCAAGGAAAAATTACTTCTCACACTTAAAATCCACGACACATGGCAAAGTGAGTAGGCTAATCAGGTGACGAGTTTTAAATTAGCAGCAGGGCAATGAAATAAGATACGTCAAATGTTAATAGATCTAAACCAGAAATATAGGTGACTTATCAACTTTCAATGTAGAGTAAATACTATATCTGTAGAACAATACCAGTCCATTCTCTCGATCTTTGCGCAGTTGAGGAACTTCATCAGCTGTTGCACCAAAAAGAAAGAAGTTATCTTCTCCAATTTCCTCCCTAATTTCCACATTGGCCCCATCTAGTGTCCCAATGATAAGGCATCCATTAAGGGCAAATTTCATGTTGCTTGTTCCACTTGCTTCCATGCCTGCAGTACTGATGTGTTGTGATAGCTCACTTCCCGGAATAAGCATCTCTGCCACAGATACATTGTAGTTGGGAACAAAAACCACCTGGAAAAATCAGCCAACCTCCTATTAGGCCAAAAAAACGTACTGACAAATGCATGCTAATACTGCCGCATTACACTGAAATTAGACGACAACATCCACACTTAAGCGTGAATCCGAATCTTAAAGATGCGACTCTGCATCAAATTAAAATGTTTTTGTTTAGTTTAATCTTATTCCATACTAGATCTTTGAAAAGAGAAATAGCATCGGAGAAATACTATACTGAAGTATCACTTATAGCTGAAAATAGGAGACTACAAGAAAGTAGGACTTGTATTGATTTCATTTCTTTTAAATGACTGCAATTAAAATCCTTGCACCCTTTCAGATTCTCTCTTTCCTCCTCTTCCCCCAAATATATACAGAAGTCCAATATTCATGCTCCACAAATATGACAATTTAATTTGATGTGCTGGTTAAAGATCCACAGAATTTACCTTTCATACAGCAAATAACTAAGGAAAACAACCAATTCTATTCAAATTAGTTAGTGCTCCAACAGTTTATGTATATCTATCCCCTGATCATGACCATTATAACTTCTAAACAGAGGAAGTTAAATATATGAAGAAAAAAACGTTTTCTAAACTAGTCCTCGGCTGGTTAACAAGAATAAAATAAGAGAGAAGGGCCAAATTTAACCCTCAACTTTGGTTTATAGTTCACATCTACCCGCCGCTTCACTTTGCATCCAAATATGCCCTTGCCTTCAACAGAGTAGATATATTCACCCCAACCCTAACGGAGATTCACGTGGCATAGGACCCAGCACTTGAAATTGCCAACTGAATTAAAATATTCCATATTTTTTAACTGACCCTCTTTTTATTTGACCCAAACCCAACTTCTTATTTATTACGCAATGAGACTACCACTACTGTACACAGATCGTCATTGACTTAATGGCAAGTTAAAGCAGCAACTGGCCAATCCAGCATTAGCAATCATATAAGCCATATCAAAACATATTCAAGATAAATGAAGCTGGAAAGATTGTGCTGACAATCTAGAACCCAAGGTCTAATACTGCAAAGGATTTCTATAAACAAGTTATAAGGTACGGCACTAAATTGCCAAGACTAAACAGGTATCCTATTTCAATCAAAACATAGCACAAATTTGTAGTCACATGACAGCAACTGGACAGTCCAGCATCAGTAATCAAATGAGCCAATTCGCAACATATTCAAGAACAATGAAGCTGGAAAGATTGTGCTGACAATCTAGAACACTTCTAACAAGAAGAAGGCGCTTTACCGACACAGGATAATGAAATCAGCGATTTGAGATAACAAATTTGTTGAGTTTTTATATTATCTAAATCTTAATTCAAGATCTTATGGTGTTTTGATGATTGACAAACATTGTACAAGTGACAATCTATGCACAAGGAAAATGCACAAAGAAGTACAAGCACCAGGTCCTTAGCAGATGTCCAAAAGGAATTGGTGAAGCTGGCAACACTACAGAGGAATTGTTGAGATAACTTGTTCCTTCAAACAAGAACTTATGATTGTTTCGTTTACGCAAGAAGAAGCTATTCCATGCGCACAAAAGAAAACATTGAAGAATTGTAATTAGCCTTCATCTATTCCACAAGAAGCTAAACTTCAAGAGATGGAAAGTTACCAAAACTGAACAAAAGGAATTAGCTTAGAAATAAGAGAGGTTTGGCTGACAAGTCGAGCAAGGATTGGATTCTTGGAAAGTCTTGAACCAACTCTTGGTTGAATTTGAAGAAACATGAATTGCTTTACTTCTTTATAAGCTAACCATCAAAAAAGAGAGACTACACATATATAGAGATAATCTATACGAGAGAGTCCTGAAGAGAAGAGTCAAGTGCTACAATGAAGAACATGCTCCTATCAAGTATTATCATTATTGTTCTAAGTTGTGATCGTTACATTCTTGTGGTTCCAAAACTATATACTTTTACATTCCTAGAGATTTGCGTAAGTACTGGTTTTATAATGAGTTGTAAAGGGACTTCTTAGACTGGATAGAGTCTTTGAAGAGTTGGAGAGTTACCAACAATCATGGAGAATTGTTGAGGATTGGGGTAGGAACTGTTAGAGTCAGTTCCTTAGGTGTACAAAGGAGTTATAACCTTAAAAGTTGTTCATGTTATAGTGGAGAGTTTGGGGAAATCCTTTTGGAGATAGGTCGTGGTTTTTCCTGCCCTTGACCAAGTTTTCCTGGTAAAAATCTGTGTTGATTTATTTTTTTCGCACTTCATCTTCTTGCATTGTTGCTGAAAGAACTTGGTTCTTTCAGGCAGTTGGTCGCAACAAAAATAACAATTGGTATCGGAGCGGGTTCTTTCAAAAAGAGTTAACACCTTGAAAGAATAAAGATAGTTGTACTTGCAAGAGTACAAGAAGAACAATCAACTACAAAGGCACAATGCTTCAATGGTGGCAGGTGGAAAGTAATAAAGTCAGAAATCAACACCACAGAAGACAAGGAGCTATGGGAAAATGTTCAAAGATCCCCACAACTGCTCATGATAGAAGGATTCCCCAAGAAAATGGACCAGACTCTGATGAAGAAGAACTGGCTCTCTAGCAATAAAAGTCGAAAGGATAATCAGAAGGGGGCCCTTGAATAAAGAAAAAAACCCAACCTACAAAGCAAAGATAGAGGGAACTCAAAATACATGTCATAAGTCGGAGAGTCATGACCACTCTACATGAGACTCTCCTAACAAAGAAACTCAGTTAAGAAGAAGCCTAGTTAAGAAGGAAAGCGGGGAACAGGTCCCTAAAAGCAGAATATTTGCAAGATGTTAAGTTCTAGCTACCAATAAAGAGCCAGCAGGCATGGAAGAACCCTTAGGAGATGAAGTGGATGATGAAGAAGATCAGTCCCTACTGTCCATGGAGGACTGACTCAGGAGAGAACTTGGCATTTATGATACCTGACATTTAGTGCCACTCTGCCTCGGATTCTGAAGAGAATTATGCAAACCCAAAGGAGAAACAGGGCAACAACATGTCGTATGTAGACAGTGTTTGTTCCATACATATGACATGAGACGAAGGAAACTTTATCTCACTAATGCCCTACCATGAAGGAAGTGTAGGATTTGGCAATGGAAAGAAGGCAAATATAGTAGGAATCGGAAGATCTCATTCCCATGCAAGTGAAAGTGAGTACTGTGTCAAAGGCCAAAACCATAATCTACTGAGTGTCTCAGAAGTGTAAACAAGGTTACCAGGTCCTATTTTCATCGGAAGATTGCCAAAGACAGGGAAATGGTTCTCAGAGGAAGACAACACAGAAATGTCTTCATAACAGATATCATGGGTCCACCCCAGAATCTAGATATAAGTGTACATGCACATGAGACAGACTCTTTAATATGACATAAAAGACTTGGGTATGCAAGTTTCTCACTATTCAACAACACTGATATCAAAGGAAATGGTTCTTGGACTTCCAAAGTCAAGGTTCAATGAAGATAAAGTGTTGGAGAGTTTGGGAAAATTCTAGTGGAGATAGCTCGTGGTTTTTGCCTCCCTTAAGAAAGGAGTTTTCTATGTAAAGATGCTTGTGTTGATTTACTTTTCCGCATTTCACCTTCTAGCATAGTTGCCTGGTTCTTCCGGGCAGTAGGTCGCAGCAAAATAACAAAATTTCTGTTTTGAGGGAAGATGAAGATGGAGTTTTATTTCAGTCTATTTTTGTTCCAGCAGTATAAATTTCTTTTAGCCCTATATTCATATTGTATATGTTGATTTATTCTATTCTAGGAAAAGGCATAAGTACCCCACTACTGAGCTATACCAAAAGTTCCAGGGAGACACCTTATCTTTTTGGGGTCCTATTACCACTAAACTTTTTATAATGGAATACATATCACCCTAAGTGCTTACATAGCATAGAGAACCAAAATATAATACATTCAACCAAATCCAAATGTTAAGATGAGGAAGATACTAAATAATAATTTATAGATTCTTGTTTCTTAAACCCCAATTTTAATGTAGATAATGACTGAACAAAAAATCAGCAAAAGCAGACCCAAATTTCTGTAACAAATTTAATTTGTATTATTATTATTGTTGGTTTGGACATTTTTCAAATCATTTAGAGACAAGTACTGGATCATTTAAAATGGTATATGTGGATGGATGTTCTCAAGGTATTCTAACTTTGCAAATTGTAAATTGCTATTTTGTAAATCAAAAATTTTAGACTATGCAATTATTTGTTTTTTCTTATATATATATGCATGTGCTTCAAACTAGTAAGAATATAAACATCAGCACTTTACACTCAATACACAATACAATGTGCAAGTTAAACACATTCAGTATCCTTAAAAGGAAATATCATCTGTAGAAGGTAATTTAAATTTTATCAACAAAAGAAAAGTAATATTTGGTCAGAAAAGAATCTAAAGCTCTCCCTACTTAGTGGGGGGACACAGGATTGGAAGGAGGGCATGTTATGAAGGAGAACTGGTAAAAAAGATTTAGCAAAACTATACACGCATACATTTACGATATCTCTTGAGATATTTAGGAAAATTCTCAAACTTCAAAAGGTAAAAGTTTATTTTTGATTCAGTTTGGGAGGGCAGGCACCAATCCTTAGACCTGTGCATACTTCTCATTAAACCACTTACCTTCAAATAGTCATTGACGTCAGGGTCACTATTGACAACGTCGCCAACATCAGTCACGAGCTTGACAATTCGTTTTGCATTTGTGTATGTTGCGAATGCTTTTCCTCCAATCATGACTGTGCGAGGAGTCGTATTTTTCCTTTCTTCTGGGCTCATTCCCTATAGTAATGATACAGGTATAAGAATATCATTACTTTCTAAAAGATGGAATATCCCAATCTTGCATCATCTCAATAATCTCAAGATTTCATCATGTGCAGAAAGGAAACCACAAAAGTAGAAAAGTTAAAACTGAATATGATCCTTATTTTACTTGTTAGATCATTGCTGGCAGTGACAACGATCCTGAAATATTAATGCCGCTAAGGAGAAATAACAGAAAATGGAAATTTGGCAGTTTCACGCACCTTAAGCTTCTTGTATCTATAGATGACGCCCAGAATATTTAGAAGCTGCCTTTTGTATTCATGGATACGTTTGACTTGTATGTCAAAAAGGGAATTTGGATCGATGCTCACACCTGTCACATGCAGTATATACTGTGCCAAACGCTGCTTGTTGGCCATCTTGGCTGATTCCCATTCAGCATGGAGCTCCGAATTATCAGCAAACTTTGCAAAATGTATAGTCAATTGCAATATCATTACCCACATGAAGGAAAATGTTCAATGTATGCAAGCTTTTACGATAAATGATATGTTACACACACATACACACACATATATAAGATACCTCCCGAAGATTAGCAAGCAGTTCGAGGTTCGTCACCCATTGATCTGTTTTTAACCACTTGGTAATTATATGACTCAGCTCAGGACTACAAAATCGGATCCACCTACGAGGAGTTATACCATTGGTCTTATTCTGGAACTTGGTGGGCCATACAGAGACATAATCAGCAAATAACTCAGCCTTCAGGATGTCACTATGCAGCTGGGCAACACCATTTACCTGTCAGATATGGCTAACGGGGTTATGCTTCTCTTTTAAAATTCAACATGAACTTTGAAAAGGAGGACCACTTTTATATGGAGATTCTTATTTTTGTCCTACTAATGTGTAAGGATTTGAAGACTTTTATTGTGCATAACTTATTCTTCAAGTTTTCACTAATCAAGACAAAAGAAATGCTATCAGCTGTTTCATACTTTTGGAGTTGGCTAAACTGAAACATCACTAATGGCATGCAGCTCTGGGTTATGCATCGATAAAATTAAAGCCAGGGGATTCATAGAAGGTATTCTATAAGTGGTTGATATTCTTTTCGTTTACGTGTACTGAGATGCAGTTAGAAAAAAAATCAAAGAACGTTCTGCACAAAAAGAATTATTTTGATCAGAATTAATTTATTATTTGATTGGCATCAAACAGCTTCGCATGAAATGAATTATTCGTTTGAGAATCTGGATAAGTTTACTGGAGTTAACTTATCAAACACTCCGGTGCATAGTATCTCTTACCGTATGTGAAGAAACAACACACAAGTTAGCCATATGCACAACAGGCTTTGTGGCGTTGTGATCCAAAATGCGCATGCTAGGCATCTTATTCTCAAGATCAGGTCTTTCTGACATTATTGTAGCAACAAACTGCAAGAAGTGTCAAATATACCTTTTAAGTAAGCTATATTTTCAAGTATGAAGAAATAAACTGGCTGGTTCTGTACCCGTTTGTCAATTTCTTCAATGATTTCCATATGTCTAGGAAGGAGCTTCCACATGACTGCCTGTGACCATTTTTCCAGTGCTTCAGGTAGGACTGTATGATTCGTATAGGCAATTGTCCTGGGGATATAATGCATCACATCATCAAATTCATAAATTTGCAAGATACAGCACCAAGACAAAGCAAGCAGAGGAACCATATCGATGTATTACTCAACACAGAGCACCTTACTAGGCAAAATAAGATGGTAAAAATCACCTAGTAGTGATATTCCAAGATTCATCCCACCCAAGTCCTTCATCATCCATTAGCAACCGCATCAGCTCTGGAATCGTAAGAGTTGGATGTGTGTCATTTAGTTGTATCGCAACCTTCTTGGGGAATTCAGACCACTGGTGAGAACCCTTTCCATCTTCTCTCTCTTTGAATCTGGCAATAATATCCTGGTGTTGATCCAATAGCCAGTTACATAATCAAGTAAAGAAGGTTATTTTTCTGACATAACAGAACTACCAAATATCACAAAACTCTAGGTCAAATTAAATGCTAATTACCTGGCTTTAGACATGATTTAAAGTTGAACAAAGGCATATATACCTATTAAGAACCTAAATAATTTGGAAAATAGGCTTTTTGGAAAACTTTTAATAACTCAAATATTCTGACAAACAGGTCTCTTGGAGACTGGAACTCTTAAAAGTTCCCAAGAAAATTCAACATTGTACAATGTTTGATGGAAAACTTCATTCTGTTTGGATAAAACATGGTTCGTCTCTGTATAGCAAAATAATTGTGAGTGTTGAGATTTGGTTTAGGAGAATTGATTTTGAGGTTCTCTTAAAAGGATTGGTTTTGCGTCTATTTTTGTTTGTTTGAGAGGGTAGGGGTTTGGGGGGGGGGGGGGGGGGCGGGTATTCCAAACTGACTAAGTCATTTTTTTCATGAAACTAGTTCAAATGAACAAAGTTTTTCTTTCGAAATTCAACAACGTGATGAAGAGCTCTTTTTGGCTCAAACCTATTGAATATTGAGGATGTTTGGGATTGAGGTGTAACCAGTGGCTCCAGAAACAAGCAAGAAACTTCACCCAAAACTAATTAGTTGAAGAACAGATTCGAAGGCACAAGATCAACATAAAAATATAAGCCCGAGGAAAAAAAATGCTCATTAGTATCATCCCATTAGACTGACTTCCTAGATAAGACAATGCCTTAAGATATGGTATTAAATGGAACAGGAGCAGAAGGGAGAAAAGGAAACTGTAAACCTGAAGCGATGCACTGCACAGAAAAAATTGTTGCTTTAGCCGTAAGAGTTTTCCATTCTCTGTAGCATCCCCAGGGTAGAGAACAGCACAAATCTGCATGGACAAAACTTAAACCACTCATCTCTTGAACAAGGAAAGTGAGTGTCAATTCAAGGTAAAGCGTTTCTATCTCCGGGTTAGCCTTACAATATTTAACCTAATAATTTAACTCCCCTACTAAGGAAAAATAGAACAGTTAGAGCTGTAAAGTTCTCTCAACAAACCTGCTGAGCCCTAGAATGAAGCTGTGCAGCAGCATCATACTGTCCATCATTAAACAGAAACAAGTTGAAATCCTCAGAGCTTGCTTTGGCTTCCCAGAGACGAAGACTATTAGTGTTTTTAGTTCTGTATCCTGGAATTGGCACATCATATGCAAGAGCCTGTAGGACCTCTCCACCAACCCATTTTCGCCTGCGACAAATTCCATGAACAATTGAGTTTGAATTAGAGAGCATTGTGGCTTCAAAAAATTCAATTTGACTCATTTGTTTCTATAATACTTTTTTTCTTTTTGAAGAAGTCTGTTTCTTTAAATACTTTACCACATATATAGTTTGTTTTAGTACTTACGAGCCAGAAGGGAGGACTTCAACATGACCAAAAAACCTGATAGGAAAGACAACATCATGCCTTACAATTTCCCAGGGGCTAAATTTCTGCATAGAACACAACCAAGTTTGATTAGTAGCATCTAATTCTCATGGTATTTAACAAAGGCATTTATATGAAATCAGACCTCCAACCAATCTTCAGGAACTTCTTCTTGCCCAGCCTTTGTGATAAGCTGCTTAAAAAGTCCATATCTGTACCTCAAGCCATAACCCCATGCTGGAAGGTTCAATGTGGCCATGGAATCAAGAAAGCATGAAGCGAGCCTTCCTAAACCACCATTTCCTAATGCTGCATCTTTTTCCTATAAATAAAAGATAAATTATAGAAAGCAAAATAATCTACCATCACTTTCTGGTGGCACTAACAGAAATAAGCCTCTTGAAGTATCTCAACTCCATTTCAGAAATAGCCAACCAAAAGCTCAAATAGAAGGTTAGATAATTGTTGATTGATTACTTTCAGAAATAGAAAATGGAGAAGATTGAGGATAGCAGTACAGAGTGATGTAATGGACAAATCACAACACAAAGTTGGAGAATACAGTAGCATTATGTGGTGAAGTCTTCATCCAGCAATATCCAAAATTAACAAGGTAATATCACCATAAAGTGTAAGACTTAGACTTGGACTTGGGGAGAGAATCTTTTCACCCACTCATCCAGCCTTCATCTTAAACCCGTTCTTAAGAAAACTTGGCAATTAGATTTTTTGTAGAGTATATTAGAAACAAAGTACATATAACCCGCTAATTTATCCAAAAAAAGGATCATGTAACTCACTATGCAGTCATTAAAGGTTCAGCCTACTGATATCAGAAAAGAGGCTTTTGTTCGGGATCGACATTCACTGAAATGGACATCGCTTTCAAAGCTAAAGTGAAACCTACTTTATAAATGTTAAGATATTGTCAAAGAGTATTTTGACTATTAGATTTTGTGTAAGATAATAGTCATAAGTTGTAGGTAAGTGGGTAGGATAATAGTCAAATATTATAGGTATTGTAGGTAAAAGGCATGATCCGATTAATATGCTCTTGACCTTTTGTGTCTAGATTTGTGTATATATTCTAGGTGTAATCTATCATTTTGAAGTATGAAGTGAAAATAAACTTACATCATTAACAAAAAACAACTAAGAAAAACTAAATAATATCATTGCAATACCTATAGCAGATTCAAGACAAAAGAAAAAGTATAACTGTCACAAAGGATGAAGAGTATTCAACTCAAAACATATTCCACAATCCAATTAATAGCTTGACAAGCATGGATTTGGGGAAGGTCCACCGAGCAGTTAATTCAATAACAAACCATTGAAGAAAAGCAGAGATTCCTAAGGTGTTAATACCTGCTCAACGACCTCCTCAAGCTGCTGACCCAGTTTGTTTAAAGCATCAGCATATGCATTGTGGATGTCTAAGTTTCCAACTGCATTTGTCAAAGCTCGCCCCTGGAGATACTCCATTGATAAGTAGTATGTTTGCTTTGGATTAACTTTGTCATAATGAAGATAGGTGTCATTCCATTGCTGCAAAGGAAAGAGACAAATAGGGACACTGAGATTAGAAATCAAACTTCCATGCTTCAATGTTAGGAAGGAAAAGGTTGTAATCATAAACAATACGTCTAGATTTGAAAAGAATTTGAGAAAACAAGTTGGGAAGAAGTAACTCACTTTGATCAAGCGATCACGAACACTGTCAGCAGTAGCAGCATAGTATGCTTGTAGTGGCTCAAACTTGAAAGGAGAAAAATGAGGAGTATATTGAGCATGATACTTGATATTAGATGCAATGTCAGTAGGGTCTTCAGAAAGTGGTTGAGCAATAGGTGCTGCTGACACATCATTCGATTTTGCACCACCTTCCATGGAAAATAAACCTATACCACCAAAATCTTCAATTATATTTTACTCTACTCTTTAATAATAAACCATAACATATTTCTTGAGAAACAAAATTGTTAGACACGAAATATGTGATAATAAAAGTAAGAATCATACTTAATTAGCAAGGGAATATCTGGTAAAAAACAGTCCAGAATCGAAGATTTTTCTTTTTTTGTAGATTCTAGATAGTGATGAAATGGGAAAGACTGGAAGTGGGAAGAATGATATAGAATATGCAAAGAGGATATTTTTTATTAAGAGAATGATAAAAGAAGATTGCAAGGAGGATATTTTTTCCCTTTTATTATTTTATTATTTAGAGAAGAGAAAAGAAAAGAAAAATAAAAGAGCTCTCACCCTTTTCCCTGGGGAAGATTAGATTATTGTGTATTGATGAATGAGGGCAACATAAATAAATATATATTGAAGGAGAAAGGAGAAAGACAAAAGAGTGATTATCTTGATTTGGACAT
The DNA here is from genome assembly GCF_900185275.1 of Solanum verrucosum. Lineage (NCBI taxonomy): Eukaryota > Viridiplantae > Streptophyta > Magnoliopsida > Solanales > Solanaceae > Solanum > Solanum verrucosum. The sequence continues at coordinate 1,329,596 of NW_026019842.1, read as the reverse complement.
AAATCATCACCAACACATGTGGAATGAACGGAGGAGAAGAATAGCAAAGCAACCTACAAAAATAATAATAATAATTGAATAAAAAGAGGAAGAAGCAAACAAAGCGCCCCAAGTTTGGGCATTCAATGAAAACGCGCCGGGCACGAGATTTATGGTGAACGTGTCACGTTGGATCCAAAGTACCCACAACTTTCCATTCTTTCTTTTCTTACTTCAAACACTTCATCCTCATATTTAATTTCCAACTAACAATTCCTATTTCAATTTCCTTTCTCCTCCTTTACTTTTTTAGCGGTTCATTTTGATATAAATAAAATTGGAGTATTTGAATAGATAAATATTATTTTAAAAGATTTACGAGTTTTTGCAAGATTTACGTAATAGGAATAAAATTGTCTTCCTATTAACAGTAGCAGAAGACTGAACAACAATATTTTTGTTGACGAGTTGCTTCAAATTGGACTTTGAATCTCAAGAAACAAAGTACAATACCACAAATTGAATATCTTTTGGGTTGTTTGATGCCAATGTAAGGAAATTAAGAGTCTTAATATTTTTCTTTTTCTTTCTATCGTCTTTTTTTTTTTTATTGTTTTCCCCATTCTTAAGGGTGAAGACTATTTTAAAGGGAGTGGGAGATACAATTGTCACCGTTCTCTCTTTTTTCAAAATAGTCTTTTTTACGTTTATCTTCTTTTTCAGAAACTGTATTGGGTCGGCTCATGTCCACATGGGCGACCAACGACTCATGACCCAAAATTAACTTACATCTCCCACTTCCCACATGGTCGACAAGACCCAAGCCAATTAGACATCAATTAGACACCCAATTTCATACGATAAACAGTTAGTGCGATCAGTGAGCATCAAAAGATTACCTATTAGGTTTTACATGCTCCGTATAGGAATTTAATCATATGTGGAAAGAATTCACTACTAATATGAGGGTACTATTGCTCATAATACCTAGACTTCATCCACTAATTCAGTAGTTACTTATTCGATCACTCATCCTCTCAGGAGGTAAACTCAAGTTCATATTTAGCTTTATATACACAATTACACTCGAGTGTAATAGCCAGCTTGTGTATACAAGTTAAATGTCACGGTCCAAAGTAGACCCTAGGTGTAATATGACGTATAGAACCCCGAGAGGCCCTACACAAGTCACTTAGCATACATCGTACAAGATAATATAAGTAAAAAAGTTTAAAAGATATCATTCCATACAAAAGAATTTGACAAAAGCGGAAGTCTAAACATAAGTCTCAAGGTCATCTATTACATCATAAGGAAAGTGATTGGGACATAATTCATACATCACATAAAAAGTCGGAAATGGAAATGACATAAAGTAATAAAGGAGTCTCGGTACTCGGAACATGAGGACTCACCCATTTTCAACCAAAGCACCCAAAGGATGTCTAGCCAGGAGTGTCCGAAATAGGAGTGTCGGACCCTACATTAGTGAAACCATGTAGGCACAAATATGCATTAGTACATGGAATGAACTAAGTATGATAGCAATGCATAATAATTATGAAATCATGCTAAAAGAGAATTTGCATGCCATGCAATGACCAAACTAAATCGTAAAATAACATGTTAGAAAACATAAATCATAATCATGGTCAATGCAAGCAAAACATCTTTAAAACACATTTGAGAGATACTTTTAGAAAGAAGTCTTAATTCGTTATTGTGGGAAGTATGTCATTAATAGACATAGACCATGTGAGCTATAACATGAAATATAGTGTCTATCCCACACCGAAAAGAGATGTCCTTACTTTCCAATGTAAGAACCATAAGCTTGAGCTAAAGTGCATCCACTAACTAATTTCTATCTAAGACAAACCTATTGTGGCACATAGTTATCGGACATAGGTAATCGTCGCTAGTTCACTGGTGCTAAGCATCGATCTCACGAAGTACTCATTAATCATATTAATCTTATTATATATGGAAAGGCACAATTAAGTATCCACTTCAAGCTAGAGTTCATTTAGAATAGCTACTAAATCTTGATTCAAATTTTGTAAAGAAAACATTTCAACCCAATGAATCTTTCATGTGGGAATAACCTTTCACAACAACAATGTTGATGATTTACTCTCAAAGCAGCCTTAAATCATTCATATCATATTCATAGAAAGAACATGCATATCTTCATAAATTCATAATTCATAGTGTCACGACCCAAGGGTATCCCCTAGATGTAACATGGCATATAGGACCTCGAGAAACCCCATACAAGCCACTTAGCCTTCATAACATAAAAATAGAATAAAATAAGTAAATACAACATTCCACGTCCAAAAGTTTTATAAAAGTAAAGCGGGAGTGTAAAATACTTGTCTCATTAGCCATCTAGTACCATAGAATGAATGTAACGACCCAAAAAATGAACTAGTGGAACTAGAGCTTAACGTGTGTGCGTTTGAGTTTGATGTGACGTTTGATGGTGTTTGATGTTGTCCCGAGTCATGATTGAGGGGTTTAGGGGTCAAACGTCAAGGTATGACTCCCCAAGGACCACCTTAGGGGTCCTTGAGAAGGACCCTAAGTTTAACCCCCAAGACCCCTTGAAACTAGAAAGTTTGCCAAAACTGTGTGACCTACGGAAGGGGTCAACGCCCCGTAGGTCCATCCACACCACGTGGATAGCCTCTGTAGGTCAAGGGCCCCCAAAACAGGCCACAACCATGAACCACAGAGGGACAGCACAGAGTTGTCAACCCATCCACTGTCTATGGATTGGGTGGTCGTGAATTGGACCTGCAATCTGTCAAGGTGACACGACCAAGTGTAGAAGTGAATTAGTAAATTCACCCCAAGTCCTAATAAGTTGGGGGACGGTTATTTTGGGTTTATTTAGGTATTTTAAGAGTATTAAAAATATTAAACTCTATTTTACATTCTATTATTTCAAAACCCCAAATCAAAACCCTTCCCTCCCACAAAGGTTCTCTCTAGAAACTCCATTGGAGATCAAGGTCAAGTTCAAGCTAGGGTTGGGGATTTCAAGGTGTTTCTTCTTCAATTTTTGTGGGGAATCAATACCAAGGTATGGTGGTCTTGATCCTTGTCTAATTTTCCATTCAAGGAGCCAATTCAAATGTGATTTCAAATCATGAAAATCTAGGTTTTTCACTCAATCTCATGGGTTCTTTCATCAAACAATTTTAAAGGTTTACTAATGCCAAATTATTATTATATTGATGGTTAATTGATGATTTTAATCCAAGAACCCATGATTCCTCTTAAACTATAAATAGTGTCTTATGAAGTGGGTTTGTTGATCATTAATGAATGTTGATGAATTATGTCTAAATTGATTTAGATTATTGAATTGTATCATTATATATGTATAATTATTGTGAATTGAGGATTTGTGATCATAGCCTTGAAAGGGCAAGTTTGACCCAATCTCATGTTAAAGTAGAATTATGCTTGAATTTTTGATCCACTTGAAAGGTGGAGGTGTTTACTTACTTTGTATATTGATCCGCTTGAAAGGTGGAGGTGTTTACTTATTATGAACATTGTGATCATGGCCTTGGAGGCATAGTGTGGGTAATTGAAGTATTATCATGATGTTGTATATATGAATGTGATGTAAAGCATGTGTGTGATCTAAAGAAATAAAATATGATCATGTTTAGAAACTAATAGTGTTAGGATTGAATATTATCTCTCTATTAACACTTGGGAATGATGGTGATAATGTGAAAGGCTATTCTCACATACACATACACACTTGAATGAATGAAGTTCAATGATAATGTTAATGAATGTTGAGTCTATTGAAAGGCTATTATGAATTGTACTCTAATGAATGTTAACGAGTTGTTGTGAAATTACGTTCTCACAATAAGGGGGTTCTTAGGTGAAAGGATATTCTCATCTTTGAATCTATGAGCTTTCCAATGAATACATGAATGTTGGATTTGGGATGGATGCTCATCTGGGAGTTTAGGCGGGATATCTAGTAGCAATACCTTATCCCATAATGAACTAATGTAATGAATGTAATGTACTCCGTGGGGAATAATGCTAAGCACCGAGTGGATATGGTTTGAGATGGGTGCTCATCCAGGAGTTGAGGCGGGGTACTTAATAGCAATCTCTTGAGATGGATGCTCATCCGTGAATTGAGGTGGGGTATCTAATAGCAATCTCCCTATCCCATAACTATGTGCCCACATAGGTCTAGCTAGTGGATCCACTTAAGGCTAAACAAACGATGGTCCTACCTTAGGTAAGTAGAAATCCCTTTATCCGATTAGGGTGACACTGGGATTCTATGTCAAGCTCACATGGTCTATGTCGGTTAAGTCTTACCCCCACAATAATGTAAATGAACTATGGCTTCTTAAGGATGTACTACTTAGTTTGGGTGGTGGTATGGGGAGCCATCTATACATTGCACAAGTAGGCATTTGAGGGAGGTCATGGGTGTGTTCCTTTATAATGTTAATGAATGAATGGACTCTTATGATCTTATTAATGAAGAATGTTAATCTTGTGTCTAATAAATGAATGTGTTCTTAATGAAGTGAATGAAAGGTGACTTGAATGCTTATATGTGTAATGAAAAGATGCATGCTATGTTAGGATTGTATATATGAGTGCTTCCTTGTTATAACTTGTTGAGTATGAATGTGCCTAGTCTGTGGTGACTTCAAAGGAGCACTTAGTGTGAGTAGTAGTATGGGATGCTACTTGCACATTTCACAAGTGTGACTTGGAGTTATCCTAGGTGATGATCCTGATGTGATGATCATGTCTTATATAATGTTTATGTCTTTATGGACGTATATTGTCGAAGGTGGAAGGGTTATATATGTTGAACATGTCTCCATTGTGATAAATGACTTGTATGTTGGTTATATTTGAGTATTATGACTCTTATACTTGTATTTCATGAAGTTTTACCAAAATAGCATAAAAGCATATCTTTGGAACAAATGTCCTTTTTAAGCATGTTTTTGTATGGCTATCATACTTAGTACTTTATGTGCTAACGCCATTCTTCTTCTATGTTTTTACTACAAGTGTAGGTTGCGGTAATTGAGTATCTATCTCTAGTTGGAGCTTGGACTAGACTTCTTCCAAGACATATTTTATGTCCTCATAAATCGAGGACAAAGACTTTTCATGTTTACTAGTTCTTTTATATTTTGAGACTATTTTCAAGACTTCGATTGTAAAGGGCCGTGACCCTATTTTGTTTAAAGTTTTGTCTAAGATGGCCATGTGAGACTTTAGTAAACTTCCAATTGCCTTTAAATGAATGTTTTTTAGATTGTATGGCTTATGAATAAAAAGTTTTAATTTCGCACTATTTTTATTACCTATGCGATGAATGAATGCTACGAGGCTTGTATAAGACCCCTTTGGGGGTCGAGTACGTCGTGTTATGACTAGGGGGTGCTCTCGGGTCATGACAAACATGATATCATAGCATAAGGTTTTGGGAATAGTTTTTAGGCTTGATGTCTCACAAGCCACGTCTAGTATAGTCTTGTTCATCAGTGTTAGTCGCGACACATCTATGAGCGAGAGGCTATAGGACGATAGAAAGTTACACCTCTTTCATAATATTGAAGTCGTGCCCTAGAGTGTAGTTCTATAAGTGTTATTTTCCTAATCTTTCTTTTGTGTTTATAGGAATATGAATACAAGAAGCGCTAATTCAAGGAGGCACAAAAGGAGAATGTGAATGAGGAGGTTCCCCCTCAAGCTCCTAATGATGAAGGGGTCATGTCTAATGTGGAGATAAGGGTTGCCTTCCAAACTTTGACCCAACTCATGACGGTTCAAACCCAAGCCGTCACCACTCAAGCTCAATCCTTAACGGCCCAAGCTAACCGAGATATTGGACCTCAAGTAAACCCCAATGCTAGTACACCCTCTTCAAGAATTAGGGATTTAACTAGGATGAATCCACCTGCCTTCCATGGATCTAAAGTGGATGAAGACCCTCAAGGTTTTATAGATGAAGTGTTTAAGGTGGTGGATGCCAATTGGGAGTATCTTCTAGAGAAAAGGCGGAACTAGCCGCCTATCAATTGAAAGACATAGCCCAAGTGTGGTTTGAGCATTGGAGGGATGAGTGACCCATGAGAGTGGGCCCGGTTGATTGGGGAGTGTTTAAAACAACCTTTCTTGATAGGTTTTTCCCCTTAGAGTTGAGGGAACAAAAGTTGGTGGAATTCATGAACCTCCGTCAAGGGGGTATGAGTGTGAAGGAGTACTCTCTCAAGTTCACCCAATTATCCAAGTATGCTCCAACCTTGGTGGCAAATTCTAGGGCTAGGATGAATAAATTTGTAATGGGGGTGTTCGGTTTGGTTAAAGAAGAATGACGTACGAAAATCTTCCATCATAATATGGATATCTCTAGGCTCATGATTTATGCTTAACAAATTGAGGAGACAAAGCTTAGGAAGTTGAATAGGGAGGCCAAAAGGGCTAGACCCGATGAACAAAGTCCACCAAGGTCCAAAAGGAGGTACTACAACCAAGATTCTCCTATGGTCAACAATAATAGGGTATCTAACCTTAAACCTCAAGGAGGGAATGGAGGTGGTTCTTCATTTGAAAGGTCTATTTATGCTAAGTGTGGGAAGCAACATTTGGGTAAGTGTCTTGCCAGCACAGATGGGTGCTTTGGGTGTGGGAAGAAGGGTCATAATATGAGGGATTGCCCAACTCTTTCGGCAAAAGGGAGAGGGGCCAACCAAGCTGCTCATGATGGCTCGGATCCTAATGCTCCAATGAAGAATTGTTATTATGTGCTTCAAGCTAACAAGGACAAGAGAGCTAATCCGGTTGAAGGTACCGATAAGTTGATAGTCCCTTATGGTGTAAATGTCTTATTGAGGTTACTTTGTAGTTTTTATATTGACCTTAGTATGAGCTTGCCCTTAAGTGATGGATAGTATGTTGAATAGTAGGTTGTGGTGAGTGTTGATATCCTTATCTCTTTCCTTCTATTCCTATTCAAGCTTGAAACCAAGAGTTCCTTGTAGCTTGTTTCATGTTTTGGGAGTCTTGTGTGAATATGAGTTTCCATGGTCTCCTTATGTTGTGTATGTTCTATTTGAATTCTTGTTTAACTGAGCAAATGAGTTTTCATGATTTATGATCCTCATAATTGATTGCATTTTTTATATTAGTTGTCTATATGCTTCATGAGGATGAATGGTTGAACATGCCTAAATGTGTTTTTATGAAGAAGTTGCATGATGTGCTTTTATGAGAAAATTTCTTAAACGTGCCAAATGAGGTTACAATAAGCATGATGTGATTTGGTGAAGGAAGTTCCTCCAATGAAATGAAGAATGTGAAGTTTTGATGCATAATGAGTTGTAGATGTAGTTCCTACCTTCTTGTTGTGTTTTGAGTTCTTTGGTGTGGAGTTGATGGTTCCTCCTTTGTTTGTGCATTTATATTGATGTTGCATGCATGATTGTGGGCTGCTAGTCTTGATTCGTTACCCCTTAATGTGTTTAGAGTGTCATTCGAGGAAGAATGTTCCAAAGTGGGGGATAATGTAACGACCCTAAAAATGAACTAGTGGAACTAGAGCCTAACATGTGTGTGCTTGAGTTTGATGGTCTTTGATGTTGTCCCGAGTCATGATTGAGGGGTTTAGGGGTCAAACGTCAAGGTACGACTCCCCAAGGACCACCCTAGGTGTCCTTGAGGAGGACCCTAAGTCCAACCCCCAAGACCCCTTGAAGCTAGAAAGTTGACCAAAAATGGGTGACCTATGGAAGGGGTCAACGCCCTGTAGGTCCATCCACGCCCCGTGGATGGCCTCCATAGCTCAAGGGACCCCAAAACAGGCCACAACCATGAACCACAGAGGGACAACACGGAGCCGTCAACCCATCCACAGTCTGTGGATTGGGTGGTCGTGAATTGGACCTGCAATTTGTCAAGGTGACACAACCAATTGTAGGGGTGAATTAGTAAATTTACCCCAAGTCCTAATAAGTTAAAGGATGGTTATTTTGGGTTTATTTAGATATTTTAAGAGTATTAAAAATGTTAAACTCTATTTTACATTCTATTATTTCAAAAACCCAAATCAAAATCCCTTCCCTCCTAAAAAGGTTCTCTCTAGAAACTCCATTGGAGATCAAGGTGAAGTTCAAGCTAGGGTTGGGGATTTCAAGGTGTTTCTTCTTCAATTTTCATGGGGAATCAATAGCAAGGTATGGTGGTCTTCATCCTTGTCTAATTTTCCATTCAAGGAGCCAATTCAAATGTGATTTCAAATCATGAAAATCTAGGTTTTTCACTCAATCTCATGGGTTCTTTCATCAAACGATTTTAAAGGTTTACTAATGTCAAATTATGATTGTATTGATGGTTAATTGATGATTTTTTTCAAGAACCCATGATTCCTCTCAAACTATAAATAGTGTCTTATGAAGTGGGTTTGGTGATCATTAATAAATGTTGATGAATTATGTCTAAATTGATTTAGATTATTGAATTGTATCATCATCTATGTCTAATTATGGTGAATGTTGGTGAATTGAGGATTTGTGATCATAGTCTTGAAATGGCAAGTTTGACCTAATCTAATGTTAAAGTAGAATTATGCTTGAATTATTGATCCACTTGAAAGGTGGAGGTGTTTACTTACTTTGTATATTGATCCGCTTGAAAGGTGGAGGTGTTTACTTATTATGAACATTGTGATCATGGCCTTGGAGGCATAGTGTGGGTAATTGGAGTATTATCATGATGTTGTATATATAAATGTGATGCAAATCATGTGTGTGATCTAAAGGAATGAAAGATGATCATGTTTAGTAGCTAATAGTGTTAGGATTGAATATTATCTCTCTATTAACACTTGGGAATGATGGTGATAATGTGAAAGGCTATTCTCACATACACACACTTGAATGAATGAATGAATTAAGTTCCATGATAATGTTAAGGAATGTTGAGTCTATTGAAAGGCTATTCTCAATTGTACTATAATGAATGCTAATGACTTGTTGTGAAATTACTTTCTCACAATAAGGGGGTTCTTAGGTGAAAGGATATTCTCATCTTTGAATCTATGAGCTTTCCAATGAATGAATGAGTGTTGGATTTGGGATGGATGCTCATCCGGGAGTTCAGGCGGGGTATCTATTAGGAAACCTTTATCTTATAATGAAATAATGTAATGAATGTAATGTACTCCGTGGGGAATAATGCTAAGCACCGAGTATTTATGGTTTGAGATGGGTGCTCATCCGGGAGTTGAGGTGGGGTACTTAGTAGCAATCTCTTGAGATGGATGCTCATTCGTGAGTTGAGGCGGGGTATCTAGTAGCAATCTCCCTATCCCATAACTATGTGCCCACATAGGTCTAGCTAGTGGATCCACTTAAGGCTAAACAAACTATGGTCCTACCTTAGGCAAGTAGGAATCCCTTTATCCGGTGAGGGTGACACCAGGATTCCATGTCAAGCTCACATGGTCTATGTAGGTTAAGGCTTACCCCAACAATAATGTAAATGAACTATGGCTTCTTAAGGATGTACTACTTAGTTTGGGTGGTGGTATGGGGCGTCATCTATACATTGCACAAGTAGGCATTTGAGGAAGTCATGTTGTGTTCCTTTATAATGTTAATGAATGAATGGACTCTTACGATCTTGTTAATGAAGAATGTTGATCTTGTGTCTAATAAGTGAAGGTGTTCTTAATGAAGTTAATGAATGGTGACTTGAATTCTTATATGTGTAATCAAAGGATGCATGCTATGTATTGGATTTTATATATAAGTACTTCCTTCTTATAACTTGTTGAGTATAAATGTGCCTAGTCTATGATGACTTCAAAGGAGCACTTAGTGTGAGTAGTAGTATGGGATGCTACTTGCACATTGCACAAGTGTGACTTAGAATTATCTTAGGTGATGGTCCTTATGTGATGATTATGTCTTATATAATGTTTATGCCTTTATGGATGTATATTGTCGAAGGTGGAAAGGTTGAATGGCAAGTTCACTTTTGGTGACCTTAGGGTGGTGCCTTGGTGTGGTTAGTAGTATGGGATGCTATCCATACATTGCACAAGGTATAGCCCAAGGGTTACTTTAAGTGAAGGGTTATGTAAAGGTAATGGGTTATATATGTTGAACATGTCTCCATTGTGATAAATGACTTGTATGTTGGTTATGATTGAGTATTATGACTCTTATAATTGTATTTCATGAAGTTTTACCAAAATAGCATAAAAGCATGTCTTTGGAACAAATGTCCTTTTTAAGCGTGTTTTTGCATGGCTATCATACTTAGTACTTTATGTGCTAACCCCATTCTTCTTCTTTGTTTTTACTACAAGTGTAGGTTGCGGTAATTGAGTATCTCTCTCTAGTTGGGGCTTGGACTAGACTTCTTCCAAGACATGTTTTGGGTATGTCCTCATAGACCAATGACAATGACTTTTCATGTTTTCTAGTTCTCTTATATTTTGAGACTATTGTCAAGACTTCGATTGTAAAGGGCCGTGACCCTATTTTGTTTAAAGTTTTGTCTAAGATGGCCATGTGAGACTTTAGTTAACTTTCGCTTGACTTTGAATGAATGTTTTTAGATTGTATGGCTTATGAATAAAAAGTTTTAATTCCGCACTATTTTATTACCTATGTGATGAATGAATGCTATGAGGTTTGTATAAAACCCCTTCGGGGTTGAGTACGCCGTGTTACGACTAGGGGGTGCTCTTGAGTCGTGACAATGAAATTCGGCCTAGCGCATACATCATGTCCAAAACCGAAAATAAGAAATAAAACCGAAACAATAAAAAATTGTCCTCGAAGCATGAGAACACACCAAAGCTCGAGAACCTCGCAATCAACCACTAGCCACGAAACTGAGAACCCTGACTATCAGACCTTACATTTGGGAAAATGTAGGTAAGAGTGTGTGTTTGTACAAAACAATGTATCAAGTATGATAGCCATGCATGAAACATTTAAATCATGTTAAAATAGGACATTTCATGACATGCAATTGACTTGCTAAATAATGATCTAAAAGGGTTAGAAAACATAAGTTATAAACCATGGCCAATGCAAATTAACATCATTTAAAACCTAGATACTTCTTGAAGTAACCTTAGTACATTATTATTGTGGAAATTAGCCTTAATCGACATAGAGACCATGTGAGATATAACATGATTCCCCGGTGTCTCCCACACCTAAAAGGGTTATCTTGCCAAGGTAAGGACCATGAACTTCTAGCTTAAGTGGATCCACTAGCCAATGTCTATCTAGACAATCGTTCTATGGGAGTATAGAGGTTAGGGATAAGGAGATTGCTTCTAGAAACCCGTCCTCTACTTACGGGAGAGCTTCCATCTCAATATCCTCTGGTGCTAAGCATAAATCCCACAGAATAGTCATTTCTTATTGTTCTAATTATCCATAGAAGGGAACATCATCTTGCCAATCCGAGCTAAGTCATAAGTTATTCATAGAGAGGTATCATTCAATAATCAATCCAAGCTAGATTTCATTAGGATAGCTCTTTATCTTTGATTCATTTACCTGAGAAGACCTTTCAACCTTAGAATCCTTACTATGTGAGAAAACCTTTCACAATCATGCTTTCATGTGTTTATGAGAAATCCTTTCAATAAATCAACAACAACATCATCATTGATACTTTACTCTCAAAGCATTCTTAAAACATTTGCATAGAGTTCATAAGAATGTGCATAATTCCATAATTTACCTTTCAAGGTTCGAAACCCACTTTCAATCATCAACATTTAGAAAACATGGGTTAGATATGGATTCCATCATAAATTCATGTAAATCTATCAATTCATGCTTGATTTCATAAAACTCCTCTTTCATAACCAAAACCCACATCATATGATCATAATTTGGAAAACATGGAGATTTCATGGGTTCACAGGGGAATCATCATAAAATCATATTATTTAATAAATTCATGCATAAGAGATCATCATTCAATCATTTAAGTCAATAATCAAGAGAACCCATGACAATTGAAGAAAATCCTAACTCAAGTGGGGATTTCTAATTTTGAAAATAGGAGGATTTGGAAACTCTATGAATGGAAGGAATCCATTGATGAAAACTATCATACCTCAAAGCCAATTGCTTATCTTCAATGGAGGATTGGAGACTTGGCTTGAAACCCTAGGTTGAATTCTTCTTCTTCAAGCTTTCAAGATAGAGAAATATTTTGGAGAGGAGACTTGTTCTTCTTTTAGAAATTTGAGAGGATGATTTATTGGGGAGATTTTGAGGTTGAAATACTTATATAGGGGTCTTAGTGAAGGGTAAACCGATATAGTATTAGGCCAGACTAATTAGAAAAAGATCCAATTGCCCCTAATAATTAACCGCCATCCACGACCCACAGACCGCGACTGATGGACCGTGGTCTGACCGACGGCCCGTACTGTCGGTCCATCATCTGGCGTCAGAAAGTGGGATTTGGGGGTCTAGACCAGGGCCCTCAACCACGGACCGTGGACCCACCAATGGTCCATTAGTTCAGGCCGTGGTTCCAACTTTTTGAACCCCTTTTAGGGAGCCCATCCACGGACCATACCTACGGTCCGTGGTCCTTTCCACGGATAGTGGTTTGCCTCCGTCGGATGGCACTTGCAACTCGTAAAAACTGCTATCTTGCCGTCTCTCAAATCTGGGGTGTTACACATAGTTCATGGGTTTATCATAAAATCATGGTTTAACATCATGTTTTAAGCATGTGCAAGTGAAATTTCAACTAAATATCATAGATTAACATCAAATAATGCATTAAAATACTTAATTAATCATAATTGGAAGAAATCCACTTTCATTTAATTGAAACCCTAATTTGATAATTTGAAGATTGAATTGAGAACTTGAAATCTTTAGGGACCCCATGGAGGAAAGGACTTCATGAGTGAATACACACGTACCTTGATTCTTTAAGCCGAAGAAAAAGGAGAATTTGGAGATTTGAATGGAACCATAACTCTTCTTCTTCTTCCTTAGACTTGAGAGAATTTGGGAGGATGACTTTGGTCAAGTTTTGGAAATTTAACATAATGAGTTCAAATGGGTAAATTGCGGGCTTAAAACGTTTATATAGGGCCTATGGTACAAGGTAAAATTATGTAGTGTTGGGTTAAAATAATTAGGAAAAGACCCAAAAATAGTGGCGTACCCAGCATTTTTTCTAAGCAGTGTCACCATGGCAAATAATGACTCAAGAAGAAAATCAATGAAGATTTTGCTTTAGGCCTCCAAAATTTGAGGCCCCATTAATACTAAACTATATGAAAAAAAAAATATTTTTTAAAAATATGAAATTTTGATTAAATTAAAAAAATGTAAAAATTTGTCTACTCTTTTAAATTTTTAAATCAAATCATTCACGTCTTCATATTATTAAATAAAGTTTTATACAATATTATTCAACATGAGATTGATTGCAAATAAATGATTAACATCTTTAAAAAAAATGAAAAAAGGAAACATATGACATTGTTGGAATGGATCTTGTTGAAGATATGGCCTCCTTATTGCATCATGATCATTTGATAAATAGGTAATTTTTTCCTAGGATCAATTCAATGAACTTAAATCAACTCTTTTACTTCGTAGATTTTTTTTTTGACTCATTAGCTTGTTCTTCCAAGTCAGTTGAAGCTTGAGTCGTTAAAATTGGCTTTGAACGTTTTTAATTTTTTTTAGAATAATACCTCTACATTAAATTTAGACTAATTTAGAATAATATGATGTAATCTGCACAATTAGTAATTGTAACGACCCGAGAGCACCCCTTAGTCGTAACGCCCAGAGGTCTTATACAAGCCCTTAGCATATCATGAACATTAAAGCATATGAAAATAGCGGAAAATTTAAAACTTTTCTTTACAATCGAAGTCTTCATAAAATAAGAGAGAGTCTATGACACTATGTCTCAAACCATCTATGACATTTAGAATAACAATTCTTTCATAACAACTTAGGGACACGGCCCTTACATAATAATTACTAGGGACACTGCCCTTACACAAGTCTAAAGACATAAAACATAAAGACATAATGACATAAGTTTACGAGGTAGGTTCATCCTCGAAACTATGAGGACTCCCCAAGTCTTCATTCCCAAGCTCCTTAGAAACCGAACTTCCAAGCATAAGACATCACATCACCAACCCTACACTTTGTAAAAATGTAGAAGAAATATGGGTTAGTACAACACACGTACTAAGTATGGAAGCCATGCAAGTAAAACCATTAAAACATGCTTAAAGAGACATTTAGTTGAAACCATGCTTTATGCACTTTTGAACATCATTCTTTAAAAGAGTTGGAGAACAAAAGTCATTAAGAACTCACATATAGTTTATCAAACACAAGGGTAACACATCAACAAAACATAGTTTCCAAACATAGTCATAATGCATATATCACTCATTACAAGACATGATACTCATGCATAGTCAATATCAAGGTCATTGCATCATAATAGAGTAATCACATAAGTAACCCTAGGTTCTACCTATGCAATGCATAGGTAGGGTCCATAGTCCTACCTACACTAAGTATTACCTTTGAATCACCATGCTCATACTTATCATACATTAATCTTATCCATAGGTCATATACATAGTAAGGTGACATTCACAAACATTAGTTCATATCAAGAAAAGTCAATCATTAACATAATACAATTAAAGCATGCATTATTCATAATCTTCATAATAAGATAGAACAACACCATTAAGGCATAGTTCATACAACATGTTCATATCATACATCTTAGTCATAATTCAAATAGTCCATAATCATAGGTAAACCATCTTCATAATGATCATACATAACATAGCTTCAACATACATAAGTCATAATCATCATAATCATAAGAGAACACTACTACAACCATCCCTTAGGATCCCACAAGTGCAATGTGCAAGAGAAGTCCCATACCCTCCCTTACACTATGTAGAAACCCTTAAGAAAGCCCTAGTAAGAGTTCACACCTTTCATACCTTCATTTACTTTTACATTAGGGAAATATTACAATAACCGACATAGACCATGAGAGTTACATGGAATCCGGTGTTCTACTCCCACACCGAAAAGAGAGGGTTAACACTTGCCTAAGGTGTAACCATTCATACATAGCTATCTAGGTGGATCCACTAAGCTAGAGTCCTATGTGGGCACATAGTTAAGGGTCAATAAGATTGCTTCTAGAAACCCTAACTTACTAAACGTGGGAGTTTCCATATCATGAGACAACACATACCATGGGTAGTCCGGGCTTGCTAAACGTGAGGAAACCCATGTGGGGAGCCGAACTTACTAAACGTGAGACCTCCATCTCATTTACATGCCCTTTCGGTGCTAAGCATCTAATTCCCTTTTGTAATCATATTTAGTCATCACATAAGTTCACATTAGCCTTTACTAGACTCTTATGTAGACATCTTACCATAATAGCTCATATGTGTTCCTAAGTAAGTAACAATCCTTTCACCTTAGAAACACTTAGCAAGTGAGTAAACCTTTTACTTTACATTACATTATAATCATGAGAACTACCTTTCAATTATATATCAATCATACCATAACATACATACATACTTCATAGCTAATTCAAGTGTAGAGGGTTAAGGATGAGGAAACTAGGTCATCAACACCACAACAACACATTAGGTATAGCATCATTACAATCTAAGTAATTCACCTTTTAAAGTAATCATTAGTCTTTACATTACCAAGTAAGGTCATATAGAATACCTTTAGGGGAATACCCCTCTCATAGTCATAAAAGCTCAAGAGTTCATAGATGAGAAAACCTTTCATCAAGAACCTTCATCATGTGATAATGACCTTTCACATTATCATACGATGCATAACATAGACTAGTTTTGAGTACAATTGAGGAAACCTTTCAAGAGAATCACATTCATTACATTATCAATAGCTTCATTCATTCATGTGTATGTGTACATGTGTGAGAAAGCCTTTAACATAAAACACCTTTACTCATAGCATGTTCATATTGAGTTAACAAGAATTACCTTCAATTCGACATAACAACAATAATACCAACATTTCACAACATTCATACTTGCATTGCATCTCATCATAACATGCTTAATTACCAACTAGGGTTAGAGAGAAGAGGGAATCATCATCCAAATTCATCATACATGAATTAAGCAAGTACATTCAACAATACATAAAGAATCACATTGATATCATCTCCTCATAACCTTGAAGGCCCCATTCAAGACTTAACCCTAATTTCATAGTAATCATACATAATTTAGGGTAATATCATCATACAAACATGAATTACATAGCATCACATTCAATTCATAACCTTCAATCACTATTCAACACAAACTAGGGTTAGAATTGGAGAAAGAAGGGGAAACATGGGTCTCACGGGGGATTCTTCAAAAATCACCAACACTACATGAATCCATCCATAATTGTTCATATATCATCAATCAAAATCATTTTATAACAACAATTCAACATTTAGAAATAAGACCCACGTCTACAATTTGGGGAATTTTGAAAACCATCTTTGGAAGGACCTCTTGGGGAAAGGGATCCCAAGAGTGAAGAGCAACCATACCTTAGTTAAACCCTATGAATTTCGTGTGAAAAACTTCCATCTTCAAGCCCTAGTTGATCTCCTTCTTTGTTCTTCAACGGAGGAAATTGTAGAGAGAGAAATATTTAAGAGGGAGGGAATTGGGTTTGATTTAGGTCTTTAAATTATAATGGGTTAATGACTTAGTTTAGGGTCTTATTCACTATTTATAGGAGGTTATTTAACCACTTAACCGACCCCCTAAGCCCTTAATTAATCAACTAACTTAATTCCCAAACCCCCAACTTAAAGCTAAACGTCACAAAACTGGCAGCATCTACGGACTGTCGTTTGATCTACTGTCTGTAGTTTGGGTCCGTCGATTGGACCTGGGACTGACAGTGCTTCACTATTTTGGCCATAACGTTTTACTCCGAGATCGAAATTGGGAAAACTCAGTGGTGTTGGAAAGAGGACTCAGAGACCTTTCATTGGATAGGTAGTGGACCACCTAATTCGTTTTGAGCTATGAGATATGACCATTTAAAGTTGACCCTCACTCCTAACTTAAAACTAAAAACTATTTTTTGGGGACTGTTTTGAGGGTCTTGGTTTTAAATGAATTTATGACTTAGCTTAAGGTCTTGCTAGCTTATAAAAGTGAGTAATCAACTAGCTAAACAACCCCTTAAGCGCTTAGTCAATTAACTAACTTAATCCCTAATCACCAACTTAAGACTAGAAGGCTGGAAATTGGCAGCACCTACGGCCACCCATATACGAACCGTAGGTGGGGTTACGGCCCGTGCTGTGCTCTCATCGTTTTGTTCAAAGGCTCCCTTTTTGGGAGCCAAGCATCCCAAGACTAAGTCCCCAACTACGACCTAGACCTACGGTCCGTAGACCAGTCTACTGGCCGTAGATGGGTCTCGTAGGTCCTGCTGTCTTTTTACAGCTTGAGGGTAGATATTGGGGTCCTCTTCAAGGAACCCTTGGGTGGTCCTTGGGGGGGGGATTGTACCAGATCGTTTGGACCCTAAACATGTCCGTCTATGAATAAGAGTCACTTCTATGAGTTTTAGACCTCAAACAACACACCAAACACCATGACAAGACACTAGAACCCATACTAGCTCCAAAGACTAGTTTCCGGACGTCATGGTCGTTTCTTGACATTTGACCTCTAAAGTCACCAAACTAACTTCAATAGCCATTTTTCATCATTTAAACATGGTTCCAACCATAAACTAACATGTGAGGCTCTAGGTCAACCTACTAGATTCAGTCAAGCCTTAGCTAGGTCTTACTAGTTTCGTGCGGGGTGTTTCAATAATTGAGGATCAAATAATAGAGGATTGCCAACAATTGTAATCAATTTAATGAATTCTAAATTATTTCATTGTAACAAGCAAATAGTAAAAAATAAAATTATTGTCATAAAAAAATAAAAATAAAAATTCAAGCACATAATAAAAAAATAGAATAACAAAAAAAAAAAACTAACATGGTGTGGAGATTCGAGATGTCAAATAACAATGATTGATGAACAAGAACAAAAAGAAAATTGAACAAACTCACAAGTCAAAAATATACAAATACAAGGATTTAATGAGTAACACTATTTTTATTTAACTATAATTCTAATTGATAAAGGACTCAAAGATTTTGAGTTATATTTTAATTCTAAGAAAAATTTAGTTGGATTTTGAATGAATTAGAGTGGGTCGGTAGGTTTTTAATGAAGGGAACCTATTGTTTAGAATTTAAAACAAATATTTAATAAATTTAAGAAAAGGAAAAAATAAAACGTGAAAAAAAACATGAGAAAAATTGGAGAATGTAGGGGATCGACCCCGAGACGTTCATCTTACATGCAACACCTTTGCCATTTGAGCTAGGCATATTTTGTTACAAGGGGTGTCCTTTCAATTGTTTTACCTTTTATTTTTTATTTTTTATTTCTTTTATATAGGTATTTTCCGTAAAAAATTTCGACTAAGCCATGTCACGTGACACACTTTTGATATAGGTAGATCTGCCCCTGCCCAAAAGCCTCTTTAAAGTAATTGTCGAGGCTCACCTACAGTTTAGACCTACGATCTGTAGGTCCTTCTATGAACAATATTGTTCAATCGTAGATAGGTTACTGGGACCCTTAATTTAACCATCTTTTGACAGAAACCATGTACGGTTCGTAGGTCGTCCTACGGTCCATACATGTCAACTGTAGAAACCAAATTTGACCCTCAAAATTTCACGAAGTATGGGATTCACCTACGAGACCTATCTACAACTCGTACCAAGGTTGACAGACCGTTCTAGTGAACCGTAAAAAAATACTGGGACTTGGTTTCAAAAATTTATTTTGTGAATTCCTACGATTGCCATCTATGGCCCATATAAGCATCCACGGTTCGTGGATGGGACCCGTAGATACAAACACTGGCCCAAGAACTATATTTTCCTTCCTTTCCAAATCCAAGTGTTACAATATCTCCCCAGGAACATTCTTCCTCGAATGGAACTCAAGACACCATAAGAAGGTTAGAAATAAGATATAACAACCCAACATGAATGCATTCACATAAATGCACGTATTGAATGAGGAAAATTGAATCCAAGCTATAGTATATCCAACACATCATTTCATAAGGCCTATATGCAACTCATACTCAAATACACATAAACATGGAGAAATCAATCAAGTTAACTCATTTTCTCAAAAGTGAGTTTTCATGAGCATGCATGCATGAGGAAACACGAGAATAACTAAGACACTTGAAACCAAAAGAGTGAACCATAAGGAACAAAATACCTCAAGCTAGAGTAGGGATGAAGGGAAAGAGATGAGGGTATTGGGATATCATATCGGTCTCGGCCTCCCAAGTTGCACCCTCAACTAACTGATTCCTCCAAATAACTTTTATGGAAGCAACTTCTTTGTTTCTCAATTTCAGGACTTGCCGGTCTAAAATCTCGATCGGAACTTCTTAATAAGAAAGAGTCTCATTTATACAAAGGCTCTCCAATAGTACTATAGATGTCGGATCACCAATGATAACGCTCAACTACACTTCATCTGATTTTAAGTGTAGGCGGTCACAATCAAGTATAAATCCAACGAAGAGTTGGGGATGATCCCACAGGGAGTGATACTGTAAATAATTCAATTACAAAGTGAAATGAGTGTTCTAATCGGTTGTAGAAGTAGACATTTTCGAAACAATTAAAGTAAATGGCAGGGATTTGAAAATTAATGTCAATTGGGGGGATTAGAATGATCAATTAACAACTACGAATACACGGGGTAATCAAGTAGAGAGGGATCACTGGGGATGTGATCAATTGAACACCAATTTCTCTATATGGGTGATTAATATTTACTAAAAGTCGTTGAATCTTAGTGGGTAGGCTAGGCTTTAGGTGCAATTGTCATTTCTCAATCAACTATCACGAATCAAGCGAGTTCTCTCGAACCTCAACAAGCATAACCAAGATAAACAACCCAATACCTCAATTAATCTACTCTTTCAAGCTAGATTGATAGGATTGAATTTAGACCCACTTTCTCAAGCTAAGTCCACAATAACCCAATCACTACAATCATCAATTAATAGTTTTAACTCTAAAACCTCCTTCTCAAGCAAGCTTAGAATACTATGCCAGAATTACATTTGCAACTACAATTCATCAATTAAAACTCAACTACTAATTGAACCCACTTCAAATCAACAATTAAATTAGTAAATACTAACACCCATAAACTAATTTAAGCATTCAATCACATAATCACACCCCCATGGGGGGTTTTAGCTACACATAGTAAAAATCAAGAAATAGTTACCAACTAAGTTTTCCATTAGCTTGGGTAACAATCTACAGGTCTTCCAAGTGCTTGAATTAACTTCCAAAATAATAAAACCCTAAAAATCTGCTCAAAACTTAAAAAACAGTGTTAGGGATAAAAAAACCCAATGTAGGAACTATCAAAAACTCAAAACTATCGCCTAGAACATTAGAACTCTGCAACTCTCTTTTTAAAATAGCATCTATACTCTTCCAGTTTTTCAATTTCAAGACAAGTCGATGAAATAAGTCGGTGATGCACTGAGTGTTTCTTCCATTGCTTTTTTGGCTTGGATTTTCCACACTTTCTCTCTGTGACTTTAGGTGATCAGAATTTCCCTTGCCGATCCAGTCGGCGGTTGGCCGATTTACTATTTCAATCACCCAGTTGTCTTTGTCCAAGGGCTGGCCTGTTGGAACTTTTGGCAGGCTGAAGAGCCACTCGGAGAGTCGCCGAGTGGCTTTGGCGACCATCAGTCTTTCTTTTCTTCAGCTTTTTCACTCTTTTTTTTCCGGTAATTAATGTCCTTGCCTTGCTCTTTTGGCTTCATTGCTGTAAATTAGCATTTAAACATCAACTTAGAGCATAGAATAGGCATCGAGGACACTAAAACTCTAGATATTAAGCCCTAAATGAGTCGAAATCCCCGTATCATCAACCGACACATTTATTCAACAAGGAGAAATAGAAAACCAGATGCACCAATGCTAAGACATTAGGAAAATCGAGTGCATAAGCAACTTTACAAATACGTCTGAAAATCTTATATGTGCCCACATAATGAGGACTAAGCTTCTTTTTCTTTCGAAACCTCATCACACCATTCATGGGTGAAATTTTCAAGTAGACCCAATCATCAACATCAAATTCTAGATCTCTCCTTCTAACATCAGCGTAGGACTTTTGTCGACTTTGAGCAGTTTTTAACCTTTCTCTAATAAGATGAACTTTCTCCATAACCTCATGTACCAACTCGGGACCTATCAAAGCAACCTCACCAACTTCAAACCAACCTATATGAGATCTACAACTCTTACCATAAAGAGCATTAAATGGAGTCATACTAATGCTTTAGTGATAGCTTATACGCAAACTCAATTAAAGGCAAATGATTATTCCAATCACCCATAAAGTCAATCACACAAGCTCTCAACATCTCTTCCAAAGTTTGGATAGTATACTCTGCTTTCCCATCAGTTTGAGGGTGAAAGGTCGTAGTAAGCTTAACATGAATACCAATGCCCTTTTGGAAAGACTTCCAAAATTGAGAAGTACACTAGGTACCACGATCTGAGATACTGGATAAGGGGACTCCATGCAACCTAAAAATTTCCCTCAAGTACTGTCACGACCCAAGGTACCCCTAGGTGTAACTAGTGGCGGAGGGAGGATTTTCATCAAGGGGGTTCAAACAAAATTAATCACGTAAATAATATCCATAAATAAACTGGTCAAATCGGATATAAATGGGTCAGATTAAACGGTCGAATCAAGAAGAAAAGGGTTTTATAATAATTGACTTTATAATTAGGGATTAAACTAATAAATCCTAAATTCCCAATCAACATTTTAAATTTTTGGAACTAACCATCGTTTTCTGATTGCATTATTTTTTTAAAAAATAAAATTAAAACGCCTAAAATATAAGCTGATAAAAAAAATGCCTCTGCCCGGATTCGAACACGCGACCTCGCGTGCAGTAGAGCAAATTCCTGAACCACCAACGCCATTGAGCTACGCCTTTGGTGTATGTTCAGGGGGTTCAATAGTATATATATATACACGTATATTAAAAATTTAATCTTATATATATAGTGTAATTTTTCGACGAAGGGGGTTCGGATGAACCCCCTTCGTTCAGCGTAAATCCACCCCTGGGTGTAACATGGCGTATAGGACCCCAAAAGGCCCCCATTCAAGCCACTTAGCATTCGTAACATAAGACATAGAACAAAAGAAATAAAAAACACATTTCAAGTCTCAATAGTTTCTATAAAAGTAAAGTGGAAGTCTAAACATTTTGTCTCATTAGCCATCTAGTACAACAGAATGAAGTTGGGCCTAGCCCATACATCATGTCCAAACCTAAAGATAAGTAAGAGAAACTGGACACAATGAAAAATCCATCCTCGAAGCATGAGGACTCACCAAACCTTAGAAATATCTCAAGTCAAACTCTAGCCATGAAACTGAGAATCTTGACTGTCGGACCCTACATTTGGAGAAATGTAGGTAAGAGTATCCACTTGTAAAAAATATGTACCAAGTATGATAGCCATGCATATAAACATTTAAAACAAGCTAAAATAGGACATTTTCATGACATGCAATGGCCACACTAAAACATGGTATAAAAAGAGTTAGAAAACATAAATACTAAAGCATGGTCAATGCAAGCTAACATCTTTAAAACTTTTGAACACATGTGAGATACTTCTTATAGTAACCTTAGTTCATTATTATTATGGGAAGTAGCCTTAACCGACATAGAGATCATGTGAGCTATAACATGATCCCTGGTATCTTCGACATCAAAAGGGGTTGACCTACTTGCCAAGGTAAGGACCATGAACTTCTAGCTTAAGTGGATCCACTAGCTAATGTCTATCTAAACAATCGTCTCATGGGGAACATTGGTAAGGGATAAGGAGATTGCTTCTAGAAACCCGGACTCTACTCACGGGAGAGCTTCCATCTCAATATCCTCTCAGTGCGAAGCATAAATCCCATGAAATAGTCATTTTCTTACTTGTTCTCAGTATACATGGAAGGGAACGTCATCTTGCCAATCTAAGCTAGGTCATAAGTCATAAGTCATAAGTCATAAGTTATCCATGAAACGACATCATTCAATAACCAATCCAAGGTAGGTTTCATTAAGATAGATTCATTTAGGTGAGGAGACCTTTCAACATTAGAATCTTTACTATGTGAGAAAACCTTTCACAAATCATACTTTCCTGTGTATATGAGAAAATCCTTTCAACAACACAACAACAACATTATCATTGATATTTCACTCTCAAAGCATCCTTAAAACATTTACATAATTTTCATTTGAACATGCATAATTCCATAATTCACCTTCCAATGTTCAAAACCCACTTTCAATCATCAACATCTAGAAAACAAGGGTTAGGCCTGGGTTCATGGAAATTCTTCATAATTCATGCAATACTATAAATTCATGCTTTATTTCATAAAACTCTTCTTTCATAATGCAAGACCCACATTACATGCTCATAACTTGGAAAACATGGGATTACATGGGTTCATGGGGAATCATCATAAAATCATGGGATATACTTAATTCATGCATGAAAGATCATAGATCAATCAATTAAATCAATAATTAAAGGGACTCAATTGGGGATTTTTCTAACTTTGAAAATGGAGAATTTAGGGACTCCATGAATGGAAGGAATCCATGGATGAAAACTATCATACCTCAATGCCAATTGCTTAACTTCAATGGAGGAATTGGAGAATTGATATGCAAACCCTAGCTTGGAACCTTCTTCTTCAAGATTTTTAGAGAGAGAAATATTTGGGAGGAAAACTTGTTCTTCTTTTGTAAATTTGAGAGAATGATTTTTAATTGGGAAACTTTAGAGTTAAAACACTTAATAGGGGTTTTGGTGAAGAGTAAAACGACATAGTATTAGGCTAGACTAATTAGGAAAAGACCCAACTGCCCCTTGGGAAATGATTGCCGACCCCAAACGATGGCCTGCCCAACGGACCGTGGTTTGACCGATGGTCCGTCCTGGTGGTTCGTCGTCTAGTGTTAAAAAGTGGAATCTAGGCCATGATCCACGTACGTACCTCTATCCACAGATCGTGGATCCATCGACGGTCCGTCGGTCCAGGTTGTGGTCTGTGGTCCTTTGGGCCTTATTGGGTGGCCAATCCATGGACTAGACCCACAGTCCATGGCTCAGTCCACGAGCCGTGGCTTGCCTCCATCGGATGGCACCTAGAAACTTCTAAAAACTGCTATTATGCCCCTTCTCAAATCCAAGGTGTTACAAGTATAGCTTAGCATAGTCCTTCGCCAAATTACAGCTTGAGGGTAGATATTGGGGTCCTCTTCAAGGAACCCTTGGGTGGTCCTTGGGGGGGGGATTGTACCAGATCGTTTGGACCCTAAACATGTCCGTCTATGAATAAGAGTCACTTCTATGAGTTTTAGACCTCAAACAACACACCAAACACCATGACAAGACACTAGAACCCATACTAGCTCCAAAGACTAGTTTCCGGACGTCATGGTCGTTTCTTGACATTTGACCTCTAAAGTCACCAAACTAACTTCAATAGCCATTTTTCATCATTTAAACATGGTTCCAACCATAAACTAACATGTGAGGCTCTAGGTCAACCTACTA
The DNA here is from genome assembly GCF_900185275.1 of Solanum verrucosum. Taxonomy (NCBI): domain Eukaryota; kingdom Viridiplantae; phylum Streptophyta; class Magnoliopsida; order Solanales; family Solanaceae; genus Solanum; species Solanum verrucosum. The sequence goes on along the minus strand of NW_026019842.1, from coordinate 1,304,747 downwards.
GATTCAGTCAAGCCTTAGCTAGGTCTTACTAGTTTCGTGCGGGGTGTTTCAATAATTGAGGATCAAATAATAGAGGATTGCCAACAATTGTAATCAATTTAATGAATTCTAAATTATTTCATTGTAACAAGCAAATAGTAAAAAATAAAATTATTGTCATAAAAAAATAAAAATAAAAATTCAAGCACATAATAAAAAAATAGAATAACAAAAAAAAAAAACTAACATGGTGTGGAGATTCGAGATGTCAAATAACAATGATTGATGAACAAGAACAAAAAGAAAATTGAACAAACTCACAAGTCAAAAATATACAAATACAAGGATTTAATGAGTAACACTATTTTTATTTAACTATAATTCTAATTGATAAAGGACTCAAAGATTTTGAGTTATATTTTAATTCTAAGAAAAATTTAGTTGGATTTTGAATGAATTAGAGTGGGTCGGTAGGTTTTTAATGAAGGGAACCTATTGTTTAGAATTTAAAACAAATATTTAATAAATTTAAGAAAAGGAAAAAATAAAACGTGAAAAAAAACATGAGAAAAATTGGAGAATGTAGGGGATCGACCCCGAGACGTTCATCTTACATGCAACACCTTTGCCATTTGAGCTAGGCATATTTTGTTACAAGGGGTGTCCTTTCAATTGTTTTACCTTTTATTTTTTATTTTTTATTTCTTTTATATAGGTATTTTCCGTAAAAAATTTCGACTAAGCCATGTCACGTGACACACTTTTGATATAGGTAGATCTGCCCCTGCCCAAAAGCCTCTTTAAAGTAATTGTCGAGGCTCACCTACAGTTTAGACCTACGATCTGTAGGTCCTTCTATGAACAATATTGTTCAATCGTAGATAGGTTACTGGGACCCTTAATTTAACCATCTTTTGACAGAAACCATGTACGGTTCGTAGGTCGTCCTACGGTCCATACATGTCAACTGTAGAAACCAAATTTGACCCTCAAAATTTCACGAAGTATGGGATTCACCTACGAGACCTATCTACAACTCGTACCAAGGTTGACAGACCGTTCTAGTGAACCGTAAAAAAATACTGGGACTTGGTTTCAAAAATTTATTTTGTGAATTCCTACGATTGCCATCTATGGCCCATATAAGCATCCACGGTTCGTGGATGGGACCCGTAGATACAAACACTGGCCCAAGAACTATATTTTCCTTCCTTTCCAAATCCAAGTGTTACAATATCTCCCCAGGAACATTCTTCCTCGAATGGAACTCAAGACACCATAAGAAGGTTAGAAATAAGATATAACAACCCAACATGAATGCATTCACATAAATGCACGTATTGAATGAGGAAAATTGAATCCAAGCTATAGTATATCCAACACATCATTTCATAAGGCCTATATGCAACTCATACTCAAATACACATAAACATGGAGAAATCAATCAAGTTAACTCATTTTCTCAAAAGTGAGTTTTCATGAGCATGCATGCATGAGGAAACACGAGAATAACTAAGACACTTGAAACCAAAAGAGTGAACCATAAGGAACAAAATACCTCAAGCTAGAGTAGGGATGAAGGGAAAGAGATGAGGGTATTGGGATATCATATCGGTCTCGGCCTCCCAAGTTGCACCCTCAACTAACTGATTCCTCCAAATAACTTTTATGGAAGCAACTTCTTTGTTTCTCAATTTCAGGACTTGCCGGTCTAAAATCTCGATCGGAACTTCTTAATAAGAAAGAGTCTCATTTATACAAAGGCTCTCCAATAGTACTATAGATGTCGGATCACCAATGATAACGCTCAACTACACTTCATCTGATTTTAAGTGTAGGCGGTCACAATCAAGTATAAATCCAACGAAGAGTTGGGGATGATCCCACAGGGAGTGATACTGTAAATAATTCAATTACAAAGTGAAATGAGTGTTCTAATCGGTTGTAGAAGTAGACATTTTCGAAACAATTAAAGTAAATGGCAGGGATTTGAAAATTAATGTCAATTGGGGGGATTAGAATGATCAATTAACAACTACGAATACACGGGGTAATCAAGTAGAGAGGGATCACTGGGGATGTGATCAATTGAACACCAATTTCTCTATATGGGTGATTAATATTTACTAAAAGTCGTTGAATCTTAGTGGGTAGGCTAGGCTTTAGGTGCAATTGTCATTTCTCAATCAACTATCACGAATCAAGCGAGTTCTCTCGAACCTCAACAAGCATAACCAAGATAAACAACCCAATACCTCAATTAATCTACTCTTTCAAGCTAGATTGATAGGATTGAATTTAGACCCACTTTCTCAAGCTAAGTCCACAATAACCCAATCACTACAATCATCAATTAATAGTTTTAACTCTAAAACCTCCTTCTCAAGCAAGCTTAGAATACTATGCCAGAATTACATTTGCAACTACAATTCATCAATTAAAACTCAACTACTAATTGAACCCACTTCAAATCAACAATTAAATTAGTAAATACTAACACCCATAAACTAATTTAAGCATTCAATCACATAATCACACCCCCATGGGGGGTTTTAGCTACACATAGTAAAAATCAAGAAATAGTTACCAACTAAGTTTTCCATTAGCTTGGGTAACAATCTACAGGTCTTCCAAGTGCTTGAATTAACTTCCAAAATAATAAAACCCTAAAAATCTGCTCAAAACTTAAAAAACAGTGTTAGGGATAAAAAAACCCAATGTAGGAACTATCAAAAACTCAAAACTATCGCCTAGAACATTAGAACTCTGCAACTCTCTTTTTAAAATAGCATCTATACTCTTCCAGTTTTTCAATTTCAAGACAAGTCGATGAAATAAGTCGGTGATGCACTGAGTGTTTCTTCCATTGCTTTTTTGGCTTGGATTTTCCACACTTTCTCTCTGTGACTTTAGGTGATCAGAATTTCCCTTGCCGATCCAGTCGGCGGTTGGCCGATTTACTATTTCAATCACCCAGTTGTCTTTGTCCAAGGGCTGGCCTGTTGGAACTTTTGGCAGGCTGAAGAGCCACTCGGAGAGTCGCCGAGTGGCTTTGGCGACCATCAGTCTTTCTTTTCTTCAGCTTTTTCACTCTTTTTTTTCCGGTAATTAATGTCCTTGCCTTGCTCTTTTGGCTTCATTGCTGTAAATTAGCATTTAAACATCAACTTAGAGCATAGAATAGGCATCGAGGACACTAAAACTCTAGATATTAAGCCCTAAATGAGTCGAAATCCCCGTATCATCAACCGACACATTTATTCAACAAGGAGAAATAGAAAACCAGATGCACCAATGCTAAGACATTAGGAAAATCGAGTGCATAAGCAACTTTACAAATACGTCTGAAAATCTTATATGTGCCCACATAATGAGGACTAAGCTTCTTTTTCTTTCGAAACCTCATCACACCATTCATGGGTGAAATTTTCAAGTAGACCCAATCATCAACATCAAATTCTAGATCTCTCCTTCTAACATCAGCGTAGGACTTTTGTCGACTTTGAGCAGTTTTTAACCTTTCTCTAATAAGATGAACTTTCTCCATAACCTCATGTACCAACTCGGGACCTATCAAAGCAACCTCACCAACTTCAAACCAACCTATATGAGATCTACAACTCTTACCATAAAGAGCATTAAATGGAGTCATACTAATGCTTTAGTGATAGCTTATACGCAAACTCAATTAAAGGCAAATGATTATTCCAATCACCCATAAAGTCAATCACACAAGCTCTCAACATCTCTTCCAAAGTTTGGATAGTATACTCTGCTTTCCCATCAGTTTGAGGGTGAAAGGTCGTAGTAAGCTTAACATGAATACCAATGCCCTTTTGGAAAGACTTCCAAAATTGAGAAGTACACTAGGTACCACGATCTGAGATACTGGATAAGGGGACTCCATGCAACCTAAAAATTTCCCTCAAGTACTGTCACGACCCAAGGTACCCCTAGGTGTAACTAGTGGCGGAGGGAGGATTTTCATCAAGGGGGTTCAAACAAAATTAATCACGTAAATAATATCCATAAATAAACTGGTCAAATCGGATATAAATGGGTCAGATTAAACGGTCGAATCAAGAAGAAAAGGGTTTTATAATAATTGACTTTATAATTAGGGATTAAACTAATAAATCCTAAATTCCCAATCAACATTTTAAATTTTTGGAACTAACCATCGTTTTCTGATTGCATTATTTTTTTAAAAAATAAAATTAAAACGCCTAAAATATAAGCTGATAAAAAAAATGCCTCTGCCCGGATTCGAACACGCGACCTCGCGTGCAGTAGAGCAAATTCCTGAACCACCAACGCCATTGAGCTACGCCTTTGGTGTATGTTCAGGGGGTTCAATAGTATATATATATACACGTATATTAAAAATTTAATCTTATATATATAGTGTAATTTTTCGACGAAGGGGGTTCGGATGAACCCCCTTCGTTCAGCGTAAATCCACCCCTGGGTGTAACATGGCGTATAGGACCCCAAAAGGCCCCCATTCAAGCCACTTAGCATTCGTAACATAAGACATAGAACAAAAGAAATAAAAAACACATTTCAAGTCTCAATAGTTTCTATAAAAGTAAAGTGGAAGTCTAAACATTTTGTCTCATTAGCCATCTAGTACAACAGAATGAAGTTGGGCCTAGCCCATACATCATGTCCAAACCTAAAGATAAGTAAGAGAAACTGGACACAATGAAAAATCCATCCTCGAAGCATGAGGACTCACCAAACCTTAGAAATATCTCAAGTCAAACTCTAGCCATGAAACTGAGAATCTTGACTGTCGGACCCTACATTTGGAGAAATGTAGGTAAGAGTATCCACTTGTAAAAAATATGTACCAAGTATGATAGCCATGCATATAAACATTTAAAACAAGCTAAAATAGGACATTTTCATGACATGCAATGGCCACACTAAAACATGGTATAAAAAGAGTTAGAAAACATAAATACTAAAGCATGGTCAATGCAAGCTAACATCTTTAAAACTTTTGAACACATGTGAGATACTTCTTATAGTAACCTTAGTTCATTATTATTATGGGAAGTAGCCTTAACCGACATAGAGATCATGTGAGCTATAACATGATCCCTGGTATCTTCGACATCAAAAGGGGTTGACCTACTTGCCAAGGTAAGGACCATGAACTTCTAGCTTAAGTGGATCCACTAGCTAATGTCTATCTAAACAATCGTCTCATGGGGAACATTGGTAAGGGATAAGGAGATTGCTTCTAGAAACCCGGACTCTACTCACGGGAGAGCTTCCATCTCAATATCCTCTCAGTGCGAAGCATAAATCCCATGAAATAGTCATTTTCTTACTTGTTCTCAGTATACATGGAAGGGAACGTCATCTTGCCAATCTAAGCTAGGTCATAAGTCATAAGTCATAAGTCATAAGTTATCCATGAAACGACATCATTCAATAACCAATCCAAGGTAGGTTTCATTAAGATAGATTCATTTAGGTGAGGAGACCTTTCAACATTAGAATCTTTACTATGTGAGAAAACCTTTCACAAATCATACTTTCCTGTGTATATGAGAAAATCCTTTCAACAACACAACAACAACATTATCATTGATATTTCACTCTCAAAGCATCCTTAAAACATTTACATAATTTTCATTTGAACATGCATAATTCCATAATTCACCTTCCAATGTTCAAAACCCACTTTCAATCATCAACATCTAGAAAACAAGGGTTAGGCCTGGGTTCATGGAAATTCTTCATAATTCATGCAATACTATAAATTCATGCTTTATTTCATAAAACTCTTCTTTCATAATGCAAGACCCACATTACATGCTCATAACTTGGAAAACATGGGATTACATGGGTTCATGGGGAATCATCATAAAATCATGGGATATACTTAATTCATGCATGAAAGATCATAGATCAATCAATTAAATCAATAATTAAAGGGACTCAATTGGGGATTTTTCTAACTTTGAAAATGGAGAATTTAGGGACTCCATGAATGGAAGGAATCCATGGATGAAAACTATCATACCTCAATGCCAATTGCTTAACTTCAATGGAGGAATTGGAGAATTGATATGCAAACCCTAGCTTGGAACCTTCTTCTTCAAGATTTTTAGAGAGAGAAATATTTGGGAGGAAAACTTGTTCTTCTTTTGTAAATTTGAGAGAATGATTTTTAATTGGGAAACTTTAGAGTTAAAACACTTAATAGGGGTTTTGGTGAAGAGTAAAACGACATAGTATTAGGCTAGACTAATTAGGAAAAGACCCAACTGCCCCTTGGGAAATGATTGCCGACCCCAAACGATGGCCTGCCCAACGGACCGTGGTTTGACCGATGGTCCGTCCTGGTGGTTCGTCGTCTAGTGTTAAAAAGTGGAATCTAGGCCATGATCCACGTACGTACCTCTATCCACAGATCGTGGATCCATCGACGGTCCGTCGGTCCAGGTTGTGGTCTGTGGTCCTTTGGGCCTTATTGGGTGGCCAATCCATGGACTAGACCCACAGTCCATGGCTCAGTCCACGAGCCGTGGCTTGCCTCCATCGGATGGCACCTAGAAACTTCTAAAAACTGCTATTATGCCCCTTCTCAAATCCAAGGTGTTACAAGTATAGCTTAGCATAGTCCTTCGCCAAATAAGAAATTTTGATGGGAATAAAATGAGCTGATTTCGTCATACGATCCAGAATAACCCAAATCAAGTCATATTGTCACCGTGTGCGAGGTAAACCCACAATAAAGTCCATATTCAAATCTTCCAACTTCCCAATATGAATACTAATACCTCAGGACAAACCTCCCGACTTTTGATGCTCAACTTTCACTTGTTGACAATTAGGGCACTTAGCCTAAAATTCTGCAATATCCTTTTTCATCCCATTCCACCAATAGACCTCCCACAAGTCATAGTGCATCTTGGTGGCTCTTGGGTGAATAGAATATCCAGAACTATGGGTTTCTGATAAAATCTACTCCATCAAATCATTAACATCGGGAATACACAAATGACCTTGATATCGAAGCACACTATCTCCCCTTTGGGAGAAAGCCGCAACAGACTTCTTAAGCATTGCTTCCTTCAATTCGACCAAAATTGGATCAAGACCTTGCTTGGCCTTCACATCTGACACAAAAGACGATTTTGAACCATTATGTACCATACCACCGCCTTTAATGGAGTCAACCAACCGAACACCCAATCGGGCCAATCCATGAACATCTTGAACCAACTCTTTTTTACCATCCTCAATATGAGCAATATTACCCATTGATAACCGACTAAGAGAATCCATCACCACATTCTCCTTCAATCATGATTCTTTAACAACTCAAGTCACCTCCTTTGGAGAATATTTAGATCCTTTTGCTTGAACACATATTGCAAACTTTTATGATCAATAAAAACATCGATATGAGCACTATATAACTAATGCCTTCAAATATTTAAGGAAAAAACAACCGCCACTAGTTTCAAATCATGGGTAGGATAGTTCTTTTCATGAATCTTAAGTTGTCATGAAGCATAAGTAATATCTTTCCCATTTTCATAACGACACAACCTAGGCCAAATCTTGAAGCATCACAATAAACCACAAACCCATCAGATCCTTCTAGGAAGGTCAACACCGGAGAAAAGGTAAGTCTCTCTTTCAATTCTTGAAAATTCTTCTAACACACTTTAGACCATAAGATTTTAACCATCTTTTGGGTCAATGCTGTCAATGGAGAGGCAATCGAAGAAAATCCTTTAACAAACCTTCTATAGTAACCAACCAAACCCAAGAAACTTCGAATATCCGAAGGGGATAGAAGTTTAGGCCAACTCTTAACTACATTTATTTTCTTAGGATCTACCTCACTACCTTTAGTGGAAACAATGTGTCCTAGTAAAGCCACATATCTTAACAAAAATTCACATTTACTAAACTTTACAAAGAGTTGTTGGTCCTTGAGGACTTGCAACACAATCCTAAAATGATTGATATGCTCATCTTCACTCCTTGAAAAAATCAAGATATCATTAATAAACACGACCACAAACATATCAAGGTATTGTCTAAACATCTTATTTATCGAATCCATAAATACGACCAGAATATTAGTTAAACCAAATGACATAACAAAAAACTCATAATGGTCATACCGAGTCCAAAAAACCATCTTTGGAATGTCATCATCCTTCACCCTGAGTTGGTGATAACTCGAACGAAGGTCAATCTTAGAAAAGTAACTTGCTCCTTGTAGTTGATCAAACAAATCGTCTATCCTTGGAAGAGGGTATTTATTCTTAATGGTAACCTTGTTCAATAGCCGATAGTCAACAGACATACAAAGTGAATGATATTTCTTTCGACCAAAAAAACCTGGAGCATCCCAAGGAGAGATACTCAGTCGGAGGAAACCCTTATCCAACATTTTTTTCAGCTGATCTTTAACTCCTTAAATTCTGCCGCAACCATACGGTAACGAGGGATAGAGATCGGTTGTGTATCTAGGAGCTCATCAATACCGAAGTTTATTTCTCTTTTGAGAGGAACACCGAGTAAATCATTAACAAACATTTCTGGAAACTTTTTGACAATGGGGGCTGACTCAAAGATAGGGGTTCCAGAATCTATATTCCTAATCCAAACAAGATGATATACGAAACCCTTAGAAATCACTTTTCTGGATTTTAGACAAGAAACAAACTGACCCTTAGGCATAAAATTTCCCCCTTTCCACTCTAGGACGTGCTTTTTAGGAAATTGATACTTAACTACTCGGGTCCTAGAATCAACTGAAGCATAAGAAAAATGGAGTGAATCCATACCAAGAATAACATATAAATCTAACATATCAAGCTCTAAAAGATCAACATTAGTGACTCTATGGGATAAGGAGACGAGACAACTTCTATAGACTCTCTTAGCCACAATAGATTCACCAATAGGAGAAGAGATGGAAAAAAGGGTCTATCAACACATCTGGAAGAATATCAAACCTCATAGTCACATGTGGCATCACAAAAGACAAGTAAGAACCGAGATGAAGCAAAACATAAATATCAAGATGAAAGACATTCAACATACCGGTAATCATATCATGGGAACCCTTTTACTCATGACGAGTTTGAAGTGCATAAAAACTATTTTGCTTTTGACTCCCACTAGAACCTGACTAAAGGTAAGGTTGAGCCCGTCTTCTGTTATATCTTTCATTCTTAGCAACTGAGGGACAAACCCTTATCTTATGATACGTCTTGCCACAACCAAAATGAGCATTGGAATTGGCTAGGAATTTACCCTTGTGCTTTTTCCACATGTAGCACAAGTAAACAATGAATCTCCACCACCATTTCCTCATTGAGGCTTAAAGCTAGACACCCTATCTTTGTTGAACTTAGGAGTCAGAGCATTGGAGGAACGTTGACCGGAAAACCTTTATCGAAACTTAGAATGACAATGTCCATTGAACCTCAAATGTGAAAATCACCATCACCGGTCCTTGCCTTCTTTGCCTCCCAAGATCTTTACTTAAGTTTCTCCTCCTCTATTTTTTGAACATACACCATTAGACGAGAAATGTTCATATCATTGATGAGCATGGCGGTACGACATTCTTTAACTACCATCTCGGAGAGTCTCAAAACAAACTTACTCCTCCTTTCCCTAGGATCGGCAAACATAGTAGGAACATATCTAGACAATTGCATGAACTTCAAGGAATACTCTTTCACACTCATGTTTCCTTGATGAAGGTTGATGAATTCAAGTACTTTTACCACCCTCGTTTCAAGAGGAAAGAACCTATCAATAAAAGCAACCTTAAACTTTTCCCAATCATGAGGACCCATATCAACCGCCCTCTCTTCTTTCCATTGGTTGAACCAAACTTAAGCAACACCTTTAAGTTCATAAGCGGCCAATACCGCCTTTTCCACCGGTGTCACTCCCATAATCATCAACAGCTTATACACCTCATCAATGAAGTCTTGAGGATCTTTCTCAACCTTGGAACCATGAAACTCCAAAGGTTTCATTCTAGTAAAGTCCCAAACTCTAGTTGTCGTCGTACCGACATTTGGGTTCACGAGGACCACAACCTCTATATTGGCTTGAGCCATCATGGCTTGAGCCAATACTTGGAAAGCATCCCTAAACTCCACATTAGTCACTTGTTCGGCCAAATGGTCAGCCATAACTTGAGGAGCTTTTTGAGAAGCTTGAGGAGCTTCTTGTTACAAATTCTCATTCAATTCCTCCTAACGTATGCTCTTCGAGGTCCATATCATGAAAAATATCGGTTAAGGATTAGGAGAGAGACATATAGAGTTAAACACTAACACACGACTTGGAGTGACAAAAGAAGTAGAGTTTCCTAAACATCTTATTGCTTCTCATTCATAAATGTGGAGTGCTTCCCACTTATGAACAAGAATCTACTTGACGTGGCTTAGAGACTTTTTGGGAACATTCTAGACAATTTGCTCAGATACCAAGTTTGTCACGACCCAAAGTACACCTTAGGCGTAACATGACATATAAAATCCCGATAGGTTTTACACAAGCCAATTAGCATACACCATACTATATAATAGAATTAAAGAGTATAAAATATACAATTAACATACAAAATAATTTGAAAAAAGCGTAAGTCTAAACATAAGTCTCAAGGCCATCCATTACATCATAAGGAAATTGATTGAGAAGTAACCTATACATCACATACAAAGTTGGAAATGGAAATGATGTAAAGTAATAAAGGAGTTTCGGTCCTTAGAAAATGAGGACTCGCCAATCTTAAACTGAAGCACACAAGGGATGTCTAGCCAAGAGTGTGCCGAATAGGAGCGTCAAACCGTACTTTAGTGAAACAATGTAGGCACAAGTATGCATCAGTACATAGAATGTGGTAAGTACGATATTAATTCGTAAGATTTATGAAATGATGCTAAAAGGGACTTTAAATGACATGCAATTACCAAGCTAAATCGTAAAATAACATGTTAGAAATCATAAGTCATAATCATGGTCAATGCAAGCTAAACATTTAAAACACACTTGAGAGATACTTTCAGAAAAAAAAAAGTCTTCATTCATTATTGCGGGAAGTTTTCCATTAACCGGCCTAGACCAGGTGAGCTATAACATGGAATATAATATCTATCCAACACTGAGAAGAGATTTGCATACTTATCAAGGTAAGAACCATAAACTTGAGCTAAAGTGGATCCACTAGCTAATGTCTATCTATGACAAACCTATGGTGGCACATAGTTTTGTGACATGGGTAATCGCCGCTAGTCCACTCGGTGCTAAGCATAAATCCCAAAGAATATTCATTAATCATATTTAACTTATTATCCTGGGAAAGGCATAATTAAGTAGCCAATCCAAGATAGAGTCATTTATAATAACTTCTAATTCTTGATTCAAATTTAGTTGTGAAAACCTTTCTACCCTATGAATCCTTCATGTGAGAATAACCTTTCACAACAACAACATCAATACTTTTGTAACACCACATATGCTAGAACTACTAAAATACATATTTAAAAAGTGCAGGTGCCACCGACAGGCACCACCCATGGATCGTAGGGTGACCCACGGTCCGTCCTAGTGGTTTATGGTTCAACACCTGTAGCCCCTCCAGGAAAGACCTAGGAAAATAAGCTAAGGGTCAGCCCACGCCAAGACCTATGGACCGTAGGTCAAGCCACGGTCCGTGGTCCAGTGCCGTAGGTCTGACACCCAGCTTCCAGCTACCAGTCGCCAAACAACCGCCGAATAGAATGGACCGTCGGTGACCCCCAAAAAGTTTTACGTCAGGGGTCATTTGGTCTTTTCCCTATGTGTTGGACCCTTAAACTACATCGTTTAACCCCTAAACTACGTTGTTTTGTTCAGTTTTAGCCAAGAAACTAAATTAGAATCTACCCTAAGCGATTCATTCACCGAAAATTTAGAAAACTTAGAACACAAAGAGAAGAAAGAGTCGACCAACCCCTCTCCAAGAACGTAGCAGGTGTTTTTCAGTTTCAGCCCTAAAATTAAATGATTTCTTCGTGGAATTCGTCACCAGAAACGTGGAATTTTACTAGTAGGTTCCTTTCACCCATTAGGTCCCTAGAATTCAGTCAGATTCTTTATTCCCTTCATACTATCTAGACCTAGGTTTTCTAGAGTTTCAACATATCATTATGAATTAGTTACTTTAATGTTCCTAATCAGAATATCATGATTTTGTACCATTTTGTGTAGATTCTTTCATAAACTCAGAACCCTAGTTATGTAGTTTTTCTAGTTCACAAATTACACATGCTAGGTGTGTTATTTCAGATATACATGCCCAAACTCAAATGTTTCATTATCAGTACATTAATGTTGCATTCTCATATTTGCATGTCAATATTTAAATCTATCCAGTATTACAGAAATTCAGTCATAAATTGTTAATTACATAAACAATTGGTAGTAGCTTAATACCGAGTGGACTAGGGTCAGTCACCCTCAAGTTCCAGAACTACGTTCCCCGTAGGTCAAGTCCCCTCTGTTATGCATTACATTTTAGTGATCACGCCATTCATGCCTCCATACCTCTGGCAGGGTATGCTGGGTCCTTTTGATGGGGGTATACATCGGACTATATATTTAGCCCATGTGGTTTTATGTCGGTTATTAGTAGCTCCCACAGTCAGATTCTAGCGCATTGACCAGGTTATCAGTTACAATTCAGTATTAAGTTTCAGCATGTTATAAACTTTGTTATTGCATTCAGTTAGTTCATGTTTAGTATTATCAGTATAGTATCATGCTTATCTCATATGATTACTCAGTTATATGCTTTGTTCAGTTATTTTATTGTTCAACTTTACTCTATGCTTCATGCTCAGTACCTTTCAAGTACTAACGTATATTCTGCGCTACATCTTCTCATGATGTAGGTTCATATCCTCAGCTTCCAGATCACGCATAGATTAGTTCCCGATCTTTAGCTCAACAATATCAATGGTGAGTCCTCATTCTCCGAGGACAATATACACGTTACCTTTCTATTTTTAGTCTTTAGTTTCAGTTTTTGCTTGACTTAGCTGGGGCATGTCCCAACATTTCTAGTCATTTAGAGGCTTTATTTCAGACATAGTTTAGATTTTGTTTTAGCTTTGGAGTTTGATATTTCAGTTGTCGTTGAACTCATACATTATTTATTCAGATTAGTATTGGGTATTCCTCATCTTTTAGTTTATGATATGTTTCTACTTTCCACACAGTATGTCTATTTTGTTGAAAATGTTTTAGTCTTCTTATGATATGCTAGCATGGTTAGCTTGGGGTCACTCATGATCCTAGGTCTCGTGCCTGCATCCTGAGGTAGCTTCGGGGTGTGAAAAACTTGGTATTAGAGCATTAGGTTTAAGAATCCTAGGATGTTTGAAAGCTGCACTAAGTAGAGTCCTTTTCATGGGTGTGAAGTGTACCACAACTAATGAGAGGGAGGCTACGGAGTGTTTTAGGAAAACTTCACTTTCTTTGCTACTCTTATCATGCGTAAGGTATATATGATCCAACTTCTCATTTCTAATCCATAATTATGTGCTTTCAAATCATGCGTCTCCGTAGAGCTTATGGAAGGAATGCCTATAACGCTAAAGCAACTCCTCCGGTCCCAGATCAGGAAGATTCAAATGGTGAGTTTTGAAATGCCATTCAATTTTAGGCTCAGAGTGTGACCAACAAGAATAATCAGCAGGCCCCAGTTCCTACCAATTCTAATCAGGGGTCAACTGCAACCAGGGTCCGTGATTTTGTTAGAATTAATCCTCCTAAGTTTCTAGGGTCGCAAGTTGGTGAAGATCCCCAGAACTTCATTCATGAGGTTAAAAAGATCTTTGGAATGATACAAGTGACTGGTGATGAAAGGGTTGAGTTAGCATCCTACCAGATGAATAATGTAGCTCACATCCGGTTTACTCAATGGAAGGAAAACATGGGTACAAATGCAGTTCCTATCACTTAGAAGTGCTTTGGTAAGACTTTTGTGGAAAGGTTCTTCCCAAGAGAGTTGAGGGAGACAAGTTCAGGAGTTCATGAATTTGAGGCAGGGTAGCATGACGGTCCAAGAGTATGGACTCAAGTTCACCCAACTCTACAGGTATGCTCATCACATGGTTTTTTTTTCCAGAGCTCAAATGAGCAAGTTTCTATATAGGGTATTCGACTTAGTGAAAACAAAGTGTAGAAATGCTATGTTGCTAGAGAATATGAACATCTCTAGGCTCATGACTCATGCTGAACAGGTTGAGGGAGATAATCTTACGGAGCAGGCTAAAGAGAACTAAAAGGCTAGAATAGGCAACTATAAGTATTCTCAACAAAAATCGGATGGTGGATATCACTCGCAGTTTCAAAAAATTTCTTCCACTCCAGCACTTTCATCAGCTAGTGCTCCATATTCCAAGTTTCGACAGGATCAGAAATGTAGGGCATCAGGCTCTAAGTCTCAATGAAGTGTTTCAGGAACCATAACCTACCTAACTTGTCCCAAGTGTGGTAAGATCCATCTGGCGAGTGTCTTGTAGGAAAGGAAAGATGTTTTAGGTGTGGTCAGACTGGTCAAAGGTTGAGAGATTATCCTTCTTCTAAACAGGGTCAGGGAGGTAATAATGGTAGAGCTCAGTCTACAACTTCAATAGCGCTAGCAGGTCGCCCAACTCAGCAAGGTAACTCATCTAGTACAGGTGACGGTCCGCGCCATAACAGGTTTGTGCTCTTCAGGCTAGTTCGGATCAGGAAGATTCTCCTGATGTGGTCACTTGTACATTACGAGTCTTTAACTTAGATGTTTATGCTTTGTTAAATCCAAAGGCAACTCTTTCCTTTGTAACTTCTTATATAGCAGTCAACTTTGATGTTAGTCCAGAAACTCTCTCGGAACCTTTCTCAGTCTCTACTCCAGTCGGTGACCAAGTTATAGCTAGACGGTTATACCAAAATTACCCTGTCACAATCTCTCAGAAAGTCACCTCAGCAGATCTTGTAGAGTTAGAAATGGTAGACTTTGATATCATTCTAGGCATGGATTGGTTACATTCTTGTTATGCCCCAATCGATTGTAGAACTAGGATTGTTTGTTTTCAATTTCCAGACGAACAAATCTTAGAATGGAAGGGTAGTAGCTTAGTGCCTATGGGTCGATTCATTTCTTACCTTAAGGCAAGAAAGATGATCTCTAAGGGTTATCTCTATCATCTAGTTCGGGTTAAGGATTCAAGCTCCAAAACCCCAACTCTTGAGTCAGTTCCAGTAGTTAATAAGTTTCTAGAAGTGTTTCCAGAAGATCTTCTCGGAGTTCCTCTCGAAAGGGAAATTGACTTTCGAATTGATCTCCTTCTAGATACCCAGCCTATTTCTATTCCTCCTTATAGAATGGCTC
Source organism: Solanum verrucosum (assembly GCF_900185275.1). Classification (NCBI taxonomy): domain Eukaryota; kingdom Viridiplantae; phylum Streptophyta; class Magnoliopsida; order Solanales; family Solanaceae; genus Solanum; species Solanum verrucosum. Next base: position 1,289,341 of record NW_026019842.1, on the reverse strand, counting down.
CAACTGAGCTTAAGGAATTGAAAGAGTAGTTAAAAGACCTTCTAAATAAGGGCTTTATCATACCTAGTATTTCCCTATGGGGTGCACCAATGTTGTTCGTGAAGAAGAAAGATGGTTCTCTCAGGATGTGCATTGATTATTGCCAGTTAAGAAAAATCGCAATCAAGAGCAAATATCCCATCCCCAGGATTGATGACTTGTTTGACTAACTTCAGGGTGCTAGTCATTTCTCAAAAATAGACCTTAGGTCCGGTTATCATCAGCTCAGAGTCAGAGATGGTGACATTCTGAAAACAGCCTTCAGAACTCGGTATGGTCATTATAAATTTGTAGTTATGTCATTTGGAATAACCAATGCTCCTGCAACTTTCATGGATTTGATAAAGAAGGTGTTCAAGCAGTATTTGGACTTGTTCGTTATCGTCTTTATTGATGATATCCTTATTTACTCCAAAATTGAGGAAGAACAAGTGACTCATTTGAGGGTTGTCCTGCAAACTCTCAAAGATTGCCAGTTATTCACTAAGTTTAGCAAGTGTGAGTTTTGGTTACAATTAATTGACTTCCTTGGGCATATTGTGTCTAGCGAAAGAATCCGAGTGGATTCTCAGAAAATAGAAGCAGTGAAATAATGGCCCAAACCTACCTCTTTTGCAGATATCAGAAGTGTCTTGGGTTTGGCTAGTTACTACAGAAGGTTCGTGGAAGGATTTTCATCCATAGCCTCTCCATTGACTAAATTGACTCAGAAAAAGGTTCAGTTTCAGTGGTGAGATGATTGTGAGAAAAGCTTTGCAAAACTGAAAACTAGGTTGACTATAACTCCTGTTTTGACTCTACTGGAGGGTTCAGATGGTTATGTGATCTATTCTGATGCATCCAAAGTCGACCTAGGTTATGTGTTGATGCAGCGAGGTAAGGTTATAGCTTATGCTTCTAGACAACTTAAGGTGCATGAGAAAAATTATCTGACACATGACCTCGAGCTTGCAGCAGTGGTGTTTGCATTAAAGATTTGGAGACATTACTTGTATGGTGTTTACGTAGATGTGTTCACCGACCATAAGAGCCTTCAGTACGTGTTCACCCAGAAAGAGTTGAATCTTCACAAGAGGAGATGGCTTGAGTTCCTCAAGGATTATGATATGAGTGTGCATTACCATCCTGGTAAGGCCAATATTGTAGCAGATGCTCTTAGCAGACTATCTATTGGTAGTGTGGCACATGTTGAGGAAGAAAGAAAAGAACTAGCAAATGATGTTCACAGGCTAGCTCTCTTGGGATTTCACCTTATAAGCATATCCAGCGGTGGTGTAACGGTTCAGAATGGGGCATAATCATTATTGGTAGCGGATCTTAAGGAAAAGCAAGACAGTGATGCGATATTGCTTCAACTAAAGGGTGCAGTTCATCAACAGAGAGTTAAGGTTTTCTCCCAAGGAGTGATGGTGTTCTTCGCTACCAGGGTCTATTATGTGTTCCTAAGATGGGTGAGTTGAGACAAAAGATTCTTGCAGAAGCCCATAACTCCAGGTATTCTATTCATCCAGGCGCCACTAAGCTGTACCGTGATCTGGGGGAAGTCTTTTGGTGGAATGACATGAAAAGGGATATAACAAATTTTGTGGCTAAGTGCCCCAATTGTCAGCAAGTAAAGGTAGAAAATCAGAAACTATGAGGTATGACCCAAGAGATCAACATTCCTACATGGAAGTGGCAAGTGATCAACATGGACTTCATCACAAGTTCACTTCGTACTAGCACACAACATGACTCCATTTGGGTGATAGTTGATAGGGTTACTAAGTTTGTTAGCTTTTTGGCTATCAATACTACAGATTCAATGGAGGACTACACCAAGCTTTACATTAATGAGATAGTCAGGTTGCACAGGGTTCCCTTGTCTATCATCTCAAATAGGGGTCCTCAGTTTACCTCTCATTTTTGGAAGTCATTTCAGAAAGATCTTGGAACTCAGGTTAACCTTAGAACAACATTTCATCCAAAGGAGGATGGTCAAGCAGAGCGTACCATTTAGACCTTAGAGGACATGTTGAGACCTTATGTGATCGAATTTGAGGGTAGTTGGGATGATCACCTTCCTCTTATAGAGTTTGCCTACAATAATAGTTACCATTCTAGCATTCAGATGCCCCTTATGAGGCATTATATGGGCGTAGACGTAGATCTCTAGTTAGTTGGTTTGAAATAGGTGAAGATGCCTTGATAGGGCTAAATTCGGTTCATAATGCTATGGAAAAAGTTCAGCTCATTAGGGATAGACTTAAGACAGCCCAGAGTCACCAGAAGTCTGATGTAGTTGTGAGTAGAAGGGACTTAGAGTTCCAAGTTGATGATTGGTTTTCATGAAAGTGTCACCTATGAATGGGGTGATGAGATTTGTCAAGAAAGGGAAGCTTAGTCCTAGATATGTAGGCTGTTACAAGATCTTGAAAAGAGTTGGTAAAGTGGCTTATGAGTTAGAGTTGCTAGCAGAACTAGCATGAGTGCATCTAGTTTTTCACATTTCGCTGTTCAAGAAGTGTGTGGGTGATTCAGTATCTATTGTACCTTAAGAAAGTGTGGCTATGAAGGATAGTTTCACTTATGAGGATATGCCAGTTGAGATTCTTGATCGTCAGGTTCTAAGGTTGAGAAACAAAGAAGTCGCATCAGTTAAGGTTTTGTGGGGGAGTCAGTCCATAAAAGGAGCTACTTAGTAAGCACATGCAGCCATGAAGGCCAAGTATCCTCATCTCTTTCATTCCGATTCCACTCCATCTTGAGGTTATAGTTCCTCTCCAATTTTTCAGTCATTCATGCGTAGTTTCAGTCTTAGTATCATGTTCCTTCAGGTTGTACTTGCATTTTCACCGTATTTTGCATGTTCTTGGAACTTAGTTTAGTCAGAAATTAGTTTCCAATATTTAGTGGTAGGGTTACAGCTCTTCCCCTCCATATTCAGCTAGTTTAGTCTTCATTCGAGGATGAATTTTCCCAAGAGGGAGATAATTTAACACCCCGTATGCTAGAACTACCAAAATAAAGATTTCATAAATGCAAGTGCCACCAATGGTCGCCACCCACAGACCGTAGGGTGACCCATGGTCCATCTTGGTGGTCTGTGGTTCACCATCTGCAGCCCTTTCCAGGAAAGACCCAGGAAAAATCAGCTAAGGGTCAGCCCGCGCCAGGACCTATGGACCGTAGGTCAGACCATGGTTCGTGGTCCAGGGCCGTAGGTCGGACCCCTAGCTTCCAAATCCTAGTCGTCGAATGACGGCCGACCAGAACAGACTAATGGTCCTCCCATGGTTCGACGGTCTGGTCTGTCGGTGATCCATGATAGTTTCTAAGTCACAGGTCGTTTGGTCTTTTCCATATGCATTGGACCCCTAAAATACATTGTTTAACCCTTAAACTATGTGGTTTTGGTCAGTTTTAGCCTAGAAACTAAATTAGAATCTAACTGAAGCGATTCATTCACCAAAAAATTAGAAAACTTAGAACACAGAGAGAAGAAAGAGTCGACCAAGTCCTTTCCAAGAACGCAACAGGTTTTCTTCAGTTTTAGCCCCAAAATCGAAAGATATCTCCGTGGAATTCGTCACCAGGTACGTGGGATTTCACTAGTGGGTTCCTTTCACCCATTAGGTCCCTAGAATTCAGTTAGATTCTTGATTCCCTTCATACTATCTAGATCTAGAGTTTCTAGAATTTCAACAAATGTAGTTCTTTTAGTTCACGAATTACACATGCTAGGTCAATTATTTCAGATATACATGCCCCAGACTCGAATGTTTCATTATCAGTACATTAATGTTGCATTCTCAGATTTACATGTTAGTATTTTGAGCTATCTAGTATTACAGAAATTCTGTCATAAATTGTTAATTACATAATCAATTGGGAGTAGCTTAATACGGAGTGGACTATGGTCAATCATCCTGAAGTCCCAGAACTACGTGCCTCATAGGTCAATTCCCCTCTGTTGGACATTACATTTTAGTGATCACGCCAGTCATGCCTCTATACCTCTGGCAGGGTATATTAGGTCCTCTCGATGGGGCGTACACATTGAACTCCACATTTAGCTCATGTTGTTTTATGTCGTTTATTAGTAGCTCCCACAGTCAGATTCCAGTGCATTGACCAAGTTATCAATTATAGTTCTGTATTCACTTTCAACATGTTATAAACTTGGTCATTGGATTTAGTTAGTTCATGTTCAGTAGTATAGTATCATGCTTATCTCATATCATTCCTTAGTTATATGCTTTGTTCAGTTATGTTATTGTTCGTCTTTACTCTATCCTGTATGATCAGTACATTTCAACTACTAACGCATACTCTACGCTACATCTTCTCGTGATGTAAGTTTAGGTCTTCAGCTTCCAAATCGGTTCCCAATCTTCAGCTCAGCAGCATCAGTGGTGAGTCCTCATCCTCCGAGGACGACATACATGTTTCCTTTCTATTTGTAGTCTTTAGTTTCAGTTTTTGCTAGATTTAGCTAAGGCATGTCCCAACATTTCTAGTTAGTTAAAGGCTTTATTTCAGACATAGTTTAGATTTAGTTTTAGCTTTGGAATTTGATATTACAATTGCCATTGAACTCATAGAGTATTTATTCAGATCAGTATTGTGTATTCCCTATCTTTCAGTTTATCATATGTTTCTAGTTTCCTTACAATATGTTTATTTTGTTGAAAATCTTTAAGTATGCTTATGATATGCCAGTAGGGTTAGCTTGGGGTCACTCATGATCCTAGGTCTTGTGTCCGCATCCTAGGGGTAGCTTCGGGGCGTGATAACTTACTCTCAAAGAAACCTAAAATCATTAATATCAATTCCATATAAAGAACATACATGTCTTTATAAATCCATAATTCATAGTTCAAACCCATAAGATCGGGGTTGAAAAGTATGGTTTAAGCATGGGCAAGTGTAATTTCAACTAAATATCATAGATTAACATCAAATGATGCATTAGAAGACTTAATTAATCATAATCAATCATAATTGAAAGAAACCCACATTCATTGAATTGAAACCCTATTTTGATAATTTGAAGATCGAATTGAGATCTTTAAATCTTTAGGGACCCTGTGGAGGAGAGGACTCCATGGGTGAATACAAACATACCTTGATTCTTTAATACCTTGCTTCTATAAGCCCAAGAAAAAGGAGAATTTGGAGACTTGAATGGAACCCTAGCTCTTCTTCCTTCCTTAGACCCCTAAACTAACTCATCCAAATCATAATTTCTAAATCCCAAATCAAAACCAACTTTCCCCCAAAAACTCTCTCTAGAACTCTAAGGAAGAAGAAGAAAATGAAGGTGAAGCTAGGGTTGAAGGAACAAGATTTTCCACTGAAATTCGTTGGATTTCTTCACCAAGGTACGGTAGCTCTTCATCCATGGAGCCCCTTCAAAACTCCAAATTTCAAAGCTAGAAATCCCAAAAGTTAGGGTTTGACTTCAATCTCATAGATTCCTTTCCAATTCATTTTTAATAATTGGATTATGTTTTATTATGGATATATTGATGATTTTATATGGTTTTATGTTGAACACCAAGAATCCATGAATTCCCCTATTGCCCCAATTTGGATCTCAAAGTGTGGGTATTGATTGATGCAAGTAGAATATGACAGAATTATGCATGTAGTAATTTAACTACTTGAATTATGTTATCATCCATGTATAATGTAGTAATTCTAGATGTGTTGATGGAATATGATCTATGGCCCTTAAAGGGTAAAGTATGTGAATTATGCATGATTATGAGGTTTATGCATATGCTTTAAGAATACTTTCAGAGTAAAGTGAATATGATTATGATCTAGTTGTTGTGTTATTGGAAGGTTATCCTCATGTACACACTTATGTATGATTATGAATGATGTGAAAGGTTTTCTCAGAATATGATGATTCTAAGGTTGAAAGGCTATTCTCACCTATTGAATCTATGAGCTATAATATGAATTATATTGGATTGAGTGTCAAGACATTCTTCCATGAATATGAACTTAAGTCAAGAATTAATATGTAATCTAGGGGAATTAATGCTTAGCACCGAGTGGATATGAACATGAGATGAAAGCTTATACACTAGTTGAGTTCGGCTTTCCAAGTGGGTTCCTTTTACCATAGTTGAGTCCGGGTTCCCAAAGTATGTATATCATGAGATGGAAACCTTCTACCATAGTTGAGTCTGGGTTTCTAGTAGAAATCTCCTAATCCCATAACTTTGTGCCCTCATAGGTATTTAGCTAGTATATATGATGAGTCCACAAATTGGACTCATTTAGGGATATATTTTGATAGAATTAGTATCCTCAAATGCATATTTTATCTCAATATCTAATGAAAACCCTTAAGTTTCAGATATTTGGAGTTTGAGGGAATGCATGGACACTACTTATCAATAAAAGAACAAAGGCAGCTGAAAGAACGAAGAAATGAAGATCTGAGAATCGCCAAACCCATTCGGCGAGTCGCCAAAAGGTCTTATCCTCGCCTTTTGTTCCAGTGTGCTAAGCCCTGAAGGAAAAGATCAAATCGGCGGTGAAATGGAGCAGTCGACGTGTCACCGAGCCCATTTTGATATTTGTGTAATAAAGACACAACTTCCAATGCAAATGTCTATGATTGTACAATAGTAAAGTAACCCAACCAAGGGTTGGGGTCAAGTCCCAAAGGAGAGGTCCACAAAATTAGTGATTAAGTGCTAAAGCTAACCGTAGCTAGACTGTATCGAATGAAGATATGACAAATTAAAGGGTTTCACACAAGTGTCAATTATCAATGGGGGGATTGTAAGCAAGTAAAGAGCAAAATCAACAAAAATAAAGAGAGATACGAATATGGAGACGGGATTATTGGGATGTGATAGGAATATGGGCAAAACTAGATCATTGGGTACATGATTTTGATAATAAACTTGTTGAATATTTGTGACTAGGCTAGACTATAGTGGGGTAAATTCTCTCACGAGCAACTTACCCCGAATCAACTCGGTTTCTGTAATGACCCTAAAAATGAACTAGTGAAACTAGAGCCTCACATGTGAGTTTGGAGTTGAGAACTTGATGAAATGATGAGAAATGACCGTGACGTCCGGAAACTAGTCATTTGAACTAGTGAGTTGTAAGGGTCAACTTTAAATGGTCATATCTTTTAGCTCAAAATGAATTAGGTGGACATTTACCTATCCAATTAAAGGTCTTTGAGTCATCTTTCCAACGCCACCGAGTTTTCCCAATTCCGACCTTGGAGTAAAACGTTATGCCCGAAATATTGAAGCACTGTCAGGCTGAAAAAAAAAGGCGAACTAAGACGGGAAGGGGTAGAATTTTTAAGTTAAGACTTTATGGGTCCTTAGTCCTTTTCCAAAATTGACCCTATGTTATTTTATTCTTTTCCTAACAACTATAAGACCTTTTTATGACTTAATTCCCTTCATTTAAGTCACTCCTCTTAGAATTTCCAAAAAAATCATTCCCTCTCTCAATATTTCTCTCTAACTCAAGGAAGAAGAGGAGTTGGAGCTAGGGTTGAAGATTTCGAGTGCTTCTTCTCCAATTTTCGTGGGTTTTCAACTTAGAGGTATGGGGATCCTTATCCTTGATTATTCTTTCTTTCAAGGAACCCAATCAAAAGGTTTTTATGGTTTTTCAAATACACACAAAAACCTATTTCGATTCTAGCATGGGTTCTTGCATAAAAAGGTTTTAAATGATGATTTATATGGTTATTAATGATTATTAATGGTTTTTAGAAAGAAATTCCCATGAACCCATGTCTTCTCAAATTCTCTAAATTTGGCCTAAAGTGGGTGTATTGATTTTGTGTAATTGATGGATGATTATTGTGTAGATTGTTGTGGACTGTTCATATATGTATTTATCTATGTGGAATTGTTAAGAATTGTTAGTGAATTGAAGGATGTGGGATGTTAGCCTTGAATGGACAAAATTGTAAATTGGTCTTGTTGTTGATTATTGGCTTATGCTTAGCTTAGCTTGTATAGTTGAATGTTGTTACTATCATTGTTATTGTATTGTTAATTGTTGGAATATGAGGATGATGAAGATAGCCATGGAAAGAGGGTAAGTTGATCAAACTTGATAAATATTGTATAATTGGCATGGAATTGAGTATTTTGGCTTATGGCCTTTGAAAAGGGTGGTAAGATGGCTTGATCTCTTAGTATTAATATAATTGTTATTGGTTGGTTTGATCCACCTTTGGTGGAGGTGGTTATTTGTTGTATTATTGTGAATTGAGTCCATGAAGGGCATTATGTGAATGAGTTTTATGTGAATCTATATGTGAAGGTATGATGTGAATGAGTTTTATGTGAAGCTATATGTAAGGTATTATGTGAATGATATGTGAAGGTATATGTGAATGAGTTTTATGTGAAGCTATTGATATGATTGAATGATTTTATGTGAAGCTATATGTGAAGGTATGATGTGAATGAGTTTTATGTGAAGCTATATGTGTAGGTATGATGTGAATGAGTTTTATATGATCTTGTGATGATCCTATGTAAAGTGGATAGCATTGTGAGTTAAAGTATGACTTCTCATGATGTATATATGAAATGATGTTGGATTATGAAGTATCCTTAAATGAAAATGTTGTGACTTGGTTGATAGACTAAAGTGTCTCTCCTTGTTACTTAAAGTCTTGAATGCATGAATGTGTGAAGTGGACTATAACTAAGAAATGGTGCCCTTTCTATAAATGCTAAAAGAAGAATTCTAGGCCAAGACTTGAATTGGCAAAACTAAGAAATGGTGCCCTTTCATAAGTCTAGCTTTCTTAAGTAAATGTAAAACCATGAAATCGGTAGACCTAATGGTGGTAGCCCTTCTCATGTGTGAATTGATGAACCTTGGACCGGTAGACTTAAGGCACCCTTAATGAAAAATCGGTAGGCCTAAGGCACCCTTCCAGGAGGATTTAATGAGCTATCCTTAATGAACCTTGATCGGTAGATCCTTATGGTGCCCTTCTTGGTAGATGTGCTATGGGTCAGTAGACCTAATGATGGTGCCCTCTCTAACACATACATGTGAATGAAATTACTTTATGGGAACTAAGGTTAAGCACCGAGTGGATATGGTTAAGATGATAGCTCTCCCGAGTATGAGGCAAGAGTACAATGAACATCTTTGGATATCCCCTAAACCATGTGCCTACATGGGATGTGTCCTAGTTCTACCCTTGGCAAGTAGAACACCTTCCACGGTGTAGGGTTTTATGACACCGGATTCCATGTCTAGCTCGCATGGTCGATGCCGGTTAATGCCTATTCCCATCATGTGGGATGTGCACTCTAGTTATTGGATAGGTTCTACAACGTGTAGGTAGTAGTATGAGATGCTATCTACACATGTCACGAGTAGGCTTTGAAGATACTAAAGTGAGTTCCCTAAGTCTAACGACTATTATGTGAAAGTCCCCTTATGTGCTTGAATGTCTCCAAAATGGTTTCTTAAAGAATGTTGGTCTATTGATATTATGTTGTAAAGGAAATGTCCTTATCTAAGGTAATCTTGTGGAACACTTAAGTGTGCTTGAAGAGGTTGTATGGGCGGTAACTTCTTGTCTCACTCAAGTGTGTCTTAAGATTATATTAGGTAGAGGTCCTATGGTAATGAAATGAAATGTGTTCTTTTAAAGTTAAGCATGGGTTGTATTTGGACATATGTTGACTATATGTATGGTTGGCTATGGTCTTATATGTTAATGTTGACTTGTATTATGTCTCTTATACTTGTAAAGGAAAAGTTTTATCAAATGATATGAAAGCATTTACTTCCTTGAAAATGTCCTTTTTGACATGTTTTTGCATGGTCTCCATACTTAGTACTTAATTGTGCTAACCCTTTTCTTTCCCTTTTTGGACTAAAGTGTAGGGATTTGGAGATGATGACATGTCATGGCTATTTGATAGGTTTCTAAGTGTTGAAGATGAAGACCTGGTGAGTCCTCATATATTCGAGGACAATACCCTATATGTCCTTTCTTTTTATGTCTTCCTAGTATTTGCTTAAGTTTTGTATGGGCTAAATCCCAATGTTGTATTCAAAGTATTAGATGGTTTTGAGACATCATGTATAAAGTCTAGAAAGTCTTCCGCTTGCTATATATATTTTTTTTTAATGAAATGTCTTCCTTGTAAAGAAAGTTTTAAATTCCATATGGTTTTTTTTGTGTCTATGCGATGAATGAATGCTAAGAGGCTTGTATTAGACCTCTTCGAGGTCGAGTACGCCGGTTACGACTAGGGGGTGCTCCCGGGTCGTGACAAACTTGGTATCAGAGCATAAGTTTCCGGGATGGTCTTAGGTTGTCTCAAAACCACATCTAGTAGAGTCTTGTTCATAATGTGAAGCGCGCCACATTATGAATAGGAGGCTATTGGGTGCTAAGAAAGTTTCACTTCTTCATTCTTTTAGTCGTGCCATGGAGTTTCTCTCTATAATGTCTTCCCTTGTTCCGTAGGTGATGGTCATTTGAGTGTAACCTTTAAGGAAGTGTAATGTTGCAAGGATTGAGGGAGACAGAATGTTGGTTGTGATGCCAACTTTGACTTGGTGACTTAGTAGGTGTGAGGTGAAAGATTGTGGTGATGACTTTAGTATGAATGGGATTCCTTTGGTTATGCGTGTTGTTGGTAGTATCCGGCTTAGTCATGAGGAAGTTTTGTGATGTATTGAAGGAATTTGTGAAATGTGTGGTGATTTAGAAATGCTAGGTGTGATGAGTATAAAAGCCTAGTGTTGTTTTGATCCGACCTTAGGATGGAAGGAGGTGAATTTGAAAGAACTAGTAAGAGTTTCTCCTAAGTGGGGGATATATGTGGTTAGATGATAAGGTCTTTAAGTGTGGTTGATGTCTATGAGTTAGGCTTGAAGGATGTTTTCATTACAAGAGGTTTAGTGAATTAAAGAGTTGGGTAAGAATAGTTTTGGTAAGATTGATGGTATGTTGAGTAGTGAAATTGTTGAGAAGTGTTGATATCCTTACCTACTTCTATATGTGCTTACTCAAGCCTAAACCAAAGAGTTCCTAGAAGCTTGGGTTATGTTTTGGAGTCTTATGTGAAAAATAGTTTTCCATGGTCTCCTTATGTCATGCATGTTTTAAATGAATTCTTGATTAAATGAGAAAATGAGTTTTCATAAATTTATGTTCCTCGTGTTGATGTACATCTATAATGATTTGCCTAAATGTTGCATGAGTTGACTTATGAGCATGTTTAAAAGTGTTTTGATGATGTTGCCTAAAGTGCTTCTATGAGAAAGTTGCATAATGTGCATTTAGCATAAGTTGTCTATTTGCTTTATGAGGTGGTAATGTGAGCATGCTTACTTGAGGTTTTGGAGAAGGTTGCATGATGTGCTTTAATGAGAAAATTGCATATTGTGTCCTTTGATGTTATGATGAGCATGAGATGATTTGGAGAAGGAAGTACCTCCAATGAAATGAAATGAGAAATGAGAAAAGGTAAAGATGATGCATAAGGAGTTAGTAGATGTTGTGCCTACTTTCTTGAATTGCATGAAGTTGTGTGGGACTTTCTATGTGGAGTTGATGTTTCCTCCTATATTTATGTATTTGTATTGATGATGTATGCATGTTGATGGGCTGTTTACTTGAGTCGTTACCCCTTATATGTTTAAAGTGTCATTCGAGGACGAATGTTCCCAAGTGGGGGATAATGTAACGACCCTAAAAATGAACTAGTGAAACTAGAGCCTCACATGTGAGTTTGGAGTTGAGAACTTGATGAAATGATGAAAAATGACCGTGACGTCCGGAAACTAGTCATTTGAAGTAGTGAGTTGTAAGGGTCAACTTTAAATGGTCATATCTTTTAGCTCAAAATGAATTAGGTGGACCTTTACCTATCCAATTAAAGGTCTTTGAGTCCTCTTTCCAACACCACTAAGTTTGCCCAATTCCGACCTTGGAGTAAAAAGTTATGCCCGAAATATTGAAGCACTGTCAGGCTGAAAAAAAAGGGCGAACTAAGACGGGAAGGGGTAGAATTTTTAAGTTAAGACTTTATGGGTCCTTAGTCCTTTTCCAAAATTGACCCTATGTTATTTTATTCTTTTTCTAACAACTATAAGACCTTTTTATGACTTAATTCCTTTCATTTAAGTCACTCCTCTTAGAATTTCCAAAAAAATCATTCCCTCTCTCAAATATTTCTCTCTAACTCAAGGAAGAAGAGGAGTTGGAGCTAGGGTTGAAGATTTCAAGTGCTTCTTCTCCAATTTTCGTGGGTTTTCAACTTAGAGGTATGGGGATCCTTATCCTTGATTATTCTTTCTTTCAAGGAACCCAATCAAAAGGTTTTCAAGGTTTTTCAAATACACACAAAAATCTATTTCGATTCTAGCATGGGTTCTTGCATAAAAAGGTTTTAAATGATGATTTATATGGTTATTAATGATTATTAATGGTTTTTAGAAAGAAATTCCCATGAACCCATGTCTTCTCAAATTCTCTAAATTTGGCCTAAAGTGGGTGTATTGATTTTGTGTAATTGATGGATGATTATTGTGTAGATTGTTGTGGACTGTTCATATATGTATTTATATATGTGGAATTGTTAAGAATTGTTAGTGAATTGAAGGATGTGGGATGTTAGCCTTGAATGGACAAAATTGTGAATTGGTCTTGTTGTTGATTATTGGCTTATGCTTAGCTTAGCTTGTATAGTTGAATGTTGTTACTATCATTGTTATTGTATTGTTAATTGTTGGAATATGAGGATGATGAAGATAGCCATGGAAAGAGGGTAAGTTGATCAAACTTGATAAATATTGTATAATTGGCATGGAATTGAGTATTGTGGCTTATGGCCTTTGAAAAGGGTGGTAAGATGGCTTGATCTCTTAGTATTAATATAATTGTTATTGGTTGGTTTGATCCATCTTTGGTGGAGGTGGTTATTTGTTGTATTATTGTGAATTGAGTCCATGAAGGGCATTATGTGAATGAGTTTTATGTGAAGCTATATGTGAAGGTATTATGTGAATGAGTTTTATGTGAAGCTATATGTGTAGGTATGATGTGAATGAGTTTTATGTGATCCTTGTGATGATCCTATGTAAAGTGGATAGCATTGTGAGTTAAAGTATGACTTCTCATGATGTATATATGAAATGATGTTGGATTATGAAGTATCCTTAAATGAAAATGTTGTGACTTGGTTGATAGACTAAAGTGTCTCTCCTTGTTACTTAAAGTCTTGAATGCATGAATGTGTGAAGTGGACTAGAACTAAGAAATGGTGCCCTTTCTATAAATGCTAAAAGAGGAATTCTAGGCCAAGACTTGAATTGGCAAAACTAAGAAATGGTGCCCTTTCATAAGTCTAGCTTTCCTAAGTAAATGTAAAACCATGAAATTGGTAGACCTAATGGTGGTAGCCCTTCTCATGTGTGAAATGATGAACCTTGGACCGGTAGGCTTAAGGCACCCTTAATGAAAAATCGGTAGGCCTAAGGCACCCTTCCAGGGGGATTTAATGAGCTATCCTTAATGAACCTTGATCGGTAGATCCTTATGGTGCCCTTCTTGGTAGATGTGCTATGGGTCGGTAGACCTAATGATGGTGCCCTCTCTAACACATACATGTGAATGAAATTACTTTATGGGAACTAAGGCTAAGCACCGAGTGGATATGGTTAAGATGATAGCTCTCCCGAGTATGAGGAAAGAGTACAATGAACATCTTTGGATATCCCCTAAACCATGTGCCTACATGGGATGTGTCCTAGTTCTACCCTTGGCAAGTAGAACACCTTCCACGGTGTAGGGTTTTATGACACCGGATTCCATGTCTAGCTCGCATGGTCTATGTCGGTTAATGCCTATTCCCATCATGTGGGATGTGCACTCTAGTTATTGGATAGGTTCTACAACGTGTAGGTAGTAGTATGGGATGCTATCTACACATGGCACGAGTAGGCTTTGAAGATACTAAAGTGAGTTCCCTAAGTCTAACGACTATTATGTGAAAGTCCTCTTATGTGCTTGAATGTCTCCAAAATGATTTCTTAAAGAATGTTGGTCTATTGATATTATGTTGTAAAGGAAATGTCCTTATCTAAGGTAATCTTGGGGAACACTTAAGTGTGCTTGAAGAGGTTGTATGGGCGGTAACTTCTTGTCTCATTCAAGTGTGTCTTAAGATTTTATTAGGTAGAGGTCCTATGGTAATGAAATGACATGTGTTCTTTTAAAGTTAAGCATGAGTTGTATTTGGACATATGTTGACTATATGTATGGTTGGCTATGGTCTTATATGTTAATGTTGACTTGTATTATGTCTCTTATACTTGTAAAAGAAAGGTTTTATCAAATGATATGAAAGCATTTACTTCCTTGAAAATGTCCTTTTTGGCATGTTTTTGCATGGTCTCCATACTTAGTACTTAATTGTGCTAACCCATTTCTTTCCCTTTTTGGACTAAAGTGTAGGGATTTGGAGATGATGACATGTCATGGCTATTTGATAGGTTTCTAAGTGTTGAAGATGAAGACTTGGTGAGTCCTCATATATTCGAGGACAATACCCTATATGTCCTTTCTTTTTATGTCTTCCTAGTATTTGCTTAAGTTTTGTATGGGCTAAATCCCAATGTTGTATTCAAAGTATTAGATGGTTTTGAGACATCATGTATAAAGTCTAGAAAGTCTTCCGCTTGCTATATTTTTTTTTTTTAATGAAATGTCTTCCCTGTAAAGAAAGTTTTAAATTCCATATGGTTTTTTTTGTGTCTATGCGATGAATGAATGCTAAGAGGTTTGTATTAGACCTCTTCGAGGTCGAGTACGCCGGTTACGACTAGGGGGTGCTCCCGGGTCGTGATAGTTTCTCTCGAACACCGAGTTGCTGCTTTATGCACAACCTCTGCCTTAGCCCACTCACTCTCCCGAGCTGAGTATGTGGGAGAAGGACTAGGGTTCACTCTCTCGAGCTGAACCTCATGTCGACCCAATCCCACCGGCCATCAGTTTAGTAGTTTTAGTTTTACGACCTCTCTCTCTCGCAAGCCGAAAATACAAAGGTGAAATCATATTTGCAACAACAATTTCATTAAGTTCCACCACAATTACTAAACGAAATTACATTTACACAACAAATAAACCATCAACAAGAAAGACCCAACATATAATCTAACCCATATTCACAAAATCACACCCCAAGAATTGGGGTTTTAGCTAGACATATAATAGAGATAAAAGTCATACCAATATCAGTTTCCATCAATGGGTATGCAAGATTAAGTCTTCAAACAAGCCAATATTGAAGAACCCACAAGACCCAAGTTTAAAACCTTGAAGTTGAAATCCTTTGAATCTTCAAGTTCCTCAAAAACCCTCTCCAAATTTAGAGAGAATATTGTCTCTCAAAATTGTATTCTAAACTAAATACAACTAAGACTGACAACTCAGAATAAAAACTAAACTAGTATTTATAGTTTTTAGAAAATGTGTTGCGAAGGAGCCATTCGGCGCAGTTAGTCAGGATAACCGATACACTCGACGATCCACCCATTGGTTTGCTTCATCGCCTTTCAGGTTTTGCCTTCAGCATGTTCGCGTCCTGGATCATTGGGTGGTATAGTCATTTTGATGTTTGCGTAATGAAGACACAACTTCCAATGTAATTGTCTACGATCGTACAATAGTAAAGTAACCCAACCAAGGGTTGGGGTCGAGTCCCAAGGGAACGGCTCCTGAAAAATTAGTGATTAAGCGCAAAAGTGCTAAAGCTAACCGTAGCTATAGACTTTATCGAATGAATACATGACAAATTAAAGGGTTTGACACGAGTGTCAATTATCAATAGGGGGTTTGCATACAAGTAAAGAGCAAAATCAACAAAAATAAAAAGAGATATGAATATGGAGACGTAATTCTTGGGATGTGATAGGAATACGGGCAAAACTAGATCATTGGTACATGTTTTTGATAGTAAGCTCATTGAATATTTGTACTAGGCTAGAATATAATGGGGGTAAATTCTCTCTCGAGCAACTTACCCTGAATCAACTCGATTTCTCTCGAACATCGAGTTGCCGCTTTAAGCACAACCTTTGCCTTAGCACACTTACTCTCTCGAGCTAAGTGTGTGGGAGAAGGACTAGGGTTCACTCTCTTGAGTTGAACCTCATGTCGACCCAATCCCACCGGCCATCAATTTAGTAGTCTTAGGTTTACGACCTCTCTCAAGCAAGACAAAAACACAAAGGTGAAATCGTATTTGCAACTACAATTTCATTAAGTTCCACCACAACTACTAAACGAAAACACATTTACACAACAAATATGTAACACCCCTCAAAATGAAGTAGGATAAAGTAGAGCCTCACATCGTAAAACCGTCCAGTTGTGGCCCCTTCGGCGACATTAGTCATGACCACCAAACTACTCAGCGTCACGCCGAGTAGTTACCTTCCTCACTGAGTTTTACAAACTCCAATGTAAATTGGTCTTGTGTCTAACGACGGTCTAGATCAGATTCGCGGAATAAACCTATAGATTGCCAATCTACACTTGTCCATCACTCTCCACATTTCAACCTGCAAAATCAATACACCATTATTTCTATAATAAAACAAAGCATTTAATACCTTGGGTTGCCTCCCAAGAAGCGCCTTAGTTAATGTCACGACATGACGTGAATCAACCCTTAAATTTCAGTATTGGGGGTTGCCTCATTTTCATAAGGCCAACCCTTTTGTTGGATCTGAGTTGGGCAAGGGCATCAATTGGTCCATTTGGGACCCCAGCAGCTGAATGAGCAAAGAATGAGAGGCAGTCATCTGGTTTAGCATCATAACATTCTCTTTAATTTCTTCCAACAGTCTGTCGTGCTTGTCGACTTTGTGTAGGATGAGCAAGAGGACCTCTTCAATTTTATCGCCCTGTTTCTTCTTCGTCATTTGATACTTCTGAGGAGGAATGTACTTATCTTTTCGTTTGGATAGTACCTCTAAGTCATTGACCTTTTGGGCCAAGTCATCGAGCTGCTCCAACAAAGTGGCCATTCCTTGGTCTTTCTCCTTCTTCTTGATGGTCTTAGCCATGTGATCAAGGAGGTGGGCTGCTTTTGCATAGGGAAACTGGATGAATCTGCGTTCTGGAATGTCATTAGCTGGGTGCTGATGCACGAGAGCTTTGAATTGTCACCATAACTCGTGAACTGACTACCGTTCCTCTCTATTGAAACTTAAGATGCCATCCCTGAGCATCAAATTTTTCTTTAGACGGAGGTAATCCATTTGATCACCAGCTTCACTATTTACACTCATTTTCCTGTTTTCGTCACAAAATAAACAAACAAAAACAAAACTAGAAATAAAGTTAGTAACCTACGACTATCAGAAGCAAAGTCCGACTTAATAAAAAAAATTCACGTAACACCACTCCCCGGCAACGGCGCCATTTTGATGTTCGTGTAATCAAGACACAACTTCCAATGCAAGTGTCTACAATCGTACAATAGTAAAGTAACCCAACTAAGGGTTTGGGTCGATCAACCAAGGGTTGGGGTCGATCCCAAGGGAGCGGTTCATAAAAATTAGTGATTAAGCGCGAAAGTGCTAAAGCTAACCATAGCTAAAGACTTTATCGAATAAAGACAAGACAAATTAAAGGGTTTGACATGATTGTAAACAAGTAAAGAGCAAAATCAACAAAAATAAAGAGAGATACGAATATGGAGACATGATTCTTGGGATGTGATAGGAATGCGGGCTAAAACAGATCATTGGGTACATGCTTTTGATAGTAAACTTGTTAAATATTTGTGACTAGGTTAGACTATAGTAGGGGTAAATTCTCTCTCAAGCAACTTACCCAAAATCAACTCGGTTTCTCTCAAACACCGAGTTGCCACTTTAAGCACAGCCTCCGCCTTAGCCCACTCACTCTCTCGAGCTGAGTGTGTGGGAGAAGGACTAGGGTTCACTCTCTTGAGCTGAACCTCATGTCGACCCAATCCCATCGGCCATCAATTTAATAGTCTTAGTTTTACGACCTCTCTCCCGAGCATGCCAAAAACACAAAGGTGAAATTGTATTTGCAACTACAATTTCATTAAGTTCCACCACAACTACTAAACGAAATCACATTTACACAACAAATAAACCATCAACAAGAAAGACCCAACAGATAATCTAACCCATATTCACAAAATCACACCCCAAGAATTGGGGTTTTATCTAGACATGTAAAAGAGATAAAAAGTTATACCAATATCAGTTTTCATCAATGGGTATGCAAGATTAAGTCTTTGAAACATGCCAAGATTGAAGAACCCATAAGACCCAAGTCCAAAATATTGGAGTTGAAATCCTTTGAATCTTCAAGTTCTTCAAATACCCTCTCCAAACTTAGAGAGAATATTGTCTCTCAAAATTGCATTATAAACTTAATAAAAACAAGACTGACTAATCAGAATAAAAACTGAACTAGTAGTTATAGTTTTTAGAAAATGTGCTGCGAAGGAGCCATTCGGCGATCCGCCCTTTGGTCTGCTGCATCGACTTTCAGCTCTTGCCTTCAGCATCTTCGCATCCTGGATCATTGGGCGGTATAGTACTGCTTCGCGGAACTGCTTGGTGACATGCCAACTACTCTATTTCATAGCTGATTTGATCTTTTCCTTCAGGGCTTAGCACACTGGAACAAAAGGAGAGGATAAGACCTTTTGGCGACTCGCAGAATGGGTTCGGCGATTCTTAGATCTTCATTTCTTCGTTCTTTCAGCTGCCTTTGTTCTTTTTTTGCTAAGTAGTGTCCATGCTTTCCCTCAAACTCCAAATACCTGAACTTAAGGGTTTTCATCAGATATTGAGATAAAATATGCATTTGAAAACACTAATTCTATCAAAATATAGCCCTAAATGAGTCCAATTTGTGGACTCATCAATATACACCTGAGCTAAGAGTATGGTTCTAATTTTGGCATGTAGGACAACTCCTTTTTGGTGTGGGGTAGACACCGGATTCCATGGTAAACTTACATGGTCTATGTAGCTTAAGGCTTATTCCCCACTATGATAGTATGAACAAGAATATGAACTTTGAACTATGGCTACTCAAGAAGCTTTACTTAGTATGTGTAGGATTATGGGATCTTACTTATGTATTGCACAAGTAGACTTTGAGGGTACTTATGGTATGTTTCCATTATGCTATGATGACCTATATGTTGAATATGCTTATGACTTATGCTTTCACACTAATCTTCATGATGACTCTTAAACTGGGTAAAGTGCATGCTTTTCAACTAAAATGTCCTTTTAGCATGTTTTCATGATTTTATGCATGGTTTTCATACTTGGTGCACTTTTGTACAAACCCATATTTTCCTACATTTTCCACAAGTGTAGGGTCCGATTCTTAAGGTGATCTTCTTTTAGATAAAAGCTTAGATTCGACTATTCTTCTTGCTTGTTGGTGAGTCCTCATGGTTCGAGGACGGATTATATCTTTTTAGTTATTTTCTTGTATTTCCTTTCAGATTTTGTTGTAAAAGGGTTGTGACCCTATTTCATTTGAATTATTGTAATTGATGGCTAAATGTGTCTTACTCTTTATTGTTCTATGCATATGTTATGATTTGCTAAGTGGCTTGGGCCTTTCAGGTCTATGTGCCTTGTTACGTCTAGGGGGTACCCTTTGGTCATGACAAACTTGGTATCAGAGCATAATGTTTAGAATGATTCTAGGATGATGTCTCATAAGCCATGTCTAGTAGAGTTTTGTTCATGTGTGTGAAGCGTGCCACATTTATAAATGAGAGGCTATAAGATGTTTAGGAAATTTCACTTATTTCATTACTCTTAAGTCGTGCGATAAAGTTTAACTCTATAAGGTCTTTTTTTAATCCTTTTCTTGTGTCTTTAGGATATGAATACATGAAGGGCTAATGCTAAAAGGATGAAAGAGGAGAATGTGAATCAAGGAGATCCTCCTCAAGATTAAGCTCCGGTTGATCCCGTGGTTGAGAATATGACCCATGTGGAGTTTAGGTCTACTATCTAATTATTGGCTCAAGTCGTGACGAATCAAGCCAATAGAGAAGTTTTAGCTCTGGTGAACACTAATGTGAATTCCGTGGCTTCTAGAGTGAGGGATTTTGCAAGAATAAACCCTTCCGAGTTTCATGGCTCCAAAGTGGAAGAGAACCCTCAAGAATTTGTGGATGAGGTTTACAAAATAATTGATGTTATGGGGGTGACTTCAGTAGAGAAAGCGGAGTTAGCTGCTTACCAATTAAAAAGTGTTTCTCAAGTTCAATATGGACAATGAAGGAGGGGAAAACTTATAGGAGCAGTCCCGGTTGAATGGGAAATGATCAAATTGACATTTCTTTATAGATTCTTTCCCGAGAGTTGAGGGAAGCAAAGGTGGAGGAATTCATTAAGCTTTGTCAAGGAGGTATGAGCGTGAAATAATATTCCCTAAAGTTCACTCAATTGTCCAAGTATGCTCTGGCTATGGTGGCAAATTCGAGGGATGAGATGAGTAGGTTTTTGACGGGTGTGTCTGACTTGGTTGAAGAAGAATGTTGTACGATAATGCTCCATCATGACATAGATATCACAAGGCTTATGGTGTACGCTCAACAAATTGAGGCATCAAAACTCAAGAAAAAGAATAGAGAGGTGAACAGAGCTGGAACCGGTGAAGGGAACTTCTCCAATGCTAGGTCTGATGGACAAGGTCAACCAAGGTTCAAACAAAGGTTTTCCAACTAAGGCTCCTCTAGTGCTCCAAGGGTCAACAAGGATAGGGTTTCCAATGAGGTAGTGGTGGTTCTTATGTTGCTAGGCCTAATTGTGCAAAATATGGTAGATAGCATGATGGTAAGTGCCTAGTTGGCACCGATGGGTGTTTAGTTGTGGGAAGGTTGGCCGCAAGATGAGAGATTTTCCAATGCTCAAGGTTAAGGGAAGAGAAGATAAACAAGCTCCTCCAAGCAGTTCAAACTTCAATGCTCAGAAGCAGAACTGCTTTTATGCTCTTAGTCTTTTCTATTGATGTATATTATGCCTTGTTAGATCCCGGTGCTACTTTGTCCTTTGTGACACCTTTTGTGGCCATGAAGTTTGAAATACTACCCGAAGTGTTAGTAGAACCTTTTTTTGGTCTCTACCTCAGTTGGTGACTTAGTAGTGGCTAAGAGGGTTTATAGAAGTTGTCCCATTTCCTTGTCCCACATGTTAGACTTCGATGTGATTTTAGATATGGATTGATTGCATGCATGTTATGCCTCTATCGATTGTAGGACTCAAGTGGTTAGGTTCCAATTTCCAAATGAGCCTATTTTAGAATGGAAGGGGGGAAATTCTATGCCTAGAGGTCAATTTTTCTCTTGCCTTAAAGCTAGGAAGATGATCTCCAAAGGGTGTATTTACCATCTTGTTTGAGTGGGGGATGTTGAATCCAAAACCCCTTCCCTAGAATCGGTTTCGGTAGTGAATGAATTCCCATAAATTTTCCTTGATGATTTGCCTGATAATCCTCCCGAGCGGGAAATAGATTTTGGTATTGACCTTCTTCCAGATACGCAACCTATCTCCATTCCTCCTTATAGAAAGGCTCCGGTCGAGTTAAAGGAGTTGAAAGATCTATTAGACAAGGGTTTTATTCAACCGAGTATCTCTCCATGGGGTGCTCCGATGTTGTTTGTTTGAAAGAAGGATGGGTCTCTTAGAATGTGCATTGATTATCATCAATTGAATAAAGTGATCATCAAGAATAAATATCCTCTTCCGAGAATTGATGACTTGTTTGATTAACTTCAAGGGGCTAGTTATTCTCTAAGATTGATCTTCGTTCGAGTTATCACCAATTAAGGGTGAGAGGGGGTGATATTCCAAAGACAGCCTTCCGAACTCGATATGGTCACTATGAATTTCTAGTAATGTCCTTTGGTTTAACTAACGCTCTGGCACCATTCATGGACTTAATGAATAGAGTGTTTTGATAATATCTTGACATGTTTCTGTTAATGTTTATCGATGATATCTTGATCTGTTCAAGGAGTGAGAATGTGCATGTTGACCATTTGAGAATTGTATTGCAAGTTCTTAATGACCATCAACTTTTTGCAAAGTTTAGCAAGTGTGATTTTTGGTTAAGGTTTGTAGCATTCCTTGGTCATATTGTGTCAAACAAGGGTATTGAGGTAGATCCTAAGGAGACGGATGCGGTCAAGAGTTGGCCTAGACCTCTAACTCATTCAGATATTAAAAGCATTTTGGGTTTGGCCGGTTACTATAAGAGGTTTGTTAAGGGGTTTTCCTCCATTGCTTCTCCATTGACGACATTGACTCAAAAGAAGTCTAAGTTTGAGTGGTCGAAAGCTTGTGATAAATGTTTTCAAGAATTGAAAGATAGACTTACTTTTACCCTGGTGTTGACTTTACCGGAGGGTACAGATGATTTTGTGGTGTATTGTGATACCTTTAGAGTTGAATTGGGATGTGTGCTTATGCAAAATGGTAAGGTGATTGCCTATGCTTCAAGGCAACGTAAAGTCCATGAGAAGAGTTATCCTACCCATGACCTGGAATTAGGGGTGGTGGTGTTTGCCTTAAAAATATGGAGGCATTATCTATATGGGGAGCATGTTTATGTGTTTACCAATCACAAGAGATTACAATATGTGTTTAGTCAAAAGGACTTGAATCTTTGCCAAAGGAGGTGGTTAGAATTATTGAAGAATTATGACATGAGTGTCCTTTATAACCCTGACAAAGCTAATGTGGTAGCAGATGCTCTTAGTAGATTTTCCATGGGTAGTGTGGCTCATGTAGAGGATAAATGTAACACCCCAGATTCGGAAAAGGAAAAATTCCAGATTTTCACAAGTTGCAGGTGCCATCGACAGAAGCCACATACGGATCGTCAGTCAACTCTGTCGATGGGCCAATCAACTTTCAGTTTCTCACTTTAGATTTCAGACCTCAGTCGCGAACGATGGTCTACCAGTACGGACCGTCAGTTGACTCACGTCCAGTCAGTCAGCTCCATCGATGGGCTAGTCAACTTTTAGTTTCAGATCCCAAATGTCAGCCTTCAGTCGCGAACGATGGTCGACCAGTACGAACCGTCAATCGACTCACGGTGTGTCAGTCAGCTCCATCGGTGACTCCGACAAATTTTAAGTGAGGGGTCTTTTGGTCTTTTCCTTATTCGTTTGGCCCCTAAATTATGAGGTTTTAGTTAGTTTAAGCCTAGAAATATAACTAGAACTTACCCAAGTCAAATCATTAATCAAAACTTAGAAAAATTAGAGCGTAAGAGGAGAAAAGAGGTCAAGAACCCTAGTTCAAGAACTTAACAAGGTTCCATCAGTTCCAACCCCAAAATCGAAAGATTTCTCCATGGATTTCGTCACCAGTTATGTGGGATTTCACTAGTGGGTTCCTTCTCGCCCATTAGGTCCCTAGTTTTCAGTCAGATTCTTGATTCCCTCAATATCATCTAGACCTAGAGTTTCTTGAATGTTAGAATTGTTGGGTTTTAGCTGTTAGAATGATCCAAATCAGATTATTATGTTATTACTTAGTTTATTGCATGAATTTCAGAACCCTAGCTATGTAGTTCTTTAGTTCTTGAATTACACATGCTAGGCCAGATATTTCAGTTATTTCAGATATACATGCCTCAGTATATGAATGTGTCATTTACAGTTTATTTATGTGCATTCTCAGTTTGCATGTCATTTTGAGTTATCCAGTGAATCACAGAAATTCATTCATAATATATTAATCACTTAATCCATTGGGAGTAGCATAATACTGAGTTGGACTAGAGTTCAGCGTACCTAAATAATCCCAGAACTACGAGCCACGTAGGTTGTAAGTCCCCTCTGTGGGCATCATTTTAGTGATCACGCCAGTATGCCTCTATACCTTTGGCCGGGTATATTAGGTCCTCTCGATAGGGCGTATACATCGGACTCCACATTTAGCTCATGTGGTTTTATTATCGGTTATGTCACGACCCGAGACTACCCCCTAGACATGACATGGCGTACTCGACCCTGAAGGGGTCTTAGACAAGCCCTTAGCATACATCATTGCTTATGTCATAAAATAAAAGCGAAAAATTAAAACTTTTTCTTCAACAATCGAAGTCATTTCTATAAAGTAAAAAAGAGTCTAAACACTATCTCATTGGCCATCTAATATAATTGAATACTTAGACATATAGGGATACAACCCTTACATAGTTCTAAAATGAAACTATAAAGAAACTACTAAGACATCTACTAAGTAAGATGTTTGTCCCCGAACTTGAGGACTTATCAACTTACTTGGAGGGTCACCTATTCCCAAGCTTGAACCAACCGATCCCATCTGCATGAACCAACCCCCTACATTTGTAGAAAACATAGAAATATGGGTTAGCACAAGAATGTACCAAGTATGGTAGTTATGCATAAAAACATTT
The DNA here is from genome assembly GCF_900185275.1 of Solanum verrucosum. Taxonomy (NCBI): domain Eukaryota; kingdom Viridiplantae; phylum Streptophyta; class Magnoliopsida; order Solanales; family Solanaceae; genus Solanum; species Solanum verrucosum. Next base: position 1,264,818 of record NW_026019842.1, on the reverse strand, counting down.
AAAACATGCTAGAAAGGGAACATTTTAGTTGGAACTCATGCTATGCACTTTTGAACATTTTTCTTGAAAGAGTTGGAGAACACAAGTCATAAACAACTCACATATAGTTCAGCAAAGCACAAGGATATCAACATTACCATAAGCATATTCTCCAAACATAGTCATAATGCACATCATCTATTACAAGACATAATACACATGCATAGTCACATATCAAGACAATAACATCATAATAAAACAACAACATAAGTAACCCTAAGCTCCACTTGTGCAATGCATAGATAGGGTCCATAGTCCTATCTACACTAAGTATCACTTTTAGGACACCATGATCATACTTAACATCAGTTCATACTAACATATAAGCAACCCAAAGTCATACTAGTGCAATGCAAAGGTAAGATCCCATAACCCTACCAAATGCTAAGTATCACATTTAGATCACCAACAACATATATATCTTACTTTTGATTCATTCCTAGCCAACATACATAAATAAGGAGACATTCATAATCATAACTTCTAATAAGTAAAGTCAACCTTAAGATTCATTCATATCACACATACACAATTCTTAAGTCTTCATAACATAAGGGAACCTAACTATAACCCCTCTTAAAGTCCACTTGTGAAATGTATAGATAACATCCCATACTACCACCCATACTAAGTAGTACCTCTTAAGAAGTCATAATTAGAGTCCATATTCTTATCATAGCTTGTATTCGTATCATTTAGGGATAGTAGCCTTGATGCTTATCGTGACCAATGACACTAACCTAAAGTATGAGTGTCTACGATCGTTGATAATATAGTAACCCAACCAAGGGTTCGGGTCATGTGCCAAGAGAGTGGTAGTGAAAATAGTAGTTAGGCTAGAATTTTGTTATAGGTAGCTGTAGTTTGAGAAATTATCGAACAAAAACAAAGTAAATTCAAGTGGGTGACATTAAGAGTCAAATATCAATCGGGGTTTGTCACAAGTATAGCTAAAACAACAAAAATAAAGAGAAAATTCAAGTATGGGAGAAAGTTCTCGGGGTGTGACCGCAATACAAGTTGAGATAAATTGTTAGGTACATGCTTTCGATAGGAAATTTACCAAATAATAGTGACAAGGCTAAGCTTTAGATGGAAATAAGTTCCCTCTATGGCAACTTACCCCGTTTCAAATGGGTTCCTCTCGGACACCCATTTGCCGTATTAAGACTAGCCTACGCCTTACCCCACTCACTCTCTTGAGCTGAGTGTTACGATATGGGACTAGGGTTCACCCTCTCGGGATGAACCTCATGTTGACCCACTCATTAGGCCATCAGTCTAGTGGTCTTGGTTTCGCGACCTCCTTTTTGGGCAACCCAAAATAACATAGGTGGTTTTGTATTTGCAACTACAAACCCATTAAATTAAACCACAACCACTAGGTGAAATCACCATTAAAATACATCTAACCTATCAGCAATCAAGACCCAAAAACAATATCAACACATATTTGCTAAACCACACCCCAAGAATAGGGTTTTTTTTGCAACACATAAAGAAATAACAAAATACACCTAAAATGATACTAAAATCAAATGGGTATAAGAAATTCAACCTTGATTTAAGAAAAGGAAGAAAAATGGAGAAGACCCACTTCCAACTTGGGGAAGATGAAATCCTTCTCTCTTCAAGTCTCCCACAAAACCCTCCCCAAACTTGAGAGAAAATATGCCAAAAAGTACTATTCTATTATAGAAATTAAAATAAATGTTCAACTCTTCTAAAATTAATTATAGGTTTAGTATTTATAGACTTAAGAAAAGAGTGTTGGCAGATCTTTCAGCGAGGTTAGTCGATGTTGCTGAATGACTCGGTGACCCCCCCTTCTTCTATTTCATCGCCGTTTCGTGCTTGCCTTCAGCATCTTCACATTCTGGACCATTGGGCGGTATAGTACTGCTTCACGGAAATATTCGACGAAGCGCCAACTGCTTCTTTCATCGCCTTTTGATCCTTCTTCTTCAGGGCTTCGCGCACTGGAACAATGGGCGGAGTGAATCCCTTCGGCGAATCACCAAGTGTGCTTGGCGATGCTCAGGCTTCAGCTGCTTCATTCTTTTCAGCCTTTTTGTTACTTTTGTGCCTAAGTGTCCATGCTTTCAATAAAACTTCAAATACCTGAAACTTAAGAGTTTTCATCAGATATTGAGACAAAATAAGAATTCGAGGACACTATTCTTATCAAAATAATGCCCTAAATGAGTCCAATTTGTGGACTCATCAACACCCCCAACTTAAACTTTTGCTTGTCCTCAAGGAAACTCAAGTTCAGTTGTTCAACAAGGTGTCTCAAATAGTGCTACACAAGACTAAATCATGAACATACGCAACAAGACTCAAAGTACTTGTGCAAAATGAAACTGTGTACTCAAAGATTCAAGTTGTGACACACCACTACCAAAGATTCTCATGCTCGCAATACTTGCTACTTGTGCAAGTTCAAGCTAAAAAAAAAAGTATATAAATGCCCTCACACAAACAATTGATTCCATATTCACACCTATAGGTTAATCCATTTAAGATTAGGAATTCGATGCAATGCTTACACTCAAAAAGAGGAACACAATGCATGTTTTCACCAACATGTTTGCCCTTATTTTCCTATCAACTTTTGAATTGGCTTACTCAAGATCAAAACTTTTCAAGGCTTGTAATGGGGCTGAGTGCAAAGGTATGGTCATTTAGGTTCAGTGACTTTTTCATCCTCGTGAGGTGTGGTGTTCTCAAGGCATTCCCTTCTTTCCCTTTTTTCAATTCTTTTTTCTAGTGCTTCTAAGTCATTTTTTTATTCACTTCCATGGATTGCTTGGAAATCCAATTTCTTTTGTACTTTATTCCACACACTTTTTGTAAGGGATTCCATTTTTATGCAATACCATGGGTGAAAGGGAGACCTTTCTTGCATTTATTAACTCCTCCTTTACCTTTTCACCATACGGAACTTAGGCCATTTGGCCTAAGTTGGCTATTCGCTAAACCACAAATCAAAAGGATTATAAGTAGTGGGTCAAGTAAGGTCTAAGGTTCATCAAGGTTCTTCCAAAGAAAGGTAAGGCTCAAAGAGTGTTCAAAAGAGTTTCACACGCTCATGGGTAGGCCACAAAAGAGTATATATGAAATTTGGCTCACACTCTTTAAAGTTGCCTAAGATCATCTCAAGAGGAGACCTTTCTAAATCAATCAGACTAACGGGGAAAATTCTGGGTTTATTCATGCATGGTTCAAAGTAAGCTCATCACACAAGGCATCGACACTTAAGTCAAACAAGACTACACAATTTCGCTAGTGTGCAAGGATCATTACAAGAGAATCAATTTGAGAAATGGCTAATCCCAGCGAGATGTAAATAGTTCACATATTGTCTATGCTACTTCATTTGTTCTCGTTGTAGCCGCACATTCATGTTTGTTCGATTGAGAGCACTATTCAAGTCATCAGTATTGATTGAAACCGAGACATGAATTTGTACAAGAACAACCACTTTCAACACAAGAGGTGACGAAAATTTTGGAAATTGAAATTTTTTTCGGAAGGGTCAAAATTATTTTTCAATTAAACCCAACAGAGAGCCATAAGCTTAAACAATCGCAAAGCAATTTTTAAAAACACAATTAAAAATAGACAACCTAAATGTACACCAAAACACAAGTATCCGAAACAAGCAAAACAAGGTGGGCCTCACCCCACCAAAAATAAAAACATTTGTCCTCAAATGTAAATAACAAAAAAAAAATCATTGCAAATGAGTACAAAATTCTTAAAAATAAATTTGGGGTTCGGAAAACCAACCTTAGATGCCGATTAAAATACTTTTGAAATGCTAGGCGGCAATGTAATCCACTCCAAGCACTAATTATCGACTACAATACTAAAGGCAAACAATAATCTAGAAAATATTACCTTGATGTGAAGTTGAGAAGTTTAAAAGGAGGGAGAGTGGGAAAATTTAAAAATTCTGAGATTTTTGACACTTTAAAACCGTTCAGTTCTTGTCCATTCGGCAATGTTAGTCAACCCACCGACCCACTCAACGGTCCGCCGAGTGGTCATTTATCTCATCCTTTTTTCAAAATCTTCAATTTTCTGGAGGTGAGATCGGCGGTCTGCATCGAGATCTCCAAGCAGGTTGGCGATGCGTCGAGCTGCTTTCAAGCTTACCGAGTTTTACAGGCTCTGTACAACTCTTGTATTGAGAAACGGCGGATCCAGTAGGGCTCACCGACCTATTTAGCGACTCACAGAATGGACTTTCTGCTCACCAACCTGAGATTTTCCACACTTTCCTCTGTTTATCTGCAACATCAACACAACATTATTTATAAGAGTAAAATCCTAAATTTACGACCTTGGGTTGCCTCCAAAGAAGCGCCTTATTTAACGTCGTGGCACGACGCAACTCCTCACTCAAGTTCCATTAGTGAGGTTTGCCTCATTTTCATAAGGACACCCCTATTTTGCCTCTAGGTAGAGGACCTGCATACACAAACAATAAAGAAAGAAAAACAAAACTAAAAGTAAAATTAGTAAAAACTACACTAAAAAGAACAAAAAGATCTAGTTAATTACATTTTCACATGACACCACTCCCCGGCAGCGGCACCATTTTGATGCTTATCGTGACCAACGACACTAACCTATAGTACGAGGGTCTACAATCATCGATAATATAGTAATCCAACCAAGGGTTCGGGTCGTGTCTCAAGGGAGTGATAGTGAAAAAAGTAGTTAGGCTAGAATTTTGTTCTAGTTAGCTGTAGTTTGAGAAATTATCGAATAAAAACAAAGTAAATTCAAGTGGGTGACACCAAAATGTCAAATATCAATGGGGGTTTGTCACAAGTATAGCTAAACAACAAAAATAAAGAGAAAATTCAAGTATGGGAGAAAATTCTCGGTGTGTGACCGCAATACAAGTTGAGATAAATCGTTGGGTACATGTTTTCGATAGGAAATTTACAAGATAATAGTTACTAGGTTAACCTTTAGATGGAAATAAGTTCCCTCTCGGGAAACTTACCCCGTTTCAAATGGGTTCCTCTCAGACACCCACTTGCCGCATAAAGACCAGCCTACGCCTTACTCCTCACTCTCTCGAGCTGAGTGTTAGGATATGGGACTAGAGTTCGCCCTCTCGGAATGAACCTCATGTCGACCCACTCTTAAGCTATCAGTCTAGTGGTCTTGGTTTCGCGACCTCCCTCTCGGGCAAGCCAAAAACACAGGGATGGTTTTGTATTTGCAACTACAAACTCATTAAAATTAAACCAAAACCACTAGGTGAAATCACCATTAAAATACATCTTACCTATCAGCAAGTAAGACCCAACAACAATATCAACACATATTTGCTAAATCACACTCCAAGAATGGGGATTTTTAGCCACACATTAAGCAATAATAAAATACACCTAAAATGATACTAAAATCAAATGGGTATAATAAGTTAAACCTTGATTTAAGCAAAGGAAGAAGAATGGAGAAGACCCACTTCCAACTTGGGGAAGATGAAATCCTTCTCTCTTTAAGTCTCCCACAAAACCCTCTCCAAACTTGAGAGAAAATATCCCAAAAAGGTATATTCTATTCTTGAAATTAAAATAAATGTTCGACTCTTCTAAAATTAATAATAAGTTTAGTATTTATAGACTTTAGAAAATAGTGCTGGCAGATCTTTTGGCGAGGTTAGTCAATGTCGCCGAATGACTCGGCGACTCCCCCTTCTTTTGTTTCATCACCATTTCGTGCTTGCCTTCAACATCTTCACGTTCTGGACTATTGGGCGGTATAGTACTGCTTCGCGAAAATATTCGGTGAAGCGTCGACTGCTCCTTTCATCGCCTTTTGATCCTTCTTCTTCAGGGCTTCGCACACTGGAACAAAGGGCGGAGTGAATCCCTTCGGCGAATCGCCAAGTGTGCTTGGCGATGCTCAGGCTTTAGCTTCTTCATTCTTTTCAGCCTTTATGTGCCTAAGTTTCCATGCTTTCAATAAAATTTCAAATACCTGAAACTTAATAGTTTTCATCAGATATTGAGACAAAATAAGCATTCGAGGACACTATTCTTATCAAAATAATGCCCTAAATGAGTCCAATTTGTGGACTCATCAAGCCTTAGCCTACATAGACCATGTGAGCTACATGGAATCCGGTGTTCTACTCATACACCGAAAAGAGAGTGTCCTACTTGCCTAAGGTAGAACATACATAATAGCTTCTATGTGGATCCACTAGCTAATACCTACGGGGGCACATAGTTATGGGATATGGAGATTGCTACTAGAAACCTTATACTACTAACGTGCGGGTTTCCATCTCATGAGACACCATAATGTGAACCCAACTACTAATGTGAAGGAACCCATCTCATATTCATATCCACTCGGTGCTAAGCATAATTCCCTTTAAGTCATATTAAGTCTTTTCTTAAGTTAGGTTTATACAAGAATGCACTAGCCACTCAAACCAACATACATCATAATATCTCAAGATTTATTAGGGTGAGAATGTCCTTTCAACCTTAGAATCGTTAACATGTGAGTAAACCTTTCACATTATATTCGTAGTGTGTTCATGAGAATAACCTTTCATACAACACAACATTTCTACCATAATCATAACTTATCATGTATAGTCATAGCATATCATACATAATCATATCATATCGTACATAGTCATATCGTCATGGTCATGTACATTTCATGCATAATAGTAAGTAAGGGTGCATATGAGAATTAGCCTTTCAATTGACACCATAGACACATCATATTCATGTTTATGCATGGAGTGTGTGTGTGTGCATAATTGTCTCACAATGTCACAACAACTACGACATTATCATCATAGACACTTCCCTTCTAAATGGGGTCACAACATGTACATCATATCCCAACTCATGCACATTTCACATATATTACATCTAAGGATCTTAGACCATGTAAATCACACATATAACATTAATACAATAGACATGGATCAATTCATCATTCAAGTAGATCATTCATGGCATGTAGAGAATCATATATTCATATTAAAGGGATATGCGGGTAAGGTCCTTCCACGATAGCACCACATACAATTCAACATGCATAACACCACAATGATCATAACATATCATTCGTATTCATAACGTATCATACCTAGTCATATATAGGGTTGTAGGGAAGAGGGACCTTATGTCAACACTATAATACATATTGACAAATAAGCACCTCCACCATAAGTGGATCAATCCATTCATACAAGAGATACATGATAAGTAAACTCCTCCACTACAAGTGGGTCAACAACTCATATAATATAACTTCATCATAACATACCTTCATAGATTGTACTTCAAAGCCAAGAGTCAAGATCAAGTCTATCCTCTTAGATTTGGCACTTTAGGTAGAAGAACATCATAAACCAACAATATAACCAATATGATCATATTCAATTTAGTCTAGGTCTACAAGATTCATCATGATCAATTCATGTCTAGGTGATCTAATCTAAGGCAACTAAACAAGAAGATCATCAATCCTAGAAGATCACATCTAACCCCTCAATTTGCCTCTTTATGAGATAAACCTAGATCATGTCAATTTCATCTTAGATTCATAGTTTAATCAAGAATACATGTAGAATTATACGTATATCATGCAATTTCATCATAATCAACTTCTATTCATTCAATTGAATCAACTTCTAATCACATTCATATTGTAGAGAAAAGCCATAGCTAGGGTTGGGGGAAAACTCATGGATTCTTTAGATTTAAAGTTAAAATCATCTTAAATCAGTAATATAATCCATAATAAACGTAAATCAATCTTTTAGAACAACTTTGAAAGGAATCCATGGGGTTGAGTTGAAACCCTAACTTTTTTGAAGATTTCTAAAATTTGAATTGAACTCTTTTGAGAGGGCTCCATGGGTGATAGCTACCCATGGATGAAAACCACCATATCTTAGGTGTATAAACCCACGAAAATCCTAAGAGAAAGCCTCCATCTTCAATCCCCTAGGTTGGTTTCTTCATTGGTCTTCAATGGTGTTCTTGGAGAGAAGACTTTGGGAGAGAAAGGGAATAGGGTTTTGATTTGGGGTCTTGACCTGTGGTGAGTTTATGACTTAGTTTAGGGACTTATTTAACTTATATAAGTCATTTAATTAAATCCAAACCGACCTCCATTAACCCCCCCCCCTTTTAATAACTAATTAAATAACTAACCCTCAACTAAACAAAATTGCCTACTAAACAGTTCCCATCTAAGATTTGCCTTCCACGGACCGTAGATCAGTCTACTGGCCGTGGATGGCTTCCGTGGTTTGGGACTGAGGGTCCAAATGTTTCAGGCTCCTAAAATTCTAAGTATGGAACCACGAGGTCCATCCACAGACTGTGGTTTGATCTAAGGGGCGTGGAATGGATCCGTAGATCACCACCAAAAAGCTGCAAGTTTGCTGTCTAGACAGCTTTGGGGGACTGTTTTGGGGTCCTCTTCTAGGACCCCTTGAGTGGTCTTAGGGGAGTCTTACCCGGACGTTTAACCCCTAAACATAGTGTTCTAAATGTAGGAATCACTTCTACAACTTTTCACCCTCAAACAACACTACAAACTTCAACGACAAGACCTTTACTACTCACTAGTTCAAATGAATAGTTTTCAGACGTTTTAGTCATTTCTTGACGTTTGACCTCAAATCTCCTCAAACTAACTTCAAAGTACATTTTTAATCATTTAAAAAAGTTTCCAACTATAAACAACATGTGAGTCTCTAGTTCAACCTACTAGATTTAGTCAAGCCTTAGCTAGGTCTTACTAGTTTTTACGGGATGTTACATGTTATTAGTAGCTCCCACAGTTCAGTCAGACTCCATTGTATTGACCACATTTCAGTACAATCAGTATTTAGTCTTAGCATGTTATAAAATATTCATTGTATTCAGTTAGCTTAGTATTCAGTAACTATATCATGTTCAGATTACACTCTTACTTTTTTGCTTGTTCAGTTATATGTTTATTTTAGATTTTCTCTATCCTGTATAATCAGTACCTTTCAAGTACTGAAGCATATGTTGCGCTACATCTTCTCGTAATGTAGGTTCAGGTCCTCAGCATCCAGATCACGCTTAGATTGGTTCCTGATCTTTAGTTTAGCAGCATCAGTGGTGAGTCCTTATTCTTCGAGGACTAGTGACATGTTTATCTTTATCACTTTTAGTTTTTAGTTTCAGTTTTGCTAGATCTACTTGGGGGGATGTCCCAACATTTCTAGTCTGTCTAGAGGCTTATTTCATACATAGTTACTTTCAGCTTTAGTCATAGAGTTTGATTTCTCTTTTGTACTCAAACTCGCAGTTTTCATAAATTCAGATATAGAATGGGTATCCCCCATAACTTTCATTTTCATGATATTTAAGTTTTCGCATGAGTTTTGGTATCATAGTATGCTTATGTTATGCCAGAATGGTTAGCTTGGGGTCACTCGTGATCCTAGGTTCCGCGTCTGTGTCCAGAGGGTTGCCTCGGGCGTGACAAACTTGGTATCAGAGCATTAGGTTTAAGTGTCCTAGGATGTCTAAAAAGCTGCACTAGGTAGAGTCCTTTTCATGGGTGTATAGTGTGCACCGCATCTAATGAGAGGGAGGCTACAAAGTGTTTTAGGAAAGATCGTCATTTTCTTGTTACTCTTATCATGTGTAAAGTATGATCTAATTCCGTTCTAACTCAACGTTCTACATTTCAGATCATGCCTCCTCGTAGAGCTAACGCCAGGAATACGAATGCCAGGAACGCAAATGCATCTCTTTCAGTCCCAGATCAAGAAGTTTCGAATGCAGAGTTCCAGAACGCCATTCAGATATTGGCTTAGTGTATGGCCAACCAGAACAATTAGCGAGTTCCAGATCGGGCAAATGTAAATGTTGGGTGAGTTGCAACCAGAGTGCGAGATTTTGTTTGGATGAATCTGCCAGAATTATTTGGATCACAGGTGGGTGAGGATCCCCAAAACTTTATTGATGAGGTCAAGAAGATCTTTGAAGTGATGAAAGCAACTGGGAATGATTGGGTTGAGTTAGCATCGTACCAACTCAAGGATGTGGCTCATATTTGGTATACTTAATGGAAATAGAATAGGGCTACAGATGCAACTCTTATCACTTGGGGTTGCTTTAGTGAGACCTTTCTGGATAGGTTTTTCCCAAGAAAGCTAAGGGAGGCAAAGGCTCAGGAATTTATGAACCTGAGGCAAGGTAACATGACAGTCCAAGAGTATGGGCTTAAATTTACCCAACTCTCCAGGTATGCTCCTCACATGGTTGTTGATTCTAGCACTCAGATGAATAAGTTTCTATGTGGATTGTCAGACTTGGTGAAAACAGAATGTAGGAATTCTATGTTACTTAAAGACATGAACATATCTAGGCTCATGACTCATGCTCAGTAGGTTGAGGGTGATAAGCTTAGGGAACAGGCTAAGGAGAATAGGAAAGCTAGGAAAGGTAATTATGACTATTCTCAACAGAAATTGAGAGGTGGAAATTGATCGCAGTCTCAGTAGAGGTCCGTTGAGTTGAAAGAGTCGGTACTCAAAAAGTTTGTTGAGGCTTTCTCCCAAGGGGGAGATGGGGTGATTAGGTACGAAGGTCGGTTATGTGTTCTGGAAACCAGAACCTACCCAACTTGTCTTAAGTGTGGTAAGAACCATCCATGCGAGTGTCTTGCCGAAAAGGAAGGATGTTTTAGGTGTGGTCAGTCTGGTCACAGTTTGAAGGATTGTCCTTCTAGATAGGGTTAATGAGTTAATAATGGTAGAGCTCAGTCCACAGCTTCAGCAACACCAGCAGGTCACCCGGCTCAGTAGGGTAACACATATGGTACAGGTGGTGGTCCGCTCCAAAACAAGTTGTATTATCTCCAAGCTCGCCAGGATTAGGAAGATTCTCCTGATGTAGTCACTGGTACGTTACGAGTCTTTGACCTTGAGTTTTATGTATTGTTAGACACAGGGGCTACTTTGTCTTTTGTAACTCCTTTTATAGCAATAAAATTTGATGTTAGTCTAGAAACTCTCTCAGAACCTTTCTCAGTCTCTACTCCAATCAGTGACCCAGTTATAACTAGACGGGTATACAAAAATTGCCCTGGCACAGTCTCTCAGAAAGTCACCTCAGCAGATCTCGTAGAGTTAGAAATGGTAGACTTTGATGTCATTCTAGGAATGGATTGGCTACATTCCTGTTATGCCTCAGTCGATTGTAGAACTAGGATTGTTCGTTTTCAGTTTCCAGATGAACCAATCTTAGAATGAAAGGGTTGTACCTTAGCGCCTATGGGTCGATTCATTTCTTACCTTAAGGCCAGAAAGATGATTTTTAAGGGGTATCTCTATCATCTAGTTCAAGTTAAGGATTCATGCTACGAAACCCCAACTCTTGAGTCAGTTCCCGTAGTCAATGAGTTCCCAGAAGTGTTCCCAAAAGATCTTCCAGGAGTTCCTCCTGAAAGGTAAATCGACTTTGGAATTGATCTCCTTCCAAATACCAAGCCTATCTCAATTCCTACTTACTGAATGGTTCCAGCTAAGCTTAAGGAATCGAAAGAACAGTTGAAAGACCTTCTAGATAAGCACGTAATCAGACCTAGTATTTACCCATGGAATGCACCAGTGTTGTTCGTAAAGAAGAAAGATGGTTCTCTCAGAATGTGCATTGACTATAGTTCAATTGAACAAGTTCACAATCAAGAATAAGTATCCCATCCCCAAGATTGATGACTAGTTTGACCAACTTCAGGGTGCTAGTCATTTCTCAAAGATAGATCTCAGATGCGGTTATCATCAGCTCAGAGTCAAGATAGTGACATTCCAAAGACAACCTTCAGAACTCGGTATGGTCATTATGAAGTTGTAGTTATGTCATTTGGACTAACCAATGCTCCTTTAGCTTTCATGGATTTGATGAACAGGGTGTTCAAGCAATACTTCGACTTGTTCCTTATCATCTTTATTGATGATATCCTCATTTACTCTAGGAATGAGGAAGAACATGCGAATCATTTGAGGATTGTTCTACAAACTCTCAAATATCGCCAGTTATTTGGTAAATTCAGTAAGTGCGAATTTTGGTTGTAGTTAGTTGCTTTTCTTGGGTAAATTGCGTGTAGCAAAGGGATTTGAGTAGATTCTCATAAAATAGAAGCAGTGAAACAATGGCCTAGACCTACCTCTCCTACAAATATCAGAAGTTTCTTGGGTCTGGCAGGTTATTACAGAAGGTTCGTGGAAGGATTTTCATCCATAGCCTCTCTATTGACCAAATTAACTCAGAAAAAGGTCAAGTATCAATGGTCAGATGATTGTGAGAAAAGCTTTGCAGAATTAAAAACTAGGTTGACTACAACTTCTGTTTTGACTCTACAAAATGGTTCGAACGATTATGCTATCTATTATGATGCATCCAGAGTTGGCCTAGGTTGTGTATTGATGCACTGAAGTAAGGTTATAACTTATGCTTCTAGACAACTTAAGGTACATGACAAGAATTATCCGACTCGTGACCTCGAGCTAGCCGCAGTGGTGTTTGCACTGAAGATTTGGAGACATTACTTGCATGGTGTTCACATGGATGTATTCACAGACCATAAGAGCCTTCAGCATGTGTTCACCCAGAAAGAACTAAATCTTCGCCAGAGGAGATGGCTTGAGTTCCTCAAGGATTATGATATGAGTGTGCATTACTATCCTGGTAAGGCCAATGTAGTAGCAGATGCTCTTAGTAGACTATTTATGAGTAGTGTAGCACATGTTGAGGAAGAAATAAAAGAGCTAGCGAAGGATGTCCACAGGTTTACTCGCTTAGGAGTTCATCTTATGAGCATATTAGATGGTGGTGTAACAGTTCAGAATGGGTCAGAATCTTCTTTGGTAATGGAGGTTAAGGAAAAGCAAGAGAGTGATCCGATATTGCTTGAGCTAAAAGGTGCAATCCAACAGCAGAGGGTTGAGGTTTTCTCCCAAGGGGGATATGGTGTGCTTTGCTATCAGGGTCCATTATGTGTTCCTAAGGTGGACGAGTTGAGACAGTAGATTCTTGCAGAAGCCCATAACTCCAGATATTCTATTCATCCAGGCACCACTAAGACGTACCACAATTTGCAGGAAGTCTATTAGTGGAATGGTATGAAAAATGATTTAGCGGATTTTGTGGCTAAGTGTCCCAATTGCCAGCAACTCAAGGTAGAACATCAGAGACCAGAAGGTATGACTCAAGAGATCGATATTCCTACTTAGAAGTGGGAAGCGATCAACATGGACTTTATCACAAGTTTACCTCATACTTGCAGACAACATGACTCTATTTGGGTGATTGTTGATAGAGTTACTAAGTCTGCGCGCTTTTTGGTGGTTAAGACTACAGATTTGGTGGAGGACTAAGCCAAGCTTTACATTAATGAGATAGTTAGGGTGCATGGGATTCCATTGTCTATCATCTCAGATAGAGGTCCTCAGTTTACCTCTCATTTCTAGAAGTCATTTCAGAAAGGTCTTGGTACTCAGGTTAACCTTAGCACAACATTTCATCCAAAGACAGATTGTCAGGCAGAGCATACCATTCATACCTTAGAGGACATGTTGAGAACTTGTGTGATCGATTTCAAGGGGAGTTGGGATGATCACCTTCCTCTTATAGAGTTCTCATACAATAATAGTTACCATTCTAGCATTCAGATGGCCCCTTATGAGGCATTGTATGGGCGTAGATGTAGATCTCCTGTTGGTTAGTTTGAAGTAGGTGAAGCAACCTTGATAGGGACAGATTCAGTTCATGAAGCTATGGAGAAGGTGCAACTCATTAGAGATAGAGTTAAGGCAGCCCAAAGTTGCCAGAAATCCTATGCAGATGTAATGAGAATGGAACTAGAGTTCCGAGTTGATAATTGGGTTTTTTCCTGAAAGTGTCACCTATGAAAGGGTTGATGAGATTTGGCAAAAAGGGGAAGCGCGGTCCTAGATATGTAGGCCCTTACAAGATCTTGAAAAGGATTGGTAAAGTGGCTTATGAGTTATAGTTGCCAACAGAACTAGCAGCAGTGCATCCTGTTTTCCACATTTCGCTGTTGAAGAAGTGTGTGGATGATCCAGCATCTATTGTGCCTTTATAGGGTGTGGCTGCGAAGGATAGTCTCACTTATGAAGAGGTACCAGTTGAGATTCTTGATCGTCAGGTTCGAAGGTTGAGAAACAAAGAAGTTGCTTCAGTCAAGGTTTTGTGGAGGAGTCAACCCATAGAGGGATCTACTTAGGAAGCAGAGGCAGCCATGAAGACCGTGTATCCTCACCTCTTTCCTTCCGATTCCACTCCAGCTTGAGGTAATAGTTCCTCTTCAGTTTTTCAGTCATTCATGCGTGAATTCAGTCCTAGTATCATATTCCTTAAATTTACACCTACATTTTCATCGTATTTACATGGTCTTGGAACTTAGTTAAGTTAGAAATCACTTTTGAAAGTTTAGTGGTAGGGTTTGCAGCTCTCTCCATCCATATCAGCTAGTTTAGTCTTCAGCTAGTTTAGTCTTCATTTGAGGATGAATGTTCCCAAAGGGGAGATAATGTAACACCCCAGATTCCAGAAAGAAAAAATTCCAGATTTTAAAAAGTTGCAAGTGCCACTGACGGAAGCCACCTACGGACCATCAGTCGACTGACGGTCCGTGAGTCAGCTCCGTTGATGGGCCAGTCAAATTTCAATTTCTCACTTAAGATTTCAGCCCTCAGTCGCGAACAACGGTCGACAAGTACGGACCGTCAGTCGACTCATGACCCATCAGTCAGCTCCGTCGATGGGCCAGTCAACTTTCAGTTTCAGACCCCAAATTTCAGCTTTCAGTCACAAACGACGATCAACCAGTACGGACCGTCAGTCGACTCACGGCGCGTCAATCAGATCTGTCGGTGACTCCAACAACTTTTAAGTCAGGGGTCTTTTGGTCTTTTCCTTGTTCGTTTGGCCCCTAAACTACGTCGTTTAGACCCTACATTATGAGGTTTTAGTCAGTTTAAGCCTAGAAACATGACTAGAACTTACCAAAGCAAATCATTAATCAAAACATAGAAAAATTAGAGCGTAAGAGGAGAAAAGAGGTCAAGAACCCTAGTTCAAGAACGCAGCAAGGTTCCATCAATTCTAGCCCTAAAATCAAAAGATTTCTCCGTGGATTTTGTCACCAAGTATGTGGGATTTCACTAGAGGGTTCCTTTCACCCATTAGGTCCTTAGTTTTCAGTCAAATTATTGATTCCCTCAATATCATCTAGACCTAGGGTTTCTTGAATGTTAGAATTGTTGGGTTTTAGTTGTTAGAATGATCCAAATCAGATTATTATGTTATTACTCAGTTTATTGCATGAATTTTAGAACCCTAGCTATGTAGTTCTTTAGTTTTTGAATTACACATGCTAGGCCAGATATTTCAGCTATTTAAGATATACATGCCTTAGTATATAAATGTGTCATTATCAGTTTATTTATGTGCATTCTCAGTTCACATGTCATTTTGAGCTATCCAATAAATCACAGAAATGCAGTCATAATATATTAATCACTTAATACATTGGGAGTAGCATAATACCGAGTTGGACTAGGGATTAACGTACCCAAATAGTCTCAGAACTACGAGCCCCATATGTTGTAAGTCCCCTCTGTGGGCCTTATTTTAGTGATCACGCCAGCATGCCTCTATACCTTTGGCTGGGTATATTGAGTCCTCTCGATGGGTAGTATACATCGGACTCCACATTTAGCTCATGTGGTTTTATTATCGGTTATAGTAGCTCCCACAGTTCAGTCAGATTCCATTGCATTGACCACATTTCAGTACAATCAATATTCAGTCTTAGCATGTTATAAAATGGTCATTACATTCAGTTAGCTCAGTATTCAGTATCTATATCATGTTCAGATTGCACTCTTACTTTATTCCTTGTTCAGCTATGTGTTTATTTTAGCTTTGCTTTATCCTGCATGCTCTGTACCTTTCAAGTACTGACACATACGTTGTGCTACATCTTCTCGTGATGTAGGTTCAGGTCCTCAGCATCCAGATCACGCTTAGATCGATTTCCGATCTTCAGTTCAGCAACATCAGTGGTGATTCCTCAATCTTCAAGAACTAGTGACATGTTTATCTTTATCGCTTTTAGTTTTTAGTTTCAGTTTTGCTAGATCTACTTGGGGGGATGTCCTAACATTTTTAGTCAGTCTAGAGGCTTATTTCAAATATAGTTAGTTTCAGCTTTAGTCTTAGAGTTTGATTTCTCTTTTGTACTCAAACTCACACTTTTCATATATTCAGATATAGAATGGGTATCCCCCATCACTTTCATTTTCATGATATTTTAGTTTCTGCATCAATTTTGTTATCATAGTATGCTTATGTTATGCCATCAAGGTTAGTTTGGAGTCACTCGTGATCCTAGGTCCCGTGTCTGCATCCAGGGGGTAGCCTCGGGCGTGACAAACTTAGTATCAAAGCATTAGGTTTAAGTGTCGTAGGATGTCTAAAGAGCCACACTAGGTAGCGTCTTTTTTATGGGTGTGTAGTGCGCACCACATCTAATGAGAGGGAGGCTACAAAGTGTTTTAGGAAAGATCTTCATCTTCTGGTTACTCTTATCGTGCGTAAGGTATGATCTAATTCCGTTCTAACTCAACGTTCTACATTTCAGACCATGCCTCCTCGTAGAGCTAACGCCAGGAATGTGAATGCCAGGAACGCAAATGCATCTCTTTCAGTCCCAGATCAAGAAGTTTCGAATGCAGAGTTCCAGAACGCCATTCAGATATTGGCTCAGTGTATGGCCAACCAGAACAATTAGCGAGTTCCAGATCGGGCAAATGTAAATGTTGGGTGAGCTGCAACCAGAGTGTGAGATTTTTTTTGGATGAATCTGCCAGAATTCTTTGGATCGCAGGTGGGTGAGGATCCCCAAAACTTTATTGATGAGGTAAAGAAGATCTTTGAAGTGATGAAAGCAACTGAGAATGATCGGGTTGAGTTAGCATCGTACCAACTCAAGGATGTGGCTCATGTTTGGTATACTTAATGGAGATAGAATAGGGCTACAGATGCAACTCTTATCACTTGGGGTTGCTTTAGTGAGACCTTTCTGGATAGGTTTTTCCCAAGAGAGCTAAGGGAGGCAAAGGCTTAGGAATTTATGAACCTGAGGCATGGTAACATGACAGTCCAAGAGTATGGGCTTAAATTTACCCAACTCTCCAGGTATGCTCCTCACATGGTTGTTGATTCTAGCACTCAGATGAATAAGTTTCTATATGGAGTGTCAAACTTGGTGAAAACAGAGTGTAGGAATTCCATGTTACTTAAAGATATGAACATCTCTAGGCTCATGACTCATGCTCAGCAGGTTGAGGGTGATAAGCTTAGGGAACAGGCTAAAGAGAATAGGAAAGCTAGGAAAGGTAATTATGACTATTCTCAACAGAAATTGAGTGGTGGAAATTGATTGCAGGCTCAGTAGAGGTCCGTTGAGTTGAAAGAGTCGGTACTCAAAAAGTTTGTTGAGGCTTTCTCCCAAGGGGGAGATGGGGTGATTAGGTACGAAGGTCGGTTATGTGTTCCAGATGTTGATGGTTTGAGGGAACAAATCTTAGAAGAAGCTCATAGTTCTCGATGTTCTATTCATCCGAGAGCCACCAAGATGTACCGTGATCTACGAGAAGGCTATTGGTGGAATGTTATGAAAAGATATATTGTGGGATTTGTAGCCAAATGTCCTAATTGTCAACAAGTTAAGGTCGAGCATCAAAGGCCGGGAGGCTTATCCCAGAATATACCAATCCCCACTTGGAAGTGGGAAGAGATTAAAATGGATTTTATTGTGGTTTGCCTACTAAGGTTAAGCTTAACACGACTTTTCATCCCCAAACCGATGGGCAAGCGGAGTGTACCATCCAAAAATTAGAATATATGTTGAGGGCATGTGTTATAGACTTCAAGGGTAATTGGGATGACCATTTTCCATTAATAGAGTTTGTCTTCAATAATAGTTATCACTCAAGTATCGGTATTGCTCCCTTTGAAGCCTTGTATGGTAGGAGATGTAGGTCTCCGGTTGGTTGGTTTGAGGTAGGTGAAATTGCTCTTATTGGTGCCGAATTGGTTTATGAAGCTATTGAGAAAGTCCGACTCATTAGAGAGAGGATGAAGATGGGCCAAAGTCGGCAAAAGTCTTATGCCGATGTTAGAAGAAGGGATCTAGAATTTGAAGTTAATGATTGGGTCTATCTAAAAATATCACCTATGAAAGGTGTGATGAGGTTTGGCAAGAAAAGGAAACTTAGTCCCCGGTATGTAGGCCCATATCAAATTTTGAATCGTATTGAGAAAGTTGCCTATGAGTTAGATTTTCCAAATGAGTTGGCTCCGATGCATCCGATACTTCATGTTTATATGCTTAAGAAGTGTATTGGAGATCCAACATCCATTATTCCCCTAGAAGGTTTGGGAGTTGATAAGAGTCTTTCCTATGATGAAGTTCTGGTAGAGATCCTAGACCAACAAGTTAAAAGGTTGAGAAAAAAGGAAATAGCTTCCGTGAAAGTTTTATGGAGAAATCATCTTGTTGAGAGTGCTACTTGAGAGGCCGAGGCTGATATGAAGTGCCGATATCCTCATCTCTTTCCTTCTGCTCCTATTCAAGCTTGAGGTAAATAGTTCCTCTTAAGTTTTCTAGTTTTGGGAGTCATGTGTGTTATATGTGTTTTCCATGATTTCCTTATGTTATTCATGTTCTTGATGAAATTCATGATTGATGTGTTCCTCATGTTGTTGTGCTTTTAGTATGAAATGCATATTTGACTTCATAAGATGAGTGGATGAACATGCTTTAGTAAGCTTTTGAGAGTAATTGATATTGGCTCCATGATAGTGTGTTGAGCATGCTTTTAGTTGGAGAAGGTAGTTCCTCCTATGACTCTGAAAAATATTGAGTTTCATGCATAATGGGTTGTTAGATGTCGTTCCTACTTCCTTGTATTGCATTGATTATGTTTGAGATGGAGTTGAAGTTTCCTCCATTGAATTGTGCATTATCTTGATGTTTCATGTATGTTGGGCTGCTAGTATTGAGTCTTTACTTTCGCAAGGTGTCTAGATCATCATTCGAGGATGAATGTTCCCAAGGGGGAGATAATGTAACACTCTGGAAAAATAGTAGGTTAAACTAGAGCTTGACGTGAGGGTTAGAGTCGTAAATCACTCCCCGTACTTAAAATAAACGTTTTCATGTTAGAACGTCAAGGTACCAACCCTTAAGGACCAACTAGGGGTCCTTGAGGGAGACCCTAGCAAAACTGCCCAAAAAGGTAATGACCCAAGAAATAGACTCATGCCCCGTAGGGGGGTCCATGCCCCATGGGTGGGGGTCGTGGGTCCCCTGAGGTGAGCTCCAGTAACTCACCCACGGTTCACCAGCACGCCATGTGGGTCCATCCACGGACCGTGGTCGGGTGGCTGTGGGCGGTCACGTGTGAACGGTTATGGTGAGTAGTTGAGTGGTACTTTGGGATTTTCTATTTTTAATTAATATTAAGTGATGTCGTTTTAGCCTATTTTTAGACACCTATATAAGTATTTTAGACCCGTAAACTAACTCATCCAAAGCATAATTTCTAAATCCCAAATCAAAACCAACTTTTCCCCAAAAACTCTCTCTAGAACTCCAAGGAAGAAGAAGAAGGAAGGTGAAGCTAGGGTTGAAGGAACAAGCTTTTCCACTCAAATTCATTGGATTTCTTCACCAAGGTATGGTATCTCTTCATCCATGGTGCCCCTTCAAAACCTCCAATTTCAAAGCTAGAAATCCCAAAAGTTAGGATTTGACTTCAATCTCATAGATTTCTTCCAAATTCGTTTTTAATGATTGGATTATGTTTTATTATGGATATATTGATGATATTATATGGTTTTATGTTGAATTCACCAAGAATCCACTTATATTGTCACCTATTTTCTTATATCTTCTTCCTAGATTAGAAAATATTATCTTTATTTTTAATCCGTCATAATTTTCATATGTTTTTATATCTATTGCGTATTCTTCTTTATTCATTTATAAATTATGTTGTAGTTTATATTCTAAGTTATTTATTTGTATTTCTAGATAAAAAATAGTCTTTCTTTGTGCTACTATAGATTTGTGACAAATTCCTGCAAATATATTACTATTAAGTCTATTTTGCCTATGTTCTAATTCTTGTCGTTTTTCTATAATTACTTCATTAAGTTTTTGTCTATATTCAGTATTCTTGTTATTCATTGTATTTTTAAGTATTGAATATATTTATATTCTATTTTAGATATATGATTTATTAATTGATCTAATTTTTCATTATCAGTCTTTGTGATATTAAGTTGTTTATATTCCGGATATAATTTATTTAATTTTCTTCTTATTTTTCTTAATTTTCTACTTGTATGTTTCTTACCGTGTTTCTTATTATCCATAGCTCTGATACCATTTTTCGAAGTAAATACAGAAGACGTAGACATAGGCGAAAAACCTAGCACATTAGGAGTAAAAAAACCCAAAAAATTTTAATCCAAAATATTATAATAAAAATTATGAACAATATGATAAAGAAAAAACTACATGGGATAAAAGATTAAATAAAAAATGGACGCCTAAACCAATAACTGGACAACATGAATTTTTAGATTTAGACTGTGTAGCAGACATAAATAAAACAATCCAATTATGGGTAGGATACATATCAAAACAATTAATAGATAACAAGATAGTAATAGCAGAGGCACCAGGATACATAGAAAGAACACTTATAGGAACAGTAAAATTATGGCTACAAAATTTAACAAATGAAAGCTTAACAACTTTGAGAAATAATAAAAAATTTGATGGTGGAATAGCCACTACAACCATGGAAATATTATATAAATACGAAATAACTATAAGAAATGAATTTAGTAGTATGACAACAGAAGTGGAAGAACAAAATAAAGAAAAAATCATAAATCGGAATCTAATGACAAAATTAGCAATATGCAATATGTGTTACATAGATGAATATACATGTGCATTTAGAGAATATTATTATAAAAGAACATATAGCACAGAAGAAAGTAAAGAAACAAGAAAATTATATTTTACAAAATTACCAGAACCTTTTAATTCAAAAATAATAAAAAGTTGGAATGAAGCAGAATTAACGGACACCTTAGGAGCTAGAATGAAATTCTTGCAACGATGGTTTATGGAACTATGTGAAAAGCATAAAGAAGAAATAAAAATGGAAAAAATATTAATAAAGAACTTAGCATGTTGCAAAAATAAAACAGCACCCCAATTTGGTTGTACGGATAAGTATTACAAAATAGAAAGAAATATAATAAAAAATATAGATCAAAATATAAATATAAAAAACCAAGAAGAAGGTACTATGCAAAAAATTACAAAACCAAAAGACCATATAGACCAAAAAGAAAACTAACGGAATGTACTTGTTATAATTGTGGAAAATTAGGACATATAGCTAGAGATTGTAAATTACCTAAAAATCCAAAGAAAAAACAAATATCAGAAATAATAATAGATGACGAAAAATATACACAAATAGAATACGTAGATTATGAATTAGAAAGCAATGATAGTATATATGAATTATCGGAAAATGAAATAGATAATGACATAGAAATAGAAAATGAATTCTATAATATAACAAATGACTGAAGCAGATATACAAACAATAAATAAAGAAAAACATCAAGACGAAGAATATTTAGAACAGAAAATAATATTTGATAATAGTATATTTGAACAAATAAAAGGAAAAGAATTAGACCTAAGCGTAGCAAAAATATTCGAAATACCAACAGTAAGAAACTGGTTTAAACGACAAAAAGAAGAATATTATGTAGTAAGTCAAAGAGAACATATCATAGATTGCAAATATACTAAAGGAAAGGCCAAAATACCAATAATATATAAACGAATAATAAATAAAGAAATACAAGATATTAAGGCTAAAAATCCAATTAAATATGTACATTTAGGAGGAACAGAAATATTAATAAAAGCATGTTTTAGAGAAGGAATAGATACACCCATAGAAATATACTTAGCGGATGATAGAATTATACAACCCATAGAAAAAAGTGTAATAAGTGCAGTAAGAGGTAACCTCATATACCAAAAATTTAAATTTATAATAAGTGTTAATTACTCAGTAGCAATAAATGACAGAAATATAGATAAATCGTTAGTATTATATTAGAGAATGTCGGGAATAGAACTAGCCCCAGGAAGTAAATATTTACAGCTAGATGTAAAAACTTATATGTTCTAACAACAAAACATAAAATAACAGCAAAAAATAAAATAGACAAAATAAAAATAGAAGATCCCTTTGAAAGAATAGCTACAGTCATAGATAAAAATGATTATAGTTATAATGAAATTGATATAGAAGAAGATTTAGAAATAGTAAAAGAAAGACTAAGCACATCGAAAAGAATAAACAATGAGATACCCCAAACATCATCAAAAATGAGTACCTCAAGGAGAATAGATAAAACCCCACAAAAATCAATAGAAGAAGATATAAAACCACATCATTACTACATAACGGGAATAATGGAACAACGAAAATATTTAATATTAATAGATACAGGACGAGAAGAAAACTATATTACAAGAGAATTAGTGACGGAAGATGAAATAATAACTATTGAACAATCATGCTCCGAACTACCAAAAGCATTAATGTATACTGAAGAAACTACGGAAAAGGAAATAATCATCGGAGGAGTACCAACAGTAATAAAATTCAAAATATATCAAGGAAATGAAAATATCATTTTAGGAATAAAATGGTTGGAACAAGTAAAACCATATAATCTAGAAGACAAACAGTTAACAATAAATTATGAAAATAAAAGAGTAATAATAAAAAGGACTTTGGTATGATAAAAATATGAAAATATATATACTTGCAAAGATAATAATAGAAGGATATTACAACCGATATTATACACCAATGATAGATACGGGAGCAGAAGCTAATATATGTAAATACAATTGTTTACCAGAAGATAAGTGGGAAAAACTAAAAACACCTATAGTAGTAACAGGATTTAATAATGAAGGAAGCATGATCACATATAAGGCAAAAAATATAAAAATACAAATATGGGATAAGATATTAACTATAGAAGAAATATATAACTTTGAATTAACTACAAAAGATATGCTACTAGGAATGCCATTTTTAGAAAAATTATACCCACATATAATAACAAAAACACACTGGTGGTTCACAACACCGTGTAAACAAAAAATAGGAGCAAAAAGGGTAAATAATAAAAAACGAAAAACAACAGAATGGATAAAAGGAAGTGAAAAAATTACACAAAAATTAGAAAATATAAAAGAAGAAGACCCTAAAATAGAATTAATTATATTCTCTATAGATAAAGTAAAAATAATTCAAGATAAGTTAGAACTATTATATAGTGAGGATCCTTTACAAGGATGGGAAAAACATAAAACCAAAGTAAAAATTGAGCTAATTGATAATAACAGTATAATAACCCAAAAACCATTAAAGTATAATTTTAATGATTTAACCGAATTTAAGATACATATAGATGAATTACTAGAAAAAGGATATATACAAGAAAGCAATAGTAAGCATACAAGCCCGGCATTTATCGTAAATAAACATAGTGAACAAAAAAGAGGAAAAAGTAGAATGGTTATTGATTATAGAAATTTAAATGCAAAAACTAAAACATATAATTATCCGATACCAAATAAAATACTAAAGATAAGACAAATACAAGGATATAATTATTTTAGCAAATTTGATTGTAAATCAGGATTTTACCACTTAAAACTAGAAGAAGAATCTAAAAAACTAACAGCATTCACTGTACCACAAGGATTTTATGAATGGAATGTATTACCATTTGGATATAAAAACGCACCAGGTAGATATCAACACTTTATGGACAATTACTTTAAACAAATAGAAAATTGTGTAGTGTACATCGATGATATATTATTATATTCTAAGACACAAGATGAACATATAAGATTATTTAAAAAATTTATACACATCATAGAATATTCAGGTATAAGTCTAAGTAAAAAGAAAGCTGATATAATGAAAAATCAAATAGAATTCTTAGGGATACAAATTGATAAAAACGGAATAAAAATGCAAACACATATAGTACAAAAAATAATTAACTCAAATGAACAACTAGACACAAAAAAGAAATTACAATCATTCTTAGGACTAGTAAATCAAGTAAGAGAATACATACCAAAATTAGCAGAAAATTTAAAACCATTACAACAAAAATTAAAGAAAGATATAGAATATCAGTTTGATAAAAAATACCAAATACAAATACAAAAGGTAAAATTATTATGTAAAAACTTACCTAAACTATATTTTCCAGATGAAAACAAAAAATTTACTTATATAATAGAATCAGATGCGAGTGAAAAAAGTTATGGAGGAATACTAAAATACAGGTATGATGACACTACGATAGAACATCATTGCAAGTATTATTCAGGAACGTTTAATAATACAGAAATAAAATGGGAAATAAATAGAAAAGAATTATATTCAGTATATAAGTGTTTATTATCATTTGAACCATATATTGTATATAACAAATTTATTATAAGAACAGATAATACACAAGTAAAATGGTGGCTAACAAGAAAAATACAAGATTCAGTAACAACAAAAGAAATAAGGAGATTGGTATTAAATATATTAAATTTTACATTTACAATTGAAGTAATAAAAACTGATAAGAATGTTATTGCAGATTACTTATCAAGACAAAGCTACTCAGACTGAGAACGAAAATACAATGGAAGAGATACTCAAAGCCATAACTACACTTTGTATAAAAGTGGATAGTATGGACAACGAGATACAAAAGCTAAAGACTAATGAAGATAATCTGAAGTCTAAAGCTAGTCAGCAGCATGACTATAAAAATGCGGAGCTACGTCGATCGGAAGACGGAAAAAATCTAGAGCTAAAAGAAGACGATGGGAAACTCCTTAAAACCCATAATGTTTGTTTAAATACAGCTGCAGGTACAAGCAAACAAGTTAGCGATAAACAACATAAAAATGCTAACTTAAACCAGCTATTCGAAAAACCATTTACCCAAAGGACACCTAGACATATGTCCATAGAACCGCAAACATCTACATATGCAGATAGTTTGCAAAACCAAAATGAGAAAAAGACATATAATTACATCACACGAACCTATATCGAAAATATACACAAAATCCAAACTTATTTAAACCGCAACCCCAGATCAACTACAAAAGAACCAAACCAAGATTATTTAACCCAAAGACTGCAAGGTTATAATAAACTAATTGCACAACCAAAAACTAATGCCAACTTAGTAAGGACATGTTATAACTATGGATTGCTAAATACTGTATATACATATGACGGAGAAGAACTAAGCGGAATACCAGAACTACATAGAGCATTTATTACTTATAAGAGAGTTACTAAGGGAAATCTATTCTATGTAAAGTTTTATACGGCAACAGCAGAGATATTACACGAGGAAATAAAACCTCCATACAAGTAGTAAAGATAGGACTAACAAAAGATATGATAATACCAGAAGATATCGGACAACAACCAGAGATACAAAAAACAGAGATACCCAATTTTTATGCCAATAAGAGAATAATTGGTATATCAACTATTATACAAGAACTAGCAAATAATTATTTAAACAGAAACGCAATATGGAGCTACTATGCAAGAGATCAGTTAATGATCTATTCAAATTCAAGGGAGCTAAGGAAAGCAGATATGGATGAAGTCCAGAGATGGATTTTATCATTACTTAAGCCAGAAGAACGACCTACAACACGAGCACTAAAAGAAGGATTTATTTCGGCAGAATTATTGACCAGGTATTGCAAGCTAATTGGTCACAAATACCTGACCACATATGTTCAAAATGCAACGGAGAAGATAACGTGATTCCCGATGTCCAGCTGGAATAAGATAAAGACGGAAGGAGATAAGAAGAAGAAGACAAGTCAAAAAGATAAGAAAGAAAAAGTTAGTACGTAAAAATGTAAAAAAGTCATAATAGTAATAGTAGTATGTCATAAATATAGCATGTAAAGTATGACAAGTGTAAAGTAGTCAAAGACAAGAAAAGAAGATACGGATGGAAGGAGATAAGAAAAGAGATAAGACAAAAGTAAATATATTAGTCTTATTATTGAATGTAATATAGTCAATAAAGTGGGTAGTGTGTGCATGTGCATATTAAAAGTAGGATGGACAAATGTAATAAAGTAGTATGGGCAAGTATGGGCAAGAATGGACAAGTGTAACAATTATATGGGTAAGTGTAAGTAGTAGGAATGGTAGGTGTAAATTGTAAGTAGTACGTAAGAACTCCTTTCTATATAAGTGGAAGGATATGTAAATATAAAGGCAGGCATTGCCTAACTTAAAAGTTTCTTTCAAAAAAACTCTCTCAACTAAAAATTTAGTATTTAGATAAATGGAGCAAAAATCTGAAATCCAATCAGATATTTCAGATAGCATGGCTAAGCAAGAAGCAAAGGTATATTGTTCAAAATATATGCGGAACTAATTTCTTATATTCCTGAATATCATATATATGATTGAATAAATTTATGTTAGTTATTATGTATTAGAATTATTTGAATCATGATTTCTAGTTTATTAGCACACTGGAAACAGGGAGAAAACTTCTATACTATGCCATCCTAATGTTGAAACCGGTAGGCGAGGAAGCCGTTTAGGGGAGTAAACAAAGTTGAGGCGCTGATAAGAAGAAAGTATCCGCTAAAGTACGATGCTAGTAGTGACAGGAAAACATGATAAAAATAATCTAGTTCATAATGATCTAATATGAATTTAATCAATTATGAATATGATAGGAAGGAATAATTTGAAATAAAAAATCTGCATAATAAAGAACATGACTACTTACCTTCATAATGAAATGATAAAAAACTATGAAACTTTAATATTATATATACTTAAAGATATAAAAATAATTGAATTAAGAAGAATCATATGGGAAAAAATATTTAATAACGAACCAGAAGATATATTGGACCAACAATGGTATGAAATAGACTTACATGATTTAGACTACGAAAGAATAGAATGGTACGATTTATTAGAAATAAATTCAGATTAAAATGAATCACGAATATTTACAATATTGGATAGAATCTATGGAAGATATAAAACTATTAGAACAATTAATAGAGGAAAATTTATCTATGTACCAAAGAACCGAAGATATGTTATATCTTGAATATATCATAAATAATATTAAAGAAATATTCAGATTAAAACAACATCGGAAGAATATTACAATAAATATTATTACATTTTACCATGAATTTCACACTACCAAAAATTAACATTAAAGGGATATCAAGATTAAGACACTTAGCAAAAGAATACTACAATAAAATCTTTAAACTAAAATACTCACTTATCACACTACCACCTACCACACTACCACTTCCATGAATCCCCCAGCTACCAGTTCCGCTACGAAAAATGGTATCAGAGCTATGGATAATAAGAGACACGGTAAGAAACATACAAGTAGAAAATTAAGAAAAATAAGAAGAAAATTAAATAAATTATATCCGGAATATAAACAACTTAATATCACAAAGACTGATAATGAAAAATTAGATCAATTAATAAATAATATATCTAAAATAGAATATAAATATATTCAATACTTAAAAATACAATGAATAACAAGAATACTGAATATAGACAAAAACTTAATGAAGTAATTATAGAAAAACGACAAGAATTAGAACATAGGCAAAATAGACTTAATAGTAATATATTTGCAGGAATTTGTCACAAATCTATAGTAGCACAAAGAAAGACTATTTTTTATCTAGAAATACAAATAAATAACTTAGAATATAAACTACAACATAATTTATAAATGAATAAAGAAGAATACGCAATAGATGAAAAAACATATGAAAATAATGACGGATTAAAAATAAAGATAATATTTTCTAATCTAGGAAGAAGATATAAGAAAATAGGTGACAATATAAGTTTAATGTTAGAAAAAGAAACGGTAAAACTAGAAGATAGTTTAACTGCTATGGTAAGAATAACAAAAGAAAATGAAGAAATAGATAGAAGAACGGAAATTGAAAAAATAAAACAACAAGCAAAAAAGGAAGTACAACAATTAGAAGAAGTAAATAATACTAAAATAATAGAGCTAGAAAAAGAGCTAGCAATATTAAAAGAAATGTATGAAATTAAACAAAAAGAAAAAGAACAAAAAACAAAATTAGCAAATGAGATAATTAAATTTAAAGAAAAATTGCAATTACAAGATGAATTAGGAGAAAAAGAAGAAAATAACCAAGATAATCTACCCGAAATAAGAGTTGATGAAATAAACGATGATGATCTAGAACAACATTCGGAAACAAGCGAAACATATACGAAACTTTTAGCAAACATAGATAATACAAAGAATTTAGAAGTAAATACAGAAGACGTAGACATAGGCGAAAAACCTAGCACATCAGGAGTAAAAAACCCAAAAAATTTTAATCCAAAATATTATAATGAAAATTATGAACAATATGATAAAGAAAAAACTACATGGGATAAAAGATTAAATAAAAAATGGACGCCTAAACCAATAACTGGACAACATGAATTTTTAGATTTAGACTGTGTAGCAGACATAAATAAAACAATCCAATTATGGGTAGGATACATATCAAAACAATTAATAGATAACAAGATAGTAATAGCAGAGGCACCAGGATACATAGAAAGAACACTTATAGGAACAGTAAAATTATGGCTACAAAATTTAACAAATGAAAGCTTAACAACTTTGAGAAATAATAAAAATTTTGATGGTGGAATAGCCACTACAACCATGGAAATATTATATAAATACGAAATAGCTATAAGAAATGAATTTAGTAGTATGACAACAGAAGTGGAAGAACAAAATAAAGAAAAAATCATAAATCGGAATCTAATGACAAAATTAGCAATATGCAATATGTGTTACATAGATGAATATACATGTGCATTTAGAGAATATTATTATAAAGGAACATATAGCACAGAAGAAAGTAAAGAAATAAGAAAATTATATTTTACAAAATTACCAGAACCTTTTAATTCAAAAATAATAAAAAGTTGGAATGAAGCAGAATTAACGGACACCTTAGGAGCTAGAATGAAATTCTTGCAACGATGGTTTATGGAACTATGTGAAAAGCATAAAGAAGAAATAAAAATGGAAAAAATATTAATAAAGAACTTAGCATGTTGCAAAAATAAAACAGCACCCCAATTTCGTTGTACGGATAAGTATTACAAAAATAGAAAGAAATATAATAAAAAATATAGATCAAAATATAAATATAAAAAACCAAGAAGAAGGTACTATGCAAAAAATTACAAAACCAAAAGACCATATAGACCAAAAAGAAAACTAACGAAATGTACTTGTTATAATTGTGGAAAATTAGGACATATAGCTAGAGATTGTAAATTACCTAAAAATCCAAAGAAAAAACAAATATCAGAAATAATAATAGATGACGAAAAATATACACAAATAGAATACGGAGATAATTTGCTTAGATAGCAAGGTCATTGAGTGCTCTAGATGTTCATGATTTGGATTGGCTTGAAATTCTCACCTTACTAGGTGCAGTGAGTTTGAGGTGTTAAGTCCCGGTTGGGTAGGCTCATATGAGACCTTGAGTTATGTTGGTAAGGTTGCTTGTGAGCTAGAGTTGCTTAATGAGAACCTTTTTGAAGAGTAAGGAAGTGCTTCCATGAGATTGTTGAGGAGTGGTATTTTTGTCATTGTTTTAGTTGAGGATGCTATTTGGTAGGCCAAGGGCCAATGAGATGTCCTAATATCCTTATATTCCCTTTTATTCCTCCTCTAGCTTAAGATGATAAGTCCTCCTTGACTTGTTTCATAATTGTAGAGTCTTGGAAGTTATGTGTGTCTCATGAGTTTTCCTTGTCCCATAGAGTTACTCTTGTTAACCTTGGTAGGGTTTGGATGCATGGTTGTTAGACCTCTATTGGTTTTAGAACCCGGTAAGGTTATAATGAGTGTTGATGATGCTTTGGGAGAATTTGAAAGGAGTAGTATTTGAGGTCTTAGTAGGGGCTTGCTCCCATGGGGGAGATGATGTGCTTAGATAGCAAAATTGATTGTGAGTGGGATATCCTCATCCATTTCTTCTATTCCTATTCTACCTTGAGACCAATATTTCCTTCTTAGGCTTGGTTTATGTTTTTGAGTAATGTGTGATTTAGAATTTTTCCATAATCTCCTTATGTTATGCATGTTCTTGAGAGAATTCTTGTTTTGTATAAAATGAGTTTTCATGATTTACATGTTCCTCATGTTGTTGTGCATTTTAGTATGATGATGGCATATTTGACTTCATGAGATGATTTGACGAACATGCTTTGTAATGCTTTTGATGAAATGGCATATTGGCTCCATAATATTGTGTTGAGCTTTCTTTTAGTTGGAAAAGGTATTTCCTCGTATGATTATGTGATTGATGATGTTTGGAAGTGTTTGTATATGCTCACTCCCAATGGGGAGATGTTGTGCCTAGCTAACATTGTGGTTATGCGCTTAGGTGTTGCCATGACTTATTTATATAATGCATATTCATGAAAACTTTTGTTTTGAAAGAAAATGAGTTTATGTGAATTGGTTTCCTCATGTTGTAGTGCTTTGAGTAAGAGGTGCCTATTGTACTTCATGAGAAGAATATATGAGCATGCTTTAGTTTGGAGTTGATAAATTCCTCCTTGAATAAAATGCTTTTTGAGAATAAATTGCATATGAGCTCCATGAGTGTATGTTGAGCATATTATGACTAGGAGATGGTAGTTCCTCCTTGAACATGGCTAGTTATTAAATTTCTTGCATCTTGGGTTGTTAGATGTAGTCCTTACTTCCTTATGTTGCATTGATTATGTATTGATTTGGAGTTGATATTTCCTCCTATGAGTTGTGCATTATTTTGATGTTTCATGCATGATGGGCTGCTAGTCTTGAGTCTTTAATTCCGAAAGGTGTTTTAAAAATGTCATTCGAGGACGAATATTTCCAAGGGGGAGGTAATGTGACAACCCGGAAAAAACTAGTAGGTTGAACTAGAGCCTTACGAGTGTGTTGTTGAGTTTGTTATGGGGTTTTATGTTGTAAAATGAGTTCCCGAGCTTAGGTTGAGGGGTCTAGGGTTTAAAAGTCACGGTACGACTCCCCAAGGACAAACAAGGGTCCTTGAGGACGACCCTAAAGCCTAAACCCATGGCTGCCCCAATGAACCAAAACTACCAAAAATCTAAGGACCTACGGATGGAGACCTAAGCACCGTAGGTCCATCCACGCCCATGGGGGAGGTTCCATAGATAAAGGGCCCATTTGTAGAGTTGCAGACACCATCCACGGACCTGTAGGACAGGGCGTGACCCCACTCACGGTCTGTGAGTCCTGGATCATGGATGGCATTTGTGTTGCTGCCTCATTCACGACCAAGGCTTGGTCAAATTAGGTAATTCCAAATTAATTAGTTTTAAGTAGGGGTCATTAAATATAGTCTTTATACATATATATAAACAATTTCAGATCATTAAACACCTATTAACTCATTATATCTCAAGACCTCAAATAATAACCACCTCCTCTCCAAAATATTCTCTCTCTAGAAACTCGATTGAAGAGCAAGAACAAGGTCAACTTTATGGTTCAAAGAGTAGCTTGTCTTCTTCAATTTCGTGTGGAAATCTTCCTAAGGTATGGTGGCTTTTCATCTATGGATAGCTTTCACCCATAGAGTCCTTTCAAAGTTTGATTTCAAAGCTTCCAATTCCCCTCAAAAGCTAGGGTTTCAATCTAATTCATGGGTTCTCTTTCAAAACCTTTTCATTGATTGATTTATGATGAATTATGATTGATTTGATGTTTAATTGTTGATTTATGATGAAATCCCCCCAAAGAACCCATGAATCCCCCACTTTACTAAATTGACTTCATGATGTGGGTGTTGTTGTATATTGGCCCAATTAAGTGAATAATGGTTGATCATAGTGTAATTACATGACTTTAGTATGATTAAACATGTATCCTTGATTAACCTAAGAGTCTATGGTAAAATTGATATAGTCTAGTGTCATGTCATGAAAGAGGACAATTGAGGTTTAGATGTGACCTTCTTAGGATGATGAACTTCTTTATCAATTGCCTTAGACCTGATGACCTAGTTATGAATTGCTTAAAAGTAAAGCTTCTAGATATGAATTGATTAGATTAGGTCTTATATGATGGATCACCATTTAGTAGTATTGAGATTGAGTTTATATGATACTATGTGACTATAATTGATCAAGAATGAGGCATGTGGTTAGATTACCTTGAGAATTTGGTATACATAATGATCATGTGAGGCATTGCTTGAGAGTAAGGCTTGCATCAAGAAGATGACTCCTACGGCTTTAAGGGTAAAAGCTAAAGTGAAGAAGCTAACGATTGCAAGGCTTTAACAAAGAAGCTCTTATGTATGTAGAGTTGTATACAACATTATTGTGAAAAGACTTCACCCACGTGACCTATAATATGATCACATGAGTTTATGCATGAAATGAATGTTTTACTTGAGTCATGATTCTATCTAAATGCTAAATGTGTTAACTTAACATGATCTATGATCCTTGAATGCAAGATATGAGGGGTATGTATGATTATGATATTATGTGCATGTTTTATGAACACTTTGAGAGTGAAGTGTCTATGATGATAATGTTGTTGGTGTGTCATTGAGAGGACAATTACATACACACACACCCCATGCATGAACATGACTATGATGTGACTAAGGTGTTGATTGAGTATTGAATTTTGATATTCCCCCTTATCTAATGTAGTAATTCTAGATCATTGTGTTGAGAAGATTCATAGCCCTTGAAGGGAAAATTATGAGGGTTTGTACATGTTGATAAGAATTGTGTATGAACTCATGATTCTCTTAGAAAGTGAATATTCTATGACTATTGTGTAATTATGGTGTGGTTGCAAGATCATTCTCCCCATACCCTTACACATGACTATGTATGAAATGTTTATGAATATGATAATGTTGTTGTGTTGATTGAAAAGCTATTCACATGAACACACTATGAATATGATCTGAAAGGTTTACTCACATATTGATGATTCTAAGGTTGAAAAGACATTCTCGCCTAATGAATCTATGAGCTATTACGATATGGTATTGGTTTGAGTGCCTAGTGCATTCTCCCATGAATATGAATTTAAGTAAAGACTTAATATGAATTTAAAGGGAATTATGCTTAGCACCGAGTGGATATGAGTATGAGATGGGTTCCTTCACGCTAGTAGTCCAGATTCCCAATATGATATGTTAGGAGATGGAAACCTCCACGCTAGTAGTTTGGGTTTCTAGTAGCAATCTCCTTATTCCATAACTATGTTCTCACATAGGTCTTTAGATAGTGGATCCACCTAAAAGCTAAGATGTTAGTTCTACCTTAGGCAAGTAGGACACCTATTTTCAGTGTGGGGGTAAGACACCAGATTCCATGTCTCACATGGTCTAAGTCAGTTAAGGCTATATATATTTCCCTATATGATAACAATATAAATTATGACAAGAAAATGAGTTATGTACTATGGTTCCTTAAGAGGCACTACTTAGTATGAATGGGGGTATGGGACTTCATTCATGCATTGCACAAGTAGGTTTTGAGAGTGGGAGTGGTATGTTTCTTTTATGACATAATGATATGAGTTAATGCATGCTTTATATGAATTATGAACATGAACTATACTTATGACTTCTTAGTGAGCTTTAGTTAGTGTGAGTGGGGGTATGAGTCTTCACTTATACATTACACAAGTAGACTTATAAAGGGGTTATGGTGTGGTTTCCTTAGGCTATAAAGATATATGAATTTATGTATGCATGATATGTATTGTTGCTATGAGTGACTTTATTTATTACAAGTTATGAACATGAATGTCTCCTTGTCTATAAGTGTTTGCTATGGATAAGGTCAAGGTATGTTATGCATGAATATGGTGGCCTAAAAGTGATACTTAGTGTAGATAGGATTATGGGATCCTATCTACACATTGCACAAGTATAGCTTAGGGTTGCTTATGTGATAGTTATATTATGATGAGATGATCTTGGTATGTAATTATGTTTGTGAACTATGTCGTGTGAAGATTGGAGTATGCATTATGTTTATGTTGGAGACTATGTTTGTGATTATGATGATATCCTTTATGCTATGATGAATTGTACATGATTTGTCTTATGAGCTACATTCTCCAACTATTTCAAAGATAATGTTCAAAAGTGGCATATAGCATGGTTTCAACTAAAATGTCCCTTTTTGCATGTTTTAAGGATTTTTATGCATGGCTTCCATACGTAGTACATTTTTGTGCTAACTCATATTTCTACATTTTCTATAAGTTTAGGGTTTGGTGATATCGGATTCTACCCTCGTGACTAGGACCATAGTAGATCAAGAAGAAGAAGAAGATTGGTGAGTCCTCATAGTGCTCGAGGGCTTGACCATATGTCCTTTATGTCTTTCTTTTATGTTTTAGACTTATGTGAGGGCTATGTCCCTAAGATTGTATTCAAGACTTTTAATCCAAGTATTATAGATTGTTTGAGACATGGTGTTATAGACTCTCTCATTTTATAAAAATCTTTGATAGTAAAAAATAAGTTTTAAATTTTGCACTAATTTCCTATGTTGTTATGTTCATGATATGCTATGAGGCTTTTCGGAGCCTTGTACACCGAGTCATGTCTAGGGGGTAGCCTTGGGTCGTGACAAGCTAGTGGATCGACCTAAGCTAAAAAACTAGTTCTACCTTTGGCAAGTCGGACATCTCTTTTCAGTGTGGGGACATGACACCGGATTCCATATAGCTCAACTTGGTCTATGACCGTTAAGGTTATTTGCCTACATGACAAGAACATGAATTATGAACAAGAACATGAGTTATATACTATGGTTCCTCAAGAGGTTCTACTTAGTATGAATGGGGGTATGGGATTTCATTCATGCATTGCACAAGTAGGCTTTCAAAGTTGTCGTGGTATGGTTCCCTTATGATATGTTGAGGTATGACTTAATGCATTCTTTATATGAACCATGACATGAACATCAACATCAACATGAGCTATACATATGACTTCCTAATGAGCTTTATGTAGTTTGAGTGATGGTATGGGACTTCATTTATATATTGCACAGGTAGACTTTGAAAGGAGTTGTGGTGTGGTTTCCTTATGCTATGAAGATATATTAATTTATGCATGTATGATATGGACTGTTGCTAAGAGTGATTTTACTTGTTACAATCTATGAACATGAATGGTTCCTTGTCTATGAGTGTTGGTTATGGATGAGGTCAATGTATGATATGCATGATTATGGTGGCCTAAAAGTAGTACTTAGTATAGATAGGAGTATGGAATCTTGTCTATGTGTTGCACAAGTACAGCTTAGGGTTGCTTATGAAATGATTTGACTATGTATTTACACTATTGTGCATGATAATTCTTAAAGTTGATAAAGATCATAGTTTCAACTAAATTGTCCCTTTATTGCGTGTTTTAAGGATTTTTATGCATGGCTTCCATACTTAGTACATTTTTGTGCTAACCCATATTTTCTATATTTTTCTATAAGCGTAAGGCCTGGTTATTAAGGTGTGCTTCCTTGTTGAGTAAAAGCTTGGATTGACTATTCTCCACGCTTTCGGTGAGTCCTCATGTCTCGAGGACAAGAGTTGATCATTTCTAGTTTCTTCATTACTTTCTCTTTTGAGACTATGTTGTAAAGGGTTGTAACCCTTATTCATTCTCAATTGTATTAGATGATTATTGAGACAATGTCTAGACTTCTATTTCCATTTTATGAAATGTGTTCTATTGTATAATGTTGTTAATTCCGCATCATTTCTATTACCTATGTTTATGATTACGCTAAGGGCTTGTTTGAGACCCCTTCAGGGTCGAGTATACCATTTTACATCTAGGGGGTACCCTTGGGTCATGACAAACTTGGTATCAAAGAACAAGGTTTAGAATGATTCTAGGATGATGTCTCAAAACCACGTCTAGTAAAGTCTTGTTCATGAGTGTGAAGCGCGCCACATTTATGAATGAGAGGCTATAAAATATTTAGGAGATTTCACTTCTTTCATTAATCTTTAGTCGTGCCGTAGAATTTTAACTCTATGAAGTCCTTTTCCTAACTCTTCTCTTGTGTCTATAGGATATGAATACAAGAAGGGCGAACACAATAAGTATGGAAGAGAAGAATGTGAATGAGGGATTTCTTCCCCAAGGTCCTCAAGTTCATCAAGCTACTAATGATGAGGGGGCCATGACAAATATGGAAATAAGGTCGGCTCTCCAAATATTGACCCAAGGCGTGACGACCCAAGTCAATAGGGATGCTAGAACTCATGTGAACCCTAATGTGAACACCATGGCTTCAAGGCTGAGAGACTACACAAGAATGAGCCCTCGTATGTTCTTTGGTTCCAAAGTGGCTGAAGATCCCCAAAAGTTTGTGGAAGAGGTCTACAAGATAATTGATGCTATGGGGGTAACTTCTATAGAAAAAGCGGAGCTAGACTCTTACTAATTTAACTATGTGGCCAAAGTGTGGTATACTCAATAGAAGAATAATAGGCTGGTGCAAGCAGGTCCCATAGATTGGGAGGTGTTCAAGAAAGCATTCCTTGATAGGTTTTTTCTCCGAGAGAAGAGGGAAGCAAAGGTGGAGGAATTTATCAACCTTTGTCAAGGAGGTATGAGTGTTCAATAATATTGTATAAAATTCACGAAGTTTTCTAAGTATGCTACGTCTTTGGTGTCGAATCTGAGGGATGAGATGAGTCATTTTGTAACGGGTGTGTCCGACTCGATTGAAGAAGAATGTCATACAGCAATGCTCTGTGATAATATGGATATCTCACATCTTATGGTGTATGATCAATAAGTTGAGAAGTCAAGGCTTAGGAAGAAGAATCGAGAGGTAAAAAGGGCAAGGTCCGATGATGGGAATTCTTCCAAGGGTAAATAGGAGGGTCAAGGTAGATCAAGGTTCAAGAGTAGGTTCTCCAACAAAGGCTCCTCTAGTGCTCCAAGGGTAAAAAAGTATAAGGCGTCTAACCCTAAGCCTCAAGGAGGCAATAGTGGTGGATCTTCTATGGTGAGGCTTGCTTGTTCCAAGTGTGGCAAGAAACATGATGGTAAGTACCTAATTGGCACGGATAGTTGTTGTAGTTGTGGGAAGAGCGGTCATATGATGAGAGATTGTCCCATGCTAAAGGCTCAAAGAAGAGAGGGCAAGCAAGCCCTTCCTAGTGGTTCAAATTCTGATGCTCCTAAGAAAAACCGCTGCTATGATATTCAATCCCGAGGTGACCAAGAGAGTTTCCCAGATGTGGTGACGGTATGCTACAAGTATTTTCTATTGATGTATATGTATTGTTAGACCCCAGTGTCACTTTGTCCTTTGTTACACCTTTTGTGGCTATGAAATTTGAAATACTCCTCAAAGTGTTAATAGAGACTTTCTCGATTTCTACCCCGGTCGGTATCTAGGTAGTGGCAAAAAGAGTCTATAGGAGTTGTCCTATTTCTTTATCCCATAAAGTTACCTTGGTGGATTTGGTACAGTTAGACATGTTAGATTTTGATATGATTTTGGGTATGGATTGGTTTCATGGTTGCTATGCCTCTATTGATTGTAGGACTCGGGTAGTCAAGTTTCAATTTTCAAATGATTTTACTTTAGAGTGGAAGGGGGGAATTTTATCCCTAGTTGTCAATTTGTCTCTTGCCTCAAAGCTAGGAAAATGATCTCCAAAGGGTGTATTTACCATATTGTTAAGGTGATGGATGTTGATTCTGAAACCCCTTCCTTAGAGTCGGTCTCCGTGGTGAATGAATTTCTGGAAGTCTTTCCTGATGACTTGCCCAGCATTCCTCTCGAACGGGAAATAGACTTTGGCATTGATCTTTTGCCGAATACGCAACCTATCTCCATTCCTTCTTATATAATGACTCTGACCAAGTTGAAAGAGTTGAAAGAGTTAAAAGAGATATTGAAGGGTTTACTAGACAAGGGTTTTATACAACCGAGTATCTCTCCATAGGGTTCTCCGGTGTTGTTTGTTAGAAAGAAGGATGGGTCCCCTAGAATGTGTATTGACTACCACCAATTGAATAAAGTCACCATAAATAATACGTATCCCCTTCCGAGAATCGATGATTTGTTTGATCAACTCCAAGGGGCTAGTTACTTTTCAAAGATTGACCTTCATTCGAGCTACCACCAACTAAGGTTTAGAGGGGTTGACATTCCCAAGACGACCTTCCGAACTAGGTATGGGCACTATGAATTCCTTGTGAAGTAATTTGGCCTAACTAAGGCCCTGGCGGCCTTGATGGACCTAGTGAATAGAATGTTCCGACAATATATTGATATGTTTGTGATAGTGTTTATTAATAATATTTTGATCTATTCAAGGAGTGAGGATGAGCATGTTGACCATTAGAGGATTTTATTGCAAGTCCTTAAAGACCACCAATTATATGCGAAGTTTAGAAAATGTGAGTTTTGGCTAAGGTCTGTAGCTTTCCTTGGTCATTTTGTGTCGAGCAAGGGTATTGAGGTAGATCCTAAGAAGATGGATGCGGTCAAGGGTTGGCCTAGACCTCTAACTCCTACCAATATTAGAAGCTTTGTGAGTTTGGCTAGTTACTATAAGAGGTTCATTGAGGGTTTTTCCTCCATTGCTTCTCTATTGATGGCTTTGACTCAAAAGAAAGCTAAGTTTGAGTGGTCGGAGGCTTGTGAGAAAAGCTTTCAAGAGTTGAAAGATAAACTTACTTCCTCTCTAGTGTTGACCTTACCGGAGGAGACCGATGGGTTTGTGGTATATTGTGATGCCTTGAGAGTGGGGTTAGGATGTGTGCTCATGCAACGTGGTAAGGTGATTGCTTATGCTTCAAGGAAACTTAAGGTTCATGAGAAGAATTATCCGACCCATGATCTTGAATTAGCGGTTGTGGTATTTGCTTTGAAAATATGGAGACATTACATGTATAGGTCCATGTGGATGTTTTCACCGATCACAAAAGCCTTCAACATGTGTTTAGCCAAAAAGACTTGAATCTCCGACAAAAAAGATGGTTAGAAATTTTGAAGGATTATGATATGAGTGTCCTTTACTACCCCGACAATGCTAATGTAGTTATGGATGCCCTAAGTCGATTGTCCATGGGTAGTGTGGCCCATGTAGATGATGAGATAAAGAAGTTAGTTCGTGATGTACATAGGTTGGCCCGGTTAGGTGTCCAACTAGTGGATTTCATCTTTTGTGGTGGATGTTAAGGCAAAGCAAGACCGTGATCCCATAATTGTTGAATTGAAAGAATTGGTGCTGAACAAGTCCATTGAGGCTTTCTCCCAAGGAGAAGATGGGGTGCTTAGATACCAAGTTTGATTATGTGTTACGGATGTTGATGGCTTGAGAGATCAAATTCTAGAAGAAGCTCATGGTTCGTGGTATTATATTCATTTAGGAGCCACCAAGATGTACCATGATCTACGGGAAGTCTATTGGTGGAATGGTATGAAAAAGGATATAGTGGGTTTTGTGGCCAAGTGTTCGAATTGTTGACAAGTTAAGGCCGAACACCTAAGACCTGGAGGCTTGTCCCAAGAAATAGATATTCCCACTTGGAAGTTGGAGGAACTGAACATTGACTTTATAGTGGGTATTCCTCGTACTCGAAGACAACATGATTCTATTTGGGTCATTGTTGATAGAATGACAAAATCAGTCCACTTCATTCCCATCAAGGTGTCATTCTCAGCGGAAGACTATGTCAAGTTGTACATTAAAGAGATAGTGAAGTTGCATGCAGTTCCTAAATCTATTATTACGGATCATGGTACTCAATTTACTTCGCACTTTTGGAAGGCATTCCAAAAAGGGCTTGGTACCAAGGTTAAGTTTTGTACCGCTTTCCACCCTCAAATGGATGGTCAAGAGGAGTGCACCATTCAAATCGTAGAGGATATGTTGAGGGCAGGTGTTATAGATTTCTAGGGTTATTGGGATGACCATCTACCATTGATAGAGTTTGCCTACAATAATAGTTACCACTTAAGTATTGCCATAGCTCCTTTTGAAACATTGTATGGTAGGAGGTGTAGATTCCCAGTTGGTTGGTTTGAAGTAGTTGAAATTGCTCTAATTGGTACCGAACTAGTTTATGAGTCCATTGAAAAATTTCAACTCATTAGAGAGATGTTGAAGACGGCCCAAAGTCGGCAAAAGTCTTATGCCGATGTTAGAAGAAGGGATCTAGAATTTGAAGTTGGTGACTGGGTCTATTTGAAAATCTCACCCATGAAGGGTGTGATGAGGTTTGGCAAAACGGGGAAACTTAGTCCCCGGTTTGTGGGTCCCTATCAAATTTTGAAGCGTATTGGGAAAGTTGCCTATGAGTTAGACTTGCCAAATGAGTTGGCCCCAGTTCACTTGGTATTTCATGTTTCTATGCTTAAAAAGTGTATTAGGGACCCGGTATCCATTATTCCTTTAAAAGGGTTACGTTTTGATGAAATCCTTTCCTATGAGGAGGTTCCGGTAGAGATCCTGGACCGACAAGTAAAGAGATTGAGAAATAAGGAAGTAGCTTTCGTTAAGGTTTTGTGGAGAAATCATGTAGTTGAGGGTGCCTTGGCCGATATGAAGTCCCGATATCCTCATTTTTTTCCTTCTACTCCTAATCAAGCTTAAGGTAAGTAGTTCCTCTTGAGTTTTAGTGTTTTGGGAGTCATGTGTATTGTATGAGTTTTTCCATGATTTCCTTATGTTATGCATGTTCTTGATGAAATTCATGTTTAGTAAAAAATGATTTTTTATGATTTATATGTCCCTCATGTTGATTGTGCATTTTAGTATGATGATGGCATATTTGACTTCATGAGGTGATTTGATGAACATGATTTGATGTGCTTTGGATGAAATGGCATATTTGCTCCATATTGTTGTGTTGAGTTTGCTTTTAGTTGGAGAACGTAGTTCCTCCTATGAACATGATAAATGTTGAATTTCATGCATATCGGGTTGATAGATGTAGTTCCTACTCCCCTGTATTGCATTAATTATGTCTTGAGATGGAGTTGATGTTACCTCTTTTGAATAGTGCATGTAGTGAATAATACATTTGTAATTTTGCATATTTCCATGCTTCATGCTTGATGGGCTGCTAGTCTTGAGTTTCTAAATGAGTTTGGTGTCTAAATTGTCATTCGAGGACGAATGTTCCCAAGGGGGGAGAAAACGTAACACTTCGGAAAACTAATAAACTAAGCTAGATCCTAATGAGTAAACTTGTATCCTAAATGGAGTTTAACGTAAGCGTTAGAGTCATAAAATAACCTCCGGTAACTAAAATAGATGTAATTAGGTCTAAACGTCAAGGCATGACCCCCAAGGACCAACCAAGGGTCCTTGAGGAGGACCTTAATGGCAGCCCAAAAAGCTGTCAAAAAGGCAGCCTACCCACGAAAAGGAAAACCACAAATGTGGGTGGACCCACGCACCCTAAGTGGGGGTCGTGGGTCAAGGCTGGACATCCCTTGCATTGGTAAAAGTCTCTGTCTGATCTACGAACAAACAACACAACTCGTGGACCCACCCACGGTTCGTTGGTGAGGTCTCGTGAGTAAGGGTTGTGTTGGCCAAGATTGAGGAGTTGCAGACCATCAACCCACGAGTGACCAGTACGGTTCGTAGGTCCATCCACGCCTCGTGGATGGGGATCGTGGATCAGGGCCTGCAATGCTGCCTCAGGTTCGGCCAAAGCTAAGTCAAAATAGGAAATTCCTAAATTAATTATTTTAGTTTAGGGTCATTTTAATTCATTTTAATAGACTTATATAAGTACTTTTAAACCATTAACTAACCTATTCTATATCATAAATCACAAGACTTAAATCATAACCAACTTCCCTCTCCAATATTTCTCTCTCTAAAACTCCATTGAAGATGAAAAAGAAGGTCAGGTTTAGGGTTCAAGGAGCAGCCTTTTCTCTTTAATCTCATGAGGAAATCTTTATAAGGTATGGTGGCTTTTAATCTACGGGTAGCTTTCACCCATAAAGTCCCTTCAAAACTTGATTTCAAAGCTTCAAATTTCCCCCAAAAACTACGGTTTCAATCTACGTCATGGGTTCTCTTTCAAAACGTTTTCAATGGTTGATTTATAATGGATTATGATTGAATTGATGTTTAATTGTTGATTTATGATGAAATCCCTCCAAGAACCCATGAATCCCCCATAATACTAAATTGTGAGTTCATGATGTGGGTTGATTGATTATATAGAAGCATGTCAATTGATTATATCTATATTGATTGAGTTATTGAATCATGATATTCCCCTATCTATTGTATTAATTCTAGATATTTGGTATGATTTTGATTCATAGACTTGAAGGGAAAATTATGAGGGTTTGTACATGTTGATGAGAATTCTGTATGAACTTATGATTCACTTAGAAAGTGAAGATCCTATGACTATTGTGTAATTGTGGTATTATTGAAAGATCATTCTCCCCTTACCCTTACACATGACTATGCATGAAATGTCTATGACTAACATAATGTTGTGGTGTTGATATAAAGGGTATTCTCATGAATATACTATGAACATGATGTGAAAGGTTTACTCACATACTAATGATTCTAAGGTTGAAAGGCCATTATCACCTAATGAATCTATGAGCTATCATGATACCATGTTGGTTTGAGTGCTAGAACATTCTTTCATGAACATAAACATAAATAAAGACTTAACATCAATATTAAAGGATTTATGCTTAGCATCAAGTGGATATGAATATGAGATGGAAGCTTTTACGCCAGTTACTCCGTATTCCCAATGGGTCCCTTTTACGCCAGTTAGTCCAGGTTCCCAAAACAGCTATCTCATGAGATGGAAACCTTTTACCTTAGTTAGTTTGGGTTTCTAATAGCAATCTCCTTATCCCGTAACTACATATCCACATAGGTCTTTAGCTAGTGGATCCACCAAAGCTAACAAACTATTTCTACCTTAGGAAAGTAGGACACCTCTTTTCGGTGTTGGCGCATGACACCAGATTCCATATAGCTCAACATGGTCTATGTCAGTTAAGGATATTTCCCTACATGAAAAGAACATGAACCATGAACAAGAACATGAATTATGAACAAGAACATGAGTTATGTATTATGGTCCCTCAAGAGGTTCTACTTAGTATTAATGAGTATATGTAACTTTATTCATGCATTGCACAAGTAGGCTTTGAGAGTGGTCGTGGTATGTTTCCCTTATGATATGATGAGTTATGAGTTAATACATGCTTTACATGAACATGAACTATACTTATGACTTCCTAATGAGCTTTACTTAGTGTTAGTGTGGGTATGAGACTTCACTTATACATTGCACAAGTAGACTTTGAAAGGAGTTATGGTGTGGTTCCCTTATGCTATGAAGATATATAAATTTATACATGTATGATATGAATTGCTTCTAAGAGTGATTTTACTTGGTAAAAGCTATGAACATGAATGCTTCCTTGTCTATGAGTGTTGGATATGGATGAGGTCAAGGTATGATATGCATGATTATGGTGACCTAAAAGTGGTACTTTGCATAGATAGGTGTATGGGATCTTGTCTATGGATTGCACAAGTATAGCTTAGGGTCGCTTATGAAATGGTTTGACTATGTATTTACACTATTGCGCATGATGATTCTTAAAGTTGATAAAGAGCATGGTTTCAACTAAATTGTCCCTTTTGCATGTTTTAAGGATTTTTATGCATGACTCCCATACTTAGTACAATTTTATGCTGACCCATATTTTCTACATTTTTCTATAAGTGTAGGGGCCGGTTGTTGAGGTGTGCTTCCTTTTTAAGTAAAAAGCTTGGATTGACTATTTTCCACGCTTTCAGTGAGTCCTCATGGTTCGAGGACAAGAGTTGATCATTTCTAGTTTCTTCATTACTTTCTATTTTGAGACTATGTTGTAAAGGGTTGTGACCCTTATTGATTCTCGATTGTATTAGATGGTTATTGAGAAAATGTCTAGACTT
The DNA here is from genome assembly GCF_900185275.1 of Solanum verrucosum. Classification (NCBI taxonomy): domain Eukaryota; kingdom Viridiplantae; phylum Streptophyta; class Magnoliopsida; order Solanales; family Solanaceae; genus Solanum; species Solanum verrucosum. Next base: position 1,220,410 of record NW_026019842.1, on the reverse strand, counting down.
CTATTTCAAATTTATGAAAAAAAATTGATTGTAAAAAGTTTATAATTCTGCATCATTTCTATTACTTATGTTTATGATTACACTAAGGGATTGTATGAGACCCTTTCGGGGTCGAGTATGCCGTATTACATCTAGGGGATACCCTTGGTTCGTGACACACATTGTTTGTCACATTTTTGGCATCTGTATACACCATTTAAAGATTCAACATTCTTGTTGTCAAAATTGCAGGAAATGTAATACCAATCAAAGAAGTTATCTATTTCAGTGATTTGAACATGTAGTGTAACCATGCATTCCTACCATATTAAAGAAAAATGATATATATATATATATATATATATATATATATATATATATATATATATATATATATAATTGAAGCATGTTGCTTGATTGTATTGTGCATAAGGTGGGAAAGGTTATTAAGTTACTTACATGTATGTCAGAACTCCAGTCAGAATCTAGTAACTCTGTAACAGTCACTATGTTGTCAAACATCGCTTGCTAAATGGGAATGTTACTTGCGTTTGCACTCTCAATAGTTTTTACTTGAATGGAATTCGTTGAGAATGTCATAATCAATGAGGTGATGTTGTCTATTTTGAGATTAACATATATTTTTCTTTCTGCAGTGGTGGTAAGAGTCACTTCACCTATTATGAATAACACCAAATTTAAAGGTCACAATGCCCTATTTATGTTACTGAAAAAAAGATTTTGGTATGGTCATAATAAGTAGTTACCTCTGAATTCCTTAATCATTGTTGTTGGAACTATGACAATGTACGACCCAGACTCATTGGGATATAATAGGGGTAAAAAGCTTCTCCATATTCCTCCCACAAAGTTATTCTTTCTTTGATAGACATGTCCTCGCTTAAAGAGAAATATTATCATTTAGTGTGTGAACCAATATGATTGTGTATGCTTCTTGTTTGGGATGAAGAATATAAATATAATTTAAATGAGATAAAAGGATACAGATCATTAAGAATGTGTATGTCATGTGTTTTCCTACTTTTAACCCACAGTCTTTAGATCACCGATTCCACATAAGCATCCAACCACATCTACAAGTCAAAGAGGTTGAATATTAGATGTGTACGTTGAAGAATGTGAGGAACATAATTGGTAGGAATCAATATACCTAATAGCACGATGTTGTTATTGACCCTTGGGTTACATGTCCGGTTGAATAAACTGAAATCCATTTATAGGAATATGAACAATATCATCCTGTAGTTTTTGGATAGCAGTTATCCATAAGAATGTTATTTTGAAGATTGAATGTACTGGCCTTTATTCACAAGTAATTTCTTCAACTTTGAAGTTCCTAATAATGGTTGAAGACCCTTCACTCAACTTATTTGGGAACTTGTTCACTTGATTCTTCCAGATTACAGCGTGTATCAAACCTGATATAAGTAATTTTGTGAGTGCGTTCTAAATAATCAAATTCACAATGTCTTATAAATTGAATAAGAAAGATATGTTACCTTTTCATGAATAAGTATCATGTGTAGGCTTATCATCTCTTGGATTCACTTGTAGTCTATAAATTCCCACATCCACCAAACTTGTTCCTAACCAACCAGTTATCATGTCTAGCATTCAACTCCGAAAGAAGTGAATATGCCATATTCGATAAATGTTTTTGGATATATAGTAGAATAATAATTGTGAGTTGAGTAGACAAGTGAGAAAGGGGTGATAAATAATGGGTGTATTGAAGAGGCGTAACAATTGTTCCTTTCAAACTTTGAAGAGGTGTTGGTCAACATATAGCAGAGGAAACTGTTAGGTTTTAATATGTGGGTTAATTTTATGTTTGAAATTGGGCTTTAGTAGGCGTAGGTCTCTACATATATCATAAGTAATAGGAAAAATTACCTAGATACCTTTATTTTCCATAATTTCTATTATTCCCTAGCATTCCAAAATACTTCCAACATCCCTTATTTTTTCCCAATTCTCAAGTCATCTGAATACATAAACATCCCATCTTTAACCCACATTTCCCATTCCTTTTTTCACTCCTATAATCTCTACCTAATTTCACTCCACAATCTTTACAATTTTCATCTCAATATGATTTTTGAAGGGATTCTCTCTCAAGTAAAACAAATTCAAACCATAAATAAGTACTTTTCTTGTAACACCCCATATTCTACATGTACTAGTTTTATTTATATGACGCGTAATAATTGTCGTGTGGTTAGTTATGGACTCAGTTTCCTATGCGACTAGTAACAATAGAATAGGTTTAAATTGAATTGCCCATAGATTTTGATGCAACCCGATTAAATTACGTCGATGAAAGTATTTAAACTTGAGTTCATAAGGTGGTATTTGAGTCTAAATTTTAAATTGACATAGTGTATATAAGTTTTAAGTTAAATTAAAGGTATTAAAGGTCTAGAAATGGAATAACATATTGAGGTGCTTAACTGACTACACTAAGCTAGTAGGTGAAAGTACGTGCATCACCTACTTTGACTTATTGACCAGTCCAAAGGACCAAGTAGGTGCATCACCTACTAAGACTTTTTTGACCTTGTTATTGGGCCAAGTGCACTACCACCTACTTGCATCAATCTGGCCCAAGTTGATTAGAAGAATAAGGGGAAAATGGACAGCCAAGGCCCAATCTTTTCAAGCCCACAAGAAATAATTTGAATGGAAAATTAGGCGCATCACCTACTTAAATGTGTGGCCTAAATTAAAGACACATGTTGGTTGCAAATGAAGTACAAGAAAAGTGGCAAAAGGCCCAATGTTCTTAAGTCCAAAAAGGCCCAAGCTAAAAGTCCAAGTAGGTGGGTCACCTGCCTGACAAATTATGGCCCAAAATGAGTGAGAAAGTCGGCAAAAGCAGGTCCCTTTAAAAGGGATAGCTATCAGCTTTTTCCAACCATTTTTACTTTGACAAGAAAATCTGATTTCTAGAGCTTTCTCTCTTCTCTCTCTTAGCTTCATACAACAGTAATTAAATACCATTAGGGTTCTTGAACATTAGAGAGTTCAAGCTATTGGAAGGTATAATTTAAGACAAGTTAAGGAGGACAACCTTTACCTTGAAGAATCCAAGTCTTAGCAAGTGGTAGTTTTGTCCAGCAAGGTAAGCTACTCCAATTTTCTCCCTCTTGTGCTTGAGTAAATTAGGAAACTTGGTATGTGTTAGTGAGTTGGAAATTGTTACTTTTACATGGTGTAATATTGGGGAGGATGTTCTGGTGATTAGTGCATGTTGGGACAGCCATGAAGGGGAGTCCTCTTTAAATTCTGTTATGAGCTTGTGTGAGCACTTTAAAAGTAATGTTATCTCTTCAAGTGTTGGTAATCAGAAACCATAATTCATATAGCTTATGTTACATTACTATGGTTAAGGATTGTTTTATGTATGTTATGAAAAGGGATATGACTGGATGTGCGGAAAAGTTATGGAGACATTAAAGGACTTAAATAATGCAGGGAGTTTTGGGGAGGACCTGATACAAAGGTTGTACAGTATATAGACGCGATTAAAGTGAAAGGGAAGGAAAGAAAACACTCGCTAGATAAATTGCATGCTTACTACTTCGTTACTATTTGGGTGAGATCAAGTAGCTCAAATTGATTGATTAGCTACTAATACTTGTCTTACAAATTATTTTATTGTAGATTAGTAATCTGAAGAGAAGGAGCTTAATTCATGCATATTGAATTGTATAGCAAGGTATGTAAGGCTATTCTATTTCCTATTTGTTTGGCCTGAATTTAATACTTGCATTACAAAAAGTAAGCTTTCTAAGTGCCCTTGGTAGTGACTGATCCATAGTTGCAGTTCCTAATCCCTAGAGCAGTAAAGTGAGTACTATAATATGAGTTTGTTACTAAATGTACGTGCTTACTCTGCCAAGTATTAGCATGCAAGGTTTAAACTTGTTTCATCGTCAAAGTACCCTCGGCACATATTTCCATTATATAAATCAAAATGATCCTAGATTACACATGGTACATATGTTTATATGTTAGATATACAATCTACCCATATCATGCCAACTTGCTTCAATTGTCTATATATATGTTTTTCACATGTTCATATGTTTTCTTTATTGGTTATTACTCCCATTGTGTTAGACTATAATATTACCTCACAAGATCCATACTTGCTCTATTGTACATTTTATATGTACTTACTTGGAATATGTATCCGTCCTAAAGTTGAATCTGCCCATGTTCTCCCTTGGTTCCACGTTCATGTACACCTTGTATTTGATATTAGTAAGTGAGTATTTGGCTATCATATAGAGTTCAAATCTCTTGGTTGAATGTTAGATGTCTTCACTTGATATGTGCTTCAATTTGAGATATCAAAATGCTTACTGAGTCATATAAGCTTCTAAGTATTACATGTTCATGTCACATTTGCTTCCCATGTCATTGTTATTATTGTAAGTCCTTATTCATATGTCTTGTACTACTGGTCCATAATTCCAAATCTCAAGAATGATTATGACCACCAAAACAACAATCTCAAAATAGTTATGAACATCAAAACAACAATCTCAAAGATTAAAGAATATAAGTGAAGCAATCTGTATAATTATGGGTGGCAGCCTAGGGGTAAATGCCTAGCATGGGTCGATCCCAATTGGTATAGAAGGGTGGTAGCTCAGGGGCGAAATCCTAGCATGGGTCGATCCCAATTGGTATAAGAGGGTGGCAGCTCAGGAGCAAAAGACTAGCATGGGCCGATCCCAATTTGTGGAATTATGAGGACAGCATCCCATGGGGGTTAAAATGCCTAGCATGGGTCATCCTCTTTTACCGCTGATCAGCTGGTCGTTTGTATCATATGTCTTATAAATATTATAATGCAAATAGAAGTAAAGAAAAGAATGTAACATACAGGATTCCACAAGTATAAGCAAAGGTGGTCTCTAATCCTTATCTATTGGTATTTGGTTTCACTTGAGCTCTCATTTTACATATGGTTGTATTATGCCTTACATATTCAGTACATTCTTTCGTACTAACGTCCCTTATTGGGGACACTGCATTTCATATTGCAGATACATGTACTCAATTAGTAGATCTCATCAATAGAAGCACATGATAATTAGTGGTTGTTGGTGAGCTCCAGGTTGATTCGGGGCTTTGCCCAGTCTTTACTATGCGTATTTCATAGTGGTACAGTCATAGATTCCAGTAGAGGCTTTGTAGATGTCACGACCCAAGCCTAGGGCCTAGATGTGACATAGCGAATGAGGAACCCGAAGGAACCCCAAACAAGCCTCTCAAACTTGTCATCACACTTCATCGGTCGCGGAAGTACAATCAACATTAATTAACGGGAAATAGGTACTAAGGGCAAACCATTTCAAAAAGACATCATAGAACAAGAGTCAAGCTCATTTACAAAATACTTGTCCAACGCACACCTCTACATACATAGATAAGACGGGGGCCATGACATACTACCGGCTCTCCTCATAGTCAAAATACAATTGCAAGCTAAAGTCTCAAAACATAGGAGTAGGAAACATAACATAGCCCTCGAATCATTGAGGACTCACCAACAAACTCGGATAAGCACCATACTAGCCACGTGAATGGAGAGAAGGATCAAGAGTAGCTCCGGTCCCTACATGGTGACATCATGTAGGCAAAATATGCGTTAGTACTTGGAATGTACTAAGTATGCGGGGTGCAACACAACAATAGACAAGGACCCAATCGAAATACAAGAAATAGTTTCATAGGCATTATGAATAACAATATGAGGATGCATAATCAAAGTGAAGTCAAAACATGTTTAAGTAAATCTATACTAGTAGTAGATATCATATGTGTATGCATGATCCAAGCAATCTATAACCCCAACTTAGGATGGGGGATGTCGTTCACACTCGGACACCCTGGTGGCAAGGTATAAACCCCTCACATGGTTGATGTTGGTCACACCCCAAACATCCTAGGTGGTGAGATATAAACCTCTCACATGGTTGATGTTGGTCACACCCCAAGCATCCTAGGTGGTGAGATATAAACCTCTCACACGGTTGATGTTGGTCACACCCAAGCATCCTAGGTGGTGAGATATAAACCTCTCACATGGTTGATGTTGGTCACACCCCAAGCATCCTAGGTGATGAGATATAAACCTCTCACATGGTTGTCCGGTTCTTTTCCCCCGGACCGGGCATGGTCATGCAACACTTTATATAGGAAATTCCCATTAGGCTCTAATGCAATCTCACGTATGGAATGAACATATACAGAAGCTTAGTTTGTCATCAACACATCTCTGGATTGCCATACATCTCATAACTCAAGCTTTAAAGCATCGATTCATCAATTCTCCATAGTTGGACATTTTGTCAAACACCTTGAAGGCATGTAATGGAATCAAAGAGCATGGTAAATAGGGTAGTAATTATGCAGCCAAACCAGTGAACAACCTACAACAACACCTTTTAACACCCACAGTACCACATGAAAATCTTCACATCCATTCCAAATTTAGATTCAAGTTCTAGAGTCACAACATGCTCAAAACAATCACTTTTCATGTTTAAAATTCAATGTGCAGGAAATTATTACAAAGAACAAGAATAATTTATGAATCTTAACTTAAACCATGAATTAGTGAGTAGAATAGAGTCTAGGCACTATGGGTGGAAGGACCCATGAGTTCAACACCACATACCTTGAGTTCTTATGAAGGTCTTGAGAGTGTCTTCAATGGAAGCTTGGAACTTGGAGCAAGAGTCTCTTCAATCTTGAGGAAGGTTTTGGATTAGGGTTCTTGAGAGAATCTTGAGAGAAAATGTGTATAAGTATGGGAGAGGTGTTTTGGGAAATGTTTTAGAGATGGGAATTGAACTAATGGTATATAGGAAATAACATATGCCCTTTGGAAAAAAATGGTCCAACACTTAGAAAAAAAAATGAGGCGGGTGAACAGTAAAAACGCTCACTGGAAATTGCATTTCCTGCCGGACAGATTTTACGAAAATGGGCATAACTTCTTCGTCCGAACTCCGAATGAGGTGAAACGAAGTTCGTTAGGTAGCTAACTCAAAGGGCTTTCCATGGATATGTTATGGCCCACCCAATTATTTGTGTGCTAGGAGATATGACCCTCCAAAGTAGACCCTCGAAAAAGGCTTCACTTGGAAATTTCGGATTTGGATACGGTTGCTCTAAAATTTGGGTTAGACCCATTTGCCACTCAATTTGATCCCCTAAACAAGAATATGAAGTCAGATTTTCGAAAAACAAAACGGATTTTTTTATATATAGCTAAATAAGTTTCCGGTAACTTCTGTAGCACATTTTTAAGAACTTTTTGGATCATTTCAATATCTCCCCCTTGGGAACATTCGTCCCCGAATGTGGAAGAGACGTACAAGGCAAGACTTAGTAAGAACATATCAGCCCCAACATGAATGCAAAATTTTTATTTAAACATCACTTCAAGATTTCAAAACTTAGTGTAAAGCATCCATAACTCATCAATTTAAACATATATGCACATTAATGATTCAGGGGCTGAAATGTAAGACTCAATGGAGTACAAAGGACTTGATTTAATACCTTAGGCTTGAGTGGAGTTGAATAGATAAGGATAACGTCTTTGCATGTCCGCTTCGGCCTCCCAAGTAGCACTCTCCACTTGTTGATTTCTCCAAAGCACCTTAACGGCCGCCACTTCTTTCTTCCTCAACCTTTTTACTTGTCTATCTAAGATCTGAACCGGGACTTCTTCATACGTCAAATTATCTTCTACAACACCCACAACCTCAAGAGGTACAATAGCGTTAGGATCACCAACACATTTCCTCAACATCGATACATGGAATACCGGATGAACTAATTCCATTTCCTTGGGCAACCCCAACTCATAGGCTACTTTACCAACCCTTCTTATTATCTCATAAGGACCGACATACCTAGGACTTAATTTCCCCTTCTTACCAAAACGAACCACACCTTTCATTGGAGAAACTTTCAAATAAACCCAATCACCCACTTTGAATTCAAGATCCGGTCTCCTCACATCGGCATAAGACTTTTGACGACTTTGGGCTGTTTTCAACCTCTCCCTAATCATCCTTACCTTCTCAAGAGCATCCATGACCAGATCCGGACCCAACAAGGCCACCTCTCCAACTTCAAACCACCCAACCGGTGACCTACACCGTCTACCATAAAGTGCCTCAAAAGGAGCCATACCGATACTAGAATGATAACTATTGTTGTATGCAAATTCAATCAAAGGAAAATGATCATCCCAACTACCTTTCATCTCCAATACACAAGCTCTAAGCATATCCTCCAAGGTTTGAATTGTTCTTTCGGCTTGGCCATCCGTTTGAGGGTGGAAGGCCGTGCTAAGCTTTACCTTTGTACCAAGACCCCTTTGGAATGACCTCCAAAAGTGAGAAGTGAATTGGGCACCACGATCCGAGATGATAGACAAAGGAATGCCATGCAACCTTACCAATTCATGAATGTACAACTTGGCATACTCTTCAGCCCCGTAAGTAGTTTTAACCGGTAGGAAATGAGCCGACTTTGTCATCCGATCAACCACCACCCAAACCGAATCAAAGCCTCTTCTAGCCTTGGGTAAGCCCACTACAAAATCCATGTTGATTTCTTCCCACTTCCAAGTAGGTATCTCAATGTCTTGAGTTAGGCCACCCGGCCTTTGATGTTCGGCCTTGACTTGTTGACAACTATGGCAACCCGAAACAAATTTCGCAATGTCCTTCTTCATACCGCCCCACCAATACACATCCCTCAAGTCTCTATACATCTTTGTTGACCCCGGATGAATAGAATAAAAAGAATTATGAGCCTCATTAAGAATTCTTTCCCTCACACCATCCACACAAGGAACACATAATCTACCTTGGTACCTAAGGGCACCATCTCCCCCTTGGGAGAAAACCTCCACCTTACCACTACTCACCGAAGCCTTTAATTCTACCAAAGAAGGATCAAGATCTTGCTTGACTATCACCTCATCAACCAAGGAAGACCTTGAACCATCAACAATAACTACTCCTCAACTATCCACCCCTTCTAACCTAACTCCCAATTTGGCCAACCGATGGACCTCCTTAGCCAACTCTTTACTACCTTCCTCCACATGAGCCAAGCTACCCATGGACACTCTACTCAATGCATCCGCCACCACATTAGCTTTCCCCGGATGATAGTGAACACTCATATCATAATCCTTAAGGAATTCTAACAACCTCCTTTGTCTCAAGTTAAGATCTTTTTGCGTGAACACATATTGGAGATTCTTATGGTCGGTGAAGATATCAACATGCACCCCATACAAATAATGACGCCAAATCTTTAAAGCAAAAACCACGGCAGCCAATTCAAGATCATGGGTTGGGTAATTTTTTTCATGAACCTTAAGTTGCCTAGAAGTATAGGCTATAACCTTACCACTTTGCATCAACACACAACCCAAACCAATGCGGGAAGCATCACAATAAACAACAAAACCTTCTAACCCATCCGGAAGTGACAAAATAGGAGCGGACACAAGCCTTTCTTTCAAAGTTTGGAAGCTTTCCTCACACTCATCCGACCACACAAATTTAGCCTTCTTTTGAGTCAACTTAGTCATAGGAGAAGCAAGAGAAGAAAACCCTCCCACAAATCTCCTATAATAACCCACTAAACCCAAGAAACTCCTTATATCCGACGGGGTCAAAGGTCTAGGCCAATTCCTAATAACATCGGTCTTCTTAGGATCCACCTTAATACCATCCCCCGACACCACATGGCCTAGGAAAGCAACTTCCTTCAACCAAAACTCACACTTTTCATATTTAGCGTACAACTTCTCTTCCCTCAATCTTTGGAGTACAACCCTCAAGTGACCCTTGTGCTCTTCCTCACCCCGAGAATAGATCAAGATGTCATCTATAAACACCACCACAAAAGAATCAAGGTAGGGTTTGAAAACCCTATTCATCAAATCCATAAAGAGAGCCGGAGCATTAGTCAACCCGAAAGACATCACCACAAACTCATAGTGCCCATACCTAGTACGAAAGGCCGTCTTGAGAATATCACACTCCCTCACCTTCACTTGATGATACCCTGACCGAAGATCAATCTTAGAGAAGTGACTAGCCCCATGCAATTGGTCAAATAAATCGTCAATCCTTGGAAGAGGATACCTATTCTTGACGGTGACCCTATTAAGTTGTCGATAATCAATACACATTCTAAGAGACTCATCCTTCTTCTTCACAAACAAAACTGGAGCACCCCAGGGAGAATGACTAGGTCTAATAAACCCCTTCTCTAACAAATCTTTTAATTGCTCTTTCAACTCTTTCAACTCCGCCGGGGCCATACGGTAAGGGGGGATAGAAATAGGTTGAGTATCGGGAAGGAGGTCTATACCAAGATCTATCTCCCTTTCGGGAGGGACACCGGGAAAGTCTTCTGGGAAGACATCTAGAAACTCATTAACAACCGGAATAGACTCAATAGGAGGGACTTTAGACTCCACATCATTGACTCTCACAATATGGTACAAGCACCCTTTGGAAATCAACCTATGGGCTTTAATGCAAGAAATGAATTTCCCCTTCACCACAACATCCCGGCTCTCCCACTCAAGGACGGGTTCATTAGGAAATCGAAACTTGACTTTACGAGTCCTACAATCAATAGAAGCATAATATGCATGCAGCCAATCCATCCCAAGAATAACATCAAAATCCACCATGTTCAACTCAACAAGATCACAAGGCAACAACTTATTCAATATGCAAACCGGACAATTTCTATACACTTTTCTAGCAACAATAGAGACACCAATGGGAGTAGATACTTCATATGACTCATGCAACAATTCCGACTCGACATGAAATTTTCTAGCAACTAAAGGGGTAACAAAGGAAAGGGTGGCACCCGGATCAATCAAAGTATAAACATCAAGATCAAAGATTTGCAACATACCGGTCACCACATCCGGAGTCTCATTAACACCTTGCCTACCATGCAAAGCATAAAATCGATTGTCCCTTGGGGCACCACTTTGAGAAGCACCTCTACCCAAAGGAGTAGTGTTAGCACTTTGGACCTTGTTGCGGATCTTGGGACATTCAAACCTCTTATGACCCACTTCTCCACATTCAAAGCAAGCACCCGAACCCTTCATGCAAGGACCACCATGCTTCCTCCCACACTTAGGGCATACATCCATAGAACCCACTTCACCTCCCCCTTGAGGCCTAGGAACATTGATAGCAAATCCCCGGTTGAAATGAGGGTTTCCTCAGCCTTGATGAAATCTAGCACCCTTAGGGAACCTATTCTCCAATCGGGCCCTCTTGGCCTCGTGCCCCCTTCTCTTCCTCAATTTCTCCTCCTCCATTTGCTCGGCATAAATCATCAACCGAGACAAATCCATATCTCCAATGAGAATAGCGGACCGACACTCCTCACTAACCAAGTCGGATACACCTATCAAAAATTTGTTCATCCTCGACCTAGAGTCGGCCACCAAGTGAGGTGCATACTTGGAGAGTTGGACAAATTTGAGGGCATACTCCCTCACACTCATAGCTCCTTGCTTCAAGTTCATGAACTCCACCAACTTTGCCTCCCTAAGCTCAAGAGGGAAGAACCTATTAAGGAAAGCAAGTTTAAACTCCTCCCACAACACCACATAGCCATTACCTTTCTCACCCTTCCATTGATCAAACCAAATATGAGCAACCCCCTTGAGTTGGTAGGCCGCCAATTCCGCCTTCTCACAAGCACCAACATCCATAATGGTCAAGATTTTGCATACCTCATCGATGAACTCTTACGGGTCCTCATCCACCTTTGAACCATGGAAGACCGGAGGGTTCATCCTCATGAAATCTCTCACCCTTTCCCCTGGGGTGGTAGTTCGAGGAGCTTGAGCTCCTTGTTGCACTTGGTTAGCTACCACTTGTGCAAGCATGGTGAGTGCATCACGGAGCTCACCATTGGTGGGTGGCTCTTCCGGTGATCGGGCCCGTCTTCCCCTCATGTTTGGCATGATGATCTAGCAATCCAAAGAACAAGCGTTAGGGAGGAATCACATTATCGCACTCTAAGCACGACATAGAACATGAAGAAGGGAAAACTTTCCTAAATTTTTTTGTAGCCTCCCATTCATAGTCGTGGCGCGCTTCACAACCATGATTAGGACTCTACTCAACGCGGTGTGTTGGACTCCGAGGATTTAACAACCTAGTGCTCTGATACCAAGCTTGTCACGACCCAAGCCTAGGGCCTAGACGTGACATGGCGATTGAGAAACCCGAAGGAATCCCAAACAAGCCTCTCAAACTTGTCATCACACTTCATCGGTCGCGGAAGTACAATCAACATTAATTAACGGGAAATAGGTACTAAGGGCAAACCATTTCAAAAAGACATCATAGAACAAGAGTCAAGCTCATTTACAAAATACTTGTCCAACGCACACCTCTACATACATAGATAGGACGGGGGCCATGACATACTACCGGCTCCCCTCATAGTCAAAATACAATTGCAAGCTAAAGTCTCAAAACATAGGAGTAGGAAACATAACATAGCCCTCGAATCATTGAGGACTCACCAACAAACTCGGATAAGCACCATACTAGCCACGTGAATGGAGAGAAGGATCAAGAGTAGCTCCAGTCCCTACATGGTGACATCATGTAGGCAAAATATGCGTTAGTACTTGGAATGTACTAAGTATGCGGGGTGCAACACAACAATAGACAAGGACCCCATCGAAATACAAGAAATAGTTTCATAGGCATTATGAATAACAATATGAGGATGCATGATCAAAGTGAAGTCAAAACATGTTTAAGTAAATCTATACTAGTAATAGATATCATATGTGTATGCATGATCCAAGCAATCTATAACCCCAACTTAGGATGGGGGATGCCGTTCACAGCCGGACACCCTGGTGGCAAGGTATAAACCCCTCACATGGTTGATGTTGGTCACACCCCAAGCATCCTAGGTGGTGAGATATAAACCTCTCACATGGTTGATGTTGGTCACACCCCAAGCATCCTAGGGGTGAGATATAAACCTCTCACATGGTTGATGTTGGTCACACCCCAAGCATCCTAGGTGATGAGATATAAACCTCTCACATGGTTGTCCGGTTCTTTTCCCCCGGACCGGGCATGGTCATGCAACACTTTATATAGGAAATTCCCATTAGGCTCTAATGCAATCTCACGTATGGAATGAACATATACACAAGCTTAGTTTGTCATCAACACATCTCTAGATTGCCATACATCTCATAACTCAAGCTTTAAAGCATCGATTCATCAATTCTCCATAGTTGGACATTTTGTCAAACACCTTGAAGGCATGTAATGGAATCAAAGAGCATGGTAAATAGGGTAGTAATTATGCAGCCAAACCAATGAACAACCTACAACAACACCTTTTAACACCCACAGTACCACATGAAAATCTCCACATCCATTCCAAATTAGATTCAAGTTCTAGAGTCACAACATGCTCAAAACAATCACTTTTCATGTTTAAAATTCAATGTGCAGGAAATTATTACAAAGAACAAGAATAATTTATGAATCTTAACTTAAACCATGAATTATTGAGTAGAATAGAGTCTAGGCACTATGGGTGGAAGGACCCATGAGTTCAACACCACATACCTTGAGTTCTTATGAAGGTCTTGAGAGTGTCTTCAATGGAAGCTTGGAACTTGGAGCAAGAGTCTCTTCAATCTTGAGGAAGGTTTTGGATTAGGGTTCTTGAGAGAATCTTGAGAGAAAATGTGTCTAAGTATGGGAGAGGTGTTTTGGGAAATGTTTTAGAGATGAGAATTGAACTAATGGTATATAGGAAATAACATATTCCCTTTGGAAAAAAATGGTCCAACACTTAGAAAAAAAAATGAGGCGGGTGAACAGTTTAAACGCTCACTGGAAATTGCATTTCCTGCCGGACAGATTTTATGAAAATGGGCATAACTTCTTCGTCCGAACTCCGAATGAGGTGAAACGAAGTGTGTTAGGTAGCTAACTCAAAGGGCTTTCCATGGATATGTTATGAGCCACCCAATTATTTGTGTACTAGGAGATATGACCCTCCAAAGTAGACCCTCGAAAAAGGCTTCACTTGGAAATTTCGGATTTTGATACGGTTGCTCTAAAATTTGGGTTAGACCCATTTGCCACTCAATTTGACCCCCTAAACAAGAATACGAAGTCGTATTTTTGAAAAACAAAATGGATTTTTTTTATAAAGCTAAACAAGTTTCCGGTAACTTCCGAAGCACATTTTTAAGAACTTTTTGGGTCATTTCAGTAGACATTGGAAAGCTATCATGTGAATTCATAGTTTCACTTGTCACATGTATTGGTTCAGCTAGTTAACATGTGTTGTATATGAAGCTTCTCATTAATAAATATATCTGCATAGTAGTAGTTTAATTTCTCATCATAGGTGACTTGTAAAACATGTGTTCATATGGTACTTGTCCGCCTCACCTAGGGTTGAGGTGTGACAAAAGTGGTATCAGAGCAGTTCATCCTAGGGAGTCTACAAAGTCGTGTCTAGTAGAGCCTTACTTGTGAATGTGTTGTGCGCCACATTTATAATTAGGGGGTTGCTTGGACATTTAGTAAGAGTTACCCTCCTTCGTAATCCAGATCGTGCGATAGAGAAAAGTTAAGAAGTCAATTTCCACTTTCACCTGATCATGCTATTCATATCTTGCTTATGATGGTTAAGGTTAACAGTAGCTATAATGTCAACATGGAATCTACCGAAAAGGATCTAAAGTTATCAAAATTTAAACTACATTGAGCTCATTTTATTCGACCGTCCCACTCCACAAAGTATGTAAAGGCTTTTATGTTATATGCATTTTAAGTTGCATTTTTACCATTTGTATCGCATTGGTTCAATTGAGAAAAGATATAGTATGGTTATCCATATGCTTAAATATGATGGGTTACCTAGTTACATATATGAGTTGTAGCATTTCTAAGCACATCTTCTTAGGAGGATGTATCCAACTCTTGGGTTCTATCTTTCCTCTATATTTATAGAATCTATTCCTATAGAGGACACTTGTTAAGAGTCTATGATATACATAGAATTTTCAGCATTACACATGTTCTCAAAATTGATGTTGTTGAACCAGTTTTTTTTCGGAAGAAGGCAGTGGCACAATCTGATAGGTGGATGTATCAGTGCAATAGTGTTACTATATATACCCTTAATTGGCTGACAAGGCCCAAATTCTCACCATATATCATCCCGAATATGTTAATATTTGGCTTTTATATGGTATGTGCCAACAACCCTGAATAAGTACTAATAACATTTGTATTCTTTTCGTGGTTATAAAACTTAGGGATAAGTGAGCCAATTTCTGGAAATGATATATGTTTGGTAGTTCCTATTATGATCTATGTTTTGGCTATGGAGGATTAGTATGCGACTAAAGGGTAAGGTTAACAAAAGGAAAAAAATTGATTGGTTAGACCTAAATTGTGATTAGTCAGGTTGTACATAGTGGGATTAGAGTACATGAAGCTACTAGTTTTGATTAAAAGGTACTTGTTAGATAGGAAGCATGTGAGAATGAACCTTGAATTACACGGGCCGAATATGTACGTAGAGCTTCTTGTTAGAAAGAGATGGGATATGTCAAATTCCCTAAACATGGGAGTAGGGGTGAAATGAGGATGCTATAGCGGAGTGAGATAGGTGATTATGAAAGAGAGGTTGCTAAGTGTATGAGGCAATAAAAAGGTATCAACTCTGCAATCTTAACGAGTTATAATGGCTCACCCGGGAACAACTTTGTGAACCTTTGTTAGACAGAGAAGTCATTTTAGTATTGATTCAAGTCTTGATATTTGGTCCTGATAACAACAAGAAAAAGAGAGGGGAATAGAAAGGTTACCTAGATAGAAGATACATGGACCTAGTTCATCTACATCATTAGTACAAAAGAGAAGTAGAGCATTATTCACATGAATAGACTTCCATCAATTTGAATAGAGCTACTACAGGGTTCATTTAATATATGCCTACAGTAATTCGTCAGTCATAGTCTAGTTAAGGGGGAGGGAAAATTGATCATATGCTAATTGTTATTATTTGCTATCTTGCATGGAAAAAAGACGAAACACCGACACTTGTTTTAAAAAGAATCTATTTGTATAGACAGACCTATCTAGTTAAGCCCAAAGGGGCTAACTCTAAGATTTTATGAATCATGATATAACTTTATAGGTACCTGACATTTACATGTTATTAGAGTTCATGTTTTAAGGTAAGTTCAAGCTTCACTATTTATTTTCTATTTCGACCTACAAAGGGCACCAAGCATTGAGCGTGATATAACACAACCTAGTAATGAAGGCAAAGTTGACCTCGGCTTCCTACTCCAAAAGATGAACTATTGAGGATTTTCTTTTTCTATCTTGACTATAGTATTTATATTGACCTAGACGGAAGCCAAGTCCCAGTAGCAGAACACCTATAAGAATTCTTAGGAGATTGAAGAGAGTAAATAGGGAAATCAATTGTATGTGTTTAGGTGAGTAAGGAATATGAGCAGAACTATCCCACCTGTGACTTAACGCTTAAGACATTGTGTTTGCCCTTATTATGGTAGAGTGGTTCTATAGGATATCTCGTAGTTTCCAAAGATGGTTTGTTATATAATTTTACATGTTGCATGGTCTATAATTTATCTATTTGTATGTCATTTTCCCTTTGTAGATTACTTTCTCACATGTTACCTAATATTATAGAATGTTTACATGTAAATGCTATCCGCTTCAGAGCACCCTTGTTTATTGTTATGTGTTTTCATAGGACCTTTTCCTTACATTTTATTTATTGTACTAGTTACTTTCCACATGTCACTTGTCCATATTGTGTGGGTACTGCATGTTAATTGATCATATGCTATGAGCAAAATTAGTGCTCGTGGGTTATATGACTCGCATATCAATTTTACATGTCATATGTATCATAAACCACGTCTATGTATATTACATGCCTCGTAGCCTACTTGCTTAAACATTACAGGCCTTATAGCTTTTCTAGCCATGTGTCATGTGTTCACTTGCTCATATTTCATAAGTGTACTTATTGACATGTTAGATCACCAATCAATGCGATATAACACACTTGATCAATGTGATTTGTGTTCCGTAGTTCATATTTCATATAGTCTACTTGCTTACGTATTATATATTTTGTAGCTTTAGTACTCATGCATCATGTGCTCATCTAGTTCATTTCCTACATTCCTTATAGTTCATTCGCTCACACGCTACCTTATGAACCATATGTGTGCGTACACCATATATTTCTATAGCTTAATGCCCGTATATTATGCGCTCCCTTTTGTGATAATCTGCATATGTGTGATACCCAATGTCACTTATTTATTTGTACACTATGCCCCTCTGTGATTATTGACTTGAGTTTTGAACATTTTGGGAAAATATTTCCTTGTATCATTATGTAGTGAAGATTTTGACCAGAAAAGGTTGAGAATATATGTAAATCTTATCACAACCATAGATAAATAACTTAGCATAATGCCTTATTCGAAGGTGCGGCATAAAACTTTAGATTTTATATTAACAGTTATGTGTTCTTATAAGTCTCACCTCTGAAAAGAGTCATGAGATAAAGAGAAGGGAAAGTAGAGCCCTGATAGGTTAGGCCTATGATTTTGTGTTCATTCCATATACTAAAAAATTGGGAGATACTATAGTTATTCTTGATTGTTAAGGCTCAAAAGCTAAGATCAAAAGGTTTATTGTGGAATGAATAGAAAATAACATAAGATACTTGGGAATAGAAGATGGTAGAGATCCTAAATGCCCCTCCTCATTCTAAACATCAACATAAGGATCTGAGATCATGTGGTCCCCTTATATGATCATAAATCCTACTAGCAGTTGTTCATTTGATATGTCATTTGCATGTCATGTGTTTAGGTATATTAAAGTCCTTATTAGTATGAATTCTACTTGCGTATCTTCAGTGTATTACATGGTCAAGAAAGGGGTTGATTTTTCATATTATTATTTCATGAACCATATCTATTCAGACGTCATGCTAGACTTGTCTATACGTATTTTAGGTTAGTCTACGTATTTTGGGTAGTCCTATTTATAGAGGGAACTCTCGCAAATCTCCAAATGAAATTCCAAGGTTAACCAAACTATCAGTTTAATGTATCATTCGAGGACAAATGATCATAAGGGGGGAGGATGTAACACCCCGTATTCTACGTGTACTAGCTTTATTTATATGATGCTTAAAAATTGTCGTGTGGTATAGTTATGGACTCGGTTTCTTATGCGACTAGTGACAATAGAATAGGATTAAAGTAAACTGCCCATAGATTTTGATGCGACACGATTAAGTTGACATCGATGGAAGTATTTAAACTTGAGATCATAAGGTAGTATTGGCGTCTACAGTTTAAATTGATAAAGTGTATATAAGTTTTAAGTTAAATTAAATGTATTAAGGTCTAGAAATGGAATAAGATATTGGGGTCCTTGATTGACTACACTAAGCTAGTAGGTGACAAGTAGGTGCATCACCTACTTTGACTTATTGACCAACCCAAAGGACCAAGTAGGTGCATTACCTACTAAGATTCTTTTGACAATTTATTGGGCCAAGTGCACTACCACCTACTTGCATCAAACTGGCCCAAGTTGATTAGAAGAATAAGGGGAAAATCGACACCCAAGGCCCAATCTTTCCAAGCCCACAAGAAATAATTTGAATGGAAAAGTAAGTGCACCACCTACTTAAATATGTGGCCTAAATTAAAGACACATGTTGTCTGCAAATGAAGTACAAGAAAGGTTGCAAAAGGCCGAATGTTCTTAAGTCCAAAAAGGCCAAAGTGAAAAGTCCAAGTAGGTGGGTCACCTACTGGAAAAATTATGGTCCAAAATGAGTGAGAAAGTAGGCCAAAGCAGGTCACTTTAAAAGGGATAGATATCAGCTTTTTCCAACCATTTTTACTTTGACAAAAAAATTTGATATCTAGAGCTTTCTCTCTTCTCTCTCTCAGCTTAATATAGCAGCCATTAAATACCATTTGGGTTCTTGAACATTAGGGAGTTCAAGCTATTGGAAGGTATAATTTAAGATAAATTAAGGAGGACAACCTTTACCTTGAAGAATCCAAGTCTTAGCAAGTGATAGTTCTATCCAGCAAGGTAAGCTACTGTAATTTTCTCCCTCTTGTGCTTGAGTAAATTAGGACACTTGGTATGTGTTAGTGAGTTGGAAATTGTTACTTTTACATGGTGTAATATTGGGGAGGATGTTCTGGTGATTAGTGCATGTTGGGACAGCCATGGAGGGGAGTCCTCTTTAAATTCTGTTATGAGCTTGTTTGAGCACTTTAAAAGTAATGTTAGCTCTTCAAGTGTTGGCGATCAGAAACCATGGTACATATTGGTTCTGTTACATTATCATGTTTAAGGATTGTTTTGTGTATGTTATGATAAAGGATGTGACTAGATGTGCGGGAAAGTTATGGAGACGTTAAAGGACTTAAATATTGCAGGGAGTTTTGGGGAGGACCTGATATGAAGGTTGTACAATATATAGACACGATTAAAGGGAAAAGGAGGAAAGAAAACACTAGCTAGATAAATTGCATGCTTACTGCTTGGTTACTATTTGGATGAGATCAAGTAGCTCAAATTGATTGATTAGCTACTTATACTAGTCTTACAACTTATTTTATTGTAGATTAGTAATCTGAAAAGCAGGAGCTTAAGTCATACGTATTGAATTGTATAGCAAGGTATGTAAAGCTATTCGATTTCATATTTCTTTGACATGAATCCAATTCTTGCATTACAAAAAGTAAGCTTTCTAAGTGCCCTTGGAAGTGACTAATCCATAGTTACAGTTCCTACTCCCTAGAGAAGTAAAGTGAGTACTGTAATATGAGTTTGTTACTAAATGTACATGCTTACTCTGCCAAGTATTAGCATTCAAATTTTAAACTTGTTTCATCGTCAAAGGACCCTCGGCACGTATTTCCCTCATATAAATCAAAATGATCCTAGATTACACATGGTACATATGTTTATATGTTGGATATACAATCTGCCCATATCATGCCAACTTGCTTCAATTATTTATATATATGTCATCTTTTCACATATTCATATGTTTCCTTTATTGGTAATTACTCCCATTGTGTTAAACTATAATGTTACCTCACAACATCCTTACTTGCTCTATTATATATTTTATATGTACTTACTTGGAATATGTATCCGTCCTACAGTTGAATATGCCCACGTTCTCCCTTGGTTCCACGTTCACGTATACCTTGTAT